>NC_133619.1:578998402-579368402 GCF_048593235.1 Sminthopsis crassicaudata | reverse complement strand
ATGGATGCTAAGCACCACAAGTTCCAGCCTAGTGCAGAAGATAACCTTCATCAGCAGGTAACAGGCAGGGAAGAAACCTCTTGGGATGAGAGGATTACAGTATGGGGTTCTAAATAGGAGATGGGCCTAGAGAGTAGAAAAGGGGGGAGAGATAGTACTGCATATCCCTAATATGGGGACAGGAGTGTTCTTTATGATAGTTCCTCCTAGCAATTTGACAGTTTACAAAGTTTCTTCACAACAGCAATAACCAGTTAAGGAGGAAAAATAGTAACACATTTTTCAAGTGGGGAAACTGAAACTCAGGAGCAATGGAATAACATATTGGAAGTGGTCATGCTGGAACTAAGGCAATGGGATCCTATAGTGTCAGAATTAGGAGTTACCTTCAAACTATTGCATTCAACAAATATTGTGAATGTCGATGAGTTTGGCATAGAAATACTGGGTGAAGTGTTGACATAGATAAATCTTTTCAGAACATATCAAGTAGAAGAAAAAGAGATGTGCAAAAGTTACAAAGGGCAGAGGGAAAATTCAGAGAAAATACTATGAGAAATTTTGAGAAGTTGATTTGAAATTTTTTTACCTGACAATTTAAAAAATAAAATTTCATTAAAAAAATAAAAGTATGCTTTACCTTTATAATTCCATCATTGGAAAAACAACAAAATAGAAATAGATAATAAAGCAAAATATTCCTATATTAGCCATGTCTATTGTCTTATTCTATACTTCCAGTCCATTATTAGTCCTCTAGAATTTTTGGTTGCTAGATTGTAGGTGCCTGGAGTACAAAGAGAAAAGCAAGATAACCTTAGTTGTCAAGATTTAGGTTGATTGTTGCTCTTCATTCATGAAGAAGACCAAAAAGACATCACTGTTGGGCTCAAGGTACAGCGTGTGACTGGTTGATCAGACCAAGATGAGCTTGAGAGGCTCTACCACAAGTTAGGCAAAAATTGTCTCTTGTGTCTTGTAGAGACACAAGAAGCATGTATTCTGTTTGCAAATGGATAAAAGGATAATTAAAGGAACTTTAAAGAGGGAAAGAAGACAGGTTGGCTCTTCACTGGATTGAATTTCAGAGTAGATGATGTGTAATGGCTCTGGCTTTGGGAGAAGCAATGTGATGTAATGGATAGGGTCTTGACTTTGTAGTCTTATGGCTTGTTTTCATTTCAGTTCTAACATTATATTTGGGATCTTGGTCAGTCATTGACCTTTTTGGTTTCCCATCGTTGGGTGGAAAGCTTGTGGTAAATCTTAGTGATTTAAAAATGAGTTTCTGTCCAGCTCCTTAGTCCTGGATGCCTTTCTTCCTCTCCAACTTCCTATCCTCCAGTGTTCTCCATGGAAAAAAAGAGCCTGTTGCACAGCAGACACAAGCTTTGCTGCCCATGAAGACACCTCCTACCTGTACAACTTTAACTTTAATCACTGCGGCATGATGACTCCAGCCTGCAAACGCCACTTTATCCAGGATTTATGTCTCTATGAGTGCTCCCCCAACCTAGGACCCTGGATCCAGCCGGTAGGTAGCTGAGAGGGAAACAAGACTGCTCCCCATATATTAAGACTCCCAAATTTCTACCCTTAGGGAGATATGCTAGTGTTTGAAAACTGATGTTCCCTCTTCTGAACAAGGTGTCCTCAAGCTGGCGGAAAGAACGGATTTTGAATGTCCCCCTGTGCAAGGAAGACTGTAATCAGTGGTGGGAGGACTGCAAAACTTCATATACCTGCAAAGAGAACTGGCATAAAGGCTGGAAATGGACTTCAGGTGAGGCTAGAGGGAAAGAGGACCAGGGGCAAAGGGGAAAGGAGTGGAGGGAATCTAGGGTAAACCTAGGGAATCTAGGTACAGTGGAGACTGTACTTCCCTTCCTTTGCAGGAAAGGAGTACTGGATGTGTAATACTGTATATAAAGTCTTTTTGATGGTTTGGTTATTTCTGCTGAATGTGACCCCCCTCCCTCCCTCAAATTTTTTTGTTATATTTTCTGGCTTTGGATGAGGAAGGAACTTGAAATTTGGGGAAATGGGGTTGATATGAAAATAAGATAAAGTGGAGGGCTGGAGTCTGGGTATGGAGAGGTGGGGGCTAAAGAGATAAAAAGCTCTCAGGTAAGGGGCTGGGATTTGGCATTAAGTATAGGAACTTAAATATAATTTTGAGTAGAGATGTAGATAAGTGGGCATCTGGGGGAAGGACTAGACAGAGGACTGGCTACAGTTCTGGTTTGTGGATCTGGATTTAGAGGCGGAGGGTATGGGTGAAATAATAGGAGTGGGAGAGGTTGTAAATACAAGCTGAGGATTTGGGGATCAGCACAAGAGCCAGGATCCAGAATTGATCATGTGGAGAAGGGAGCAGGGTAGCCTGGAAACTGGGGTTGAAGACTGGTGAAAGATGAATGCAGTATTATGGAGGAGCCAAAAGGGAGGAAACTGATATTTCTTCATTTTCATTTCACAGGGATTAACGAGTGCCCAGTTAAAGCTGCCTGCCACCCTTTCACATTTTACTTCCCAACACCAGCCTCCTTATGTAGAAACATTTGGAGTGGCTCCTATAATGCAAGCTCTTTTGGCCGGGGCAGTGGCAAATGCATTCAGATGTGGTTCGACCCAGCCCAGGGAAACCCTAATGATGCTGTGGCTAAATACTATGCTTATGGTTCTGCCCCAGGCATCTTCAGTTGGAGGGCCAGTCTCTCCTTCTTTACTCTGACACTACTGGTGCTTCTCTGGGCTTAAGCCTCATCAGACACGAAAGTCTAACCAATCTACATCCAAACCCATAGCCAAGATTTATTCCCAGTCTGGGACCCCTGACTCCAACTTCCTGACTGACATAGCTTGGCTCTCCTTGACACCCTAGCTTCCTAATCTGGTTTCTTCCCTCTCAAACTTGATCAATCTGCTTGTAAACCTGTAACCCCATCACAAGCTTTGGATGTCATATATCTCATCCCTCTACTGAGGGAGACTGGGAGTGGCTGCTTTCTCCAACTCCAGACCGAATAGCAAAATCTACCCCCTCTCCCATTCCATTCTTTAGGGGAAATTAGATATGACTTCTACCTTCTTTAAAGTTAAGTTCCCCTTCTTTCAATTCACTGATTATATTTGTATCCCTAGTACCTGGTTATATAAAGTAGGTGCTTAATAAATGTTGATTGATTAAAAAAAAAATTCCTTCCGTTATCCTTCCCAATTTTCCCCTTGCATCAGAAATTTCACTTGTTCGACTCTTTGACTTTTCTTGGCCAACACAGATTTCCTTCTCCAGCTCAACTCAGGGAATGGGGTTAAGTGACTTGGCCAGGCTCACATAGTAAGTAGGCTGAACTGAAATTTTTCTGAGTCCAGGCCCAATACTCTATTCATTGAGCCTCTTCTTTCCCCTAGCCTATTTTGTCTGAAGTTGGAACTTTGAAAGGTCTCTTTTAAGAAAGCCTTTGATGTTCCTTGGCAACTTTTTATTACCATTGGGAGGTGGGACATATTCAATGATTATCAACTCTGCTCATCATCACCTGTACGACAGAATAAAAGAGTGGTGAGGTTAAAAAGATCCAAACTAAGCCTCCCCCTTCCCCAAAATGATCAACTAGGCAAGTTTTTTATTTTTTTATTTTTTATTCTATTGGAGGAAGGGAGTTAGGCACAGTTGCCAGTTGTCTGTCTGCTCTAGGGCCAAGAAGACCCAAGGCAGCAAGACTAAACACTAATACATTCAGTTGGGGCCAGACAAAGAACCAAGCAGGGAGGTATTATCATATCAGTGAGAGGTAAAAGGAGCAATGAGAAGTTTATGTAGTGAAAAAAAGGCTGTTCATAGCAGGACTGCATTACTGGAACATGGTTCCTTCAGGTGCTCTTCTCAGCTCAGCCCAACTGGGACTAAGTGAATTCTGTGATTCACCTGCAGCAGAGTTCATCTAGAGTGTATGTGGAAAGGATTGTAGTTAAGGCCAGCTCAAGACACAGTTTGCTTGCTGACCTTAGTTCTGGAAAATGGTGTCTAACAATAAAAGAGCAGTGGTCTTGGCATGGGGGAATCCTAACATTAAAAAGGGAAACCTTTTTTTTTTTTTTTTTTTTTTTAATTATATATATATATATATATATATATATATATATATATATATATATATATATATATATATATATTTTATAATATTATCCCTTGTATTCATTTTTCCAATTTACCCCCCCTCCCTCTATTCCCTCCCCCCGACGACAGGCAATACCATACATTTTACATGTGTTACAATATAGTCTAGGTACAATACATGTGTGCGAATATCATTTTCTTGTTGCACAATAAACATTAGAATCCGAAGGTACATGCAACCTGGGCAGACAGATATTAGTGCTAACAATTTTCATTCTCAAAGGGAAACCTTTTTGACCAAAAGGAAGGAGTCTAGAAGAACCTCTGTCTGCCAGGTCAGGCAGCTTTAAACCAAGATACCCTGAGAGGCCATTTGGCCCAAGATGAGATGGATTGAAAGGACAGCTGTGGGCTTAGGTTAGTGAGCTTGGGAGTTAAGGGGACAAATCTTACAATTGGTTAATACCTCCTTAGCAATGATTGAGAATAGATAAAGGATGGTATTTTTATCCCAGGAGGTTAGTTCCTTGAGGGAATCTATCTGGTTAGTGTACATTTCAGTATCTTTATGAAGCTTCTTTTTTTATATTCTTTTTAAAATTAATTTTATAATTATAAATTTTTTTGACACTACATATGCATGAGTAATTTTTTAAAATAATATCCTTTGTATTCATTTTTCCAAATTTTCCCTTCCCTGCCTCTACTCCCTCCCCTACATGACAGGCAATCCCATACATATTAAATGTGTTACAATATAACCTAGATACAATATATGTGTGCAAATCCAATTTTCTTGTTGCACGGTAAGAATTGGATTCGGAAGGTATAAGTAACCTGGGTAGATAGACAGTAGTGCTAACAGTTTAATTCACTTCCTAGTGTTCCTTCTCTGGGTGTAGTTGTTTATGTCTATCAATGATCAACTGGAAGCGAGTTGGATCTTCTTTATGCTGAAGATATCCAATTCAATCAAAATACATACTCATACAGTATTGTTGTTGGAGTGTATAGTGATCTTCTGCTTCTGCTCATTTCACTCAGCATCTCCAAACCTCTCTATATTCATCCTGCTGGTCATTTCTTACAGAACAATAATATTCCATAACATTCACATACCATAATTTACCCAACCATTCTCCAATTGATGGATATCCATTCATTTTCCAGTTTCTAGCCACTACAAAAAGAGCTGCCACAAACAGCACATACAGGTCCCTTTCCCTTCTTTAGTATTTCTTTGACCCAGTAAGTAGCACTGCTGGATCAAAGGGTATGCACAGTTTGATAACTTTTTGGGCATAATTCCAGATTGCTCTCCAGAATGGCCACATTCATTCACAACTCCACCAACAATGTATCAGTGTCCCAGTTTTCCCACATCCCCTCCATCATTCATCATTATTTGTTCCTGTCATCTTTGCCAATCTGACAGGTGTGTAGTGGTATGAAACTTCTAAGAGTGAAGCACTTAAGCAGGTAAAACAATAGGTCATCTGTTACAAGCAGAAAAAAGAGCTGCTAACATACACTTAA
Organism: Sminthopsis crassicaudata; assembly: GCF_048593235.1. NCBI lineage: Eukaryota > Metazoa > Chordata > Mammalia > Dasyuromorphia > Dasyuridae > Sminthopsis > Sminthopsis crassicaudata. The sequence continues at coordinate 579,362,743 of NC_133619.1, read as the reverse complement.
ATAAGGGTCTTGGTGGTTGGATGAAACAAAATGAAATATCTGGATTTATTTATTGGATGAGATGAGATTCCTTGACAATTTTGCCATCCACTTGATGAATGAGGGACTTTCTTCAATTGATTTAGTAATTCATACTCACAAATTTGGCAGCTGTGGGAATAGTCAAAAAACATGTATCTCTCTTCATATCTTGTTTGTTTCTGGTCAACATAATCCAGTATGTCGTTTGAGGATCTTTAAATAGTTGTTGATAATTTTTTATTTTTATTTTTATAATTATAGCTTTTTTTTGACAGTACATATGAATGGGTAATTTTTTACAACATTATCCCTTGCACTCCCTTGTGTTCCAAATTTTCCCCTCCTTTCCTCCACCCCCTCCCCTAGATGGCAGGCAGTCCCATACATATTAAATATGTTATAGTATATCCTAGCTACAATATATGTGTGCAGAACCGATTTTTTTTGTTGTTGTTGTAAAGGAAGAATTGGATTCAGAAGGTAAAAATAACCTGGGAAGAAAAACAAAAATGCTAACAGTTTACACTCATTTCCCAGTGTTCCTTCTCTGAGTGTAGCTGATTCTGGGCATCACTGATCAATTGCATCTGATTTTGATTTTCTCTTTGTTGAAGATATCCACTTCCATCAGAATACAGATCTTTAAATAGTTGAGTTACAAATCAAACTACTTAGAGAGCTAAGAAAGGACATCTTAAGACTTGATTCTTGTCTAATTACAATTAATCAAGGCTTTAGTGGTAATGCCTTGCTTGGGTCTCCTTGGTCCTAGAACAGATAGGGGCATCCTTGTCTAGTTTCCCTCCTCCAAAGGAATTCAGCAAAACATTTTGCCTATAACTGCTATGAGCTCTTTGATTTTATTATATTTTTCAGAATTAACAGTTGGTTTAAAGCTTTCCTATAACTTCTGTGGCTCTGGACACTGTTGACAGTTGGTGTAATAACCTCTGGTGCTCTTTGGTTATTTTTCAGAGTTAACAGTTGGTGTATAACCTCTATGAGCTCTGGTATTTTCAGAGATAGCAGTTGGTGCATAACTCCTCTGGCTCTTTAGTCATTTATTTTCAAGAGTTTGACAGCTTATAGCTTGATATTTACCATATTAGAAATTAAAACAAAAACTTTTAAAATGTTTGCTAATCTAGTTAAGTCACATCTATTTGTGTTAACAAAAAGAGCACTTTAATGAAAAATATGGTCCCCCGAAATTATTTTGCATGTTATTGCAAATCTCTTTTAAGCTCTGACTTTATAGAACACTGTTGGATTTTCCTTCTGTACAATGAATTTGTTGAACTATGTGAAGAAAATTCGGTCCCACATAATGTAGTTGGAAAAGGGAGAATTTTAGTAGTATCACAGTATTATGAAAATCGTTTTGATCAGGAAGATTTCTCGAAAGAGGCTCTGGGTTCTCTAATCGCACTTAGAAAAACACTGATTTAATCCAATCTCCTCATTTACTACATGAGGAAATGAAGAGGGAGGAAGTTATCCAAGTATTAGCATCTCCGACTCCTAAAACACTCCCTCAGTTGAGCATTTATAAGTCCTGGCCCAGCAGTGTAGCCCTAATGCCCAGTTTCTTAATTTCCAAGCAAAGTCCTGGGAAAACAAAGTGAGGGTGGTGAGGGGTTGGAGACCAGTAGTTTAAAAGTAGGGCAGATTTTGCTAAGTAGCGCGATCCCCTTTTGCTCTAGGACACACAAAGGTGTGTGTGGGTGGAGAAGAGAGCTGGGATGGCTGCTAGACTCCCCGCTTTCATCCAGCCCAACGAGAAGTCCAGGGGGGCGGGCCAGGAAGTTACCACCCCTAGACTGGGCCTCGGGCAATACATTTTTGGCCCAGATCTGCCCGCAACTTCCCTGGCCCTGTGTCTTGGATCCAGAAAACAGAGGAATGGATGGGGGGGTGGGGGCTGGGGACAAAGAATTCGACCATGGAGAGGACAGGATGGGAGAAATAGGGAGGGGTAAAGAAGGTAGGGAGACTAGGGGCGACGAAGGGAGCTGGGACAGGATGGGACTAGATGGGGAAAGGCGGCAGAAGAGGGTTGAGCAGAGATGGGGGAAGTGGGGAAAGATGGAGTGAGAAGGGGAGCATGGAGGAGGGCGGCTGACTGATACGGAAGGCTAGATTTCCCGGGCTCCGGGCTGAATCTACAAGGAGGCGGAGGGAAGCAGGAGGCGGGGAGAGGCAGCAGAGGGGCGGGTCGGAAGGCTGCGGGTCTGGGACCCGGGGCGGAGGAGGGCTTGCGGACCGATTGAGGGGAGGCTGACCGTCTTAAGCCGACTGGCAACCTGGCCTGACCCTGCGTTGCCGGGGGAAGAGGGTGCCTGAGTGTATTCCCAGGTGGGCCAAGTGCTCCCTGAGCCCAGGCAGGCCCTCCCAGGGAGAGTGGGATTGGCCCTAGGAGACTTTTGCCTTTTTCGGGAAGAGGAAGGAGTTTCCCCGAAGTGTATCTGAGACCGGGGCCCCTTTCCCAGCCCGGCAGAGGCCTCGGGGGCTCCGGGTGGCGGCGGAAGAGACCCTGGAAAGTTGGGGGGAGGGGAGACGCCGGTCTCTGGAGGGCTGTGGGGACTTGGAGAGGAAGCCGCGCTGTGTCTCTTCGGGACTGCTGTGTTTCCTGGGAGTGTTGGGGAGGTCAGGCTGTATCCCGGGGGATGTCAGGGGCTCATGGACGGGACTCCTGTGTTTTGGTTAATGGTAAAGAGTGTTTGGTGCTCAGGCGATTTTGGAGACTTGGGGAGGCTCCCGGATGTGTTGAGAAAGTCCTTGAACAACGTTTAGTCCTCGCAATGTTTGTGGGCTCTTTTGAGGCAGAAAGTTGGGAGCGGGTTTGGGGACTGAGACACAGGACCTGGGAGTGGAGGTTTGGGGGGACTTCGGGGATGTTTGGGGTGATTTGTAGGGGCTTTGGGGACTCCAATGGTTGTATCGAGGGGGTGTGGACCTCTGGGACTGTTTTTAGGGGGCTCATTGGCAGAATTTGGCGATCTTGGGAGATTTCTGATAGGCATTGGGGAACTCTGACGGAGTCTTTTGTGGCTTCTGAACAGTATTTAGGAGTCATGGGGCAGTACTCCGGGGATCTTGGAGGGCCCTTGGGGATCTGAAGTGGGAGGTACAGGGTCGGTGAGCTTATGGGGGGAGCCCCGGGGGTTCTCCGGGCGCCGGGGGCGGGGGCACCCGCAGCTCCTCCCTCCAGACTCGTCCAAGTCCCCTCCCCCTCGCCGCTCCTCGCTCCCCTCCCCCCTCGGCCTCTGAACAAACTTTTCTTTCTCTTCCAAGTAGCAGACTTGAGCCAGGGAGAGGAAGGAGCCGAGCGGGAGACTCCGGAGCCGCCGCCAGCCCCGACACGGAGCCAGGAGTCCCGGCTCCCCTTCCTCCGCCCCAGGCCCCTGCCATGGCGCCTCTTCTCCGGCCTCGGTGACCGCCCTGCCCGGCCCGGCGGGCCGCTGGGCCCATGGCGTGCGGGGGCCCGAGCCCCGGGGGGCCCGGCGGGGGCGGGGGCGGCGGGGCGGGGCTGGGGCCCGGGGCCGCCCTGGGCAACCCGGCCCCCGCCTGGTACCACCGCGACCTGAGCCGCGCTGCGGCCGAGGAACTGCTGGCTCGGGCGGGCCGGGACGGCAGCTTCCTGGTGAGAGACAGCGAGAGCGTGCCCGGAGCCTTCGCCCTCTGCGTGCTGTGAGTAGGACCAGCGCCCGGGAAGGGGATCTGTCCCGCTCCGGTGGGGAGGTCCCAGGTGCGCGGCCTGGGTCTGTGGAAGGGGGGAGGAGAGCGGAGCTCGGGGACTCGGAGTTGGAGAATCGGGGGGGTGTTGGCAGTCGAGGTCGCCGAGGCATTCTGCGCTCCGGTGTCTGGGCGCCAGTACCTGGGTATGAAAGAGTTTGTGGTCTCTGGCTGCTGTGGGGCGTCGGGGTCCCGGGGGTGCAGCGGGCCTGTGGGACCGCCCGGGCATTGTCGGTGCGTGTGGGGATCGGGTGGTGCTCAGAGCTCGGCCGAGAAGGGCCGGCGGTAGGGGCAGCGTGATCCTCTGGGAGTCCGGTGCGTTTGAAAGAGAGTGTGTGCGGGTCCTACTCGCTGAGGCCTCGGAGTAGGAGTGTCCCAAGTGTGCCGGCCGGGGGCCAGGGATAGCGACACTTGAGTGGGCCTGGTTCTGGAATGCCTCTGAGCCCGTTAATTCTGTCGAGGTCGGTCATTGCGTGCACTGAGCTGGGCCTGACCCCGGGATGTCCCTCCCTTTCTTCCCTTACAAGGACCCGGCAGCTGCTTGGACTTCATCCCAGCCCCCCAAGTTCCTGCGAAGCCATACTCCCTCTGCCCTTCCTCCTCCTTCCCCTTCCCTCTGTGTGTGAGGCGGGCTGGGGAGGATTCGGCTTGTTTACAGTGGGGAGAGAGCTCCGGGAGATCCCCGTTGGAGGGTGCGGGAGGGTGCGTGTTCGTGCGTCCGAGTGAGTTAGACGCAAGGAGGAATGGGGGTGAAGGTATACAATGGGGTGTGCGAGATTTTCATTTGTGAGTGTGCTTGTGTGTGAGGGAGAGGGGGAGAACCAAGAAAGAAGAGCACTTTCTTTTCCTGTGAGCGCTTGGCTACCACTTTTTTTTTTTTTTAAAGCCTCTGGCTCCTTTGCCACATCTTCCCTAGTGCCTTTTCTATTTAGGGTGATGGTCAGGCTCTGAATCCCAGGCTTGGTGCGGCCTCCTCGGTTTCTGGGCTGGGCTTTGGGTTAATGTGGGCACCATGCTCCAGATTTAAGGCTTTGAGCATATAGTTTGGGGAATCTGAGGAAGCTGGCTGAGTCCTCTCCCACTCCCTCTCCCCGCCTCAACTTTAATCTCTGGGGAACCTCCGTGGAGGCTTGAAAGACCTGACCTTTCATTGTCTCTTATGTGTTTCCCCTCATTCCCAAGCCTTGAATGTCAGCCTTAAAAAACGAGTGTTTTCCCTGGGTCCTTATGGTGAGCTCTCTATTTTTTTAAACCTGCTCTTACTTCTACTTGCAGTGTCTGATTCCCTGCTTCATCCCCTCTCCTCCCCCTACACTGTCCCATCTATTCCCTAGTTTATTTTCTGCTGTTTCTTTTCCCCTTATTCTCCCATCCTTACTGCTTTTCCTCTTTCCCTTTTATGCACACACTGTCCCCTAGTATATGCTCCTGCTGCATTCCTCTGTCTCTTCCTTCTCTCCTATAAACTCCGTGACTCCCCACCTAGACATCACTTCCCTCTTCCACTGCCTGTTACCCTCTGCTGAAGAGGGTGGGGTAGGGCGCAGTGTGGACTAGAGAACCCGGGACCTTATTGGATCAGCTGTCTAAATAGCGTGGATCCTGGGAGGAAAAGTGACCTTTCCACCCTCCTCCCCAATATATATAGTTAGGGAGTAGGATAGGGGAATGAATATAATTCCTCCTCTCCCCTGCAAGGTCCCTGGTTGTGGGGGCTTAGGGGCTGGCAGGTCAGCTGCTGATTGGGAGTGGGGGACAGCTGTGATTGGGGGTGGATAAGGCTAGACTTGTTTTTGGCTAGGACCAAGGAGCCAGAGAAGCCCAGAGAGTGCCTCAGTGTTGTTCTGTCTGCATGGAAACTTCAATATCCTTGTTCCTATTCTGGAATGGAGCCTGGGATGTCTGGGATTATCCACTCTGCCTGTGTCCTGAGATGGAAAGTGTTTTTGGAAAAAAAAAAAAAAAAAGTAGTCTGATAGTTCTCCAACCCTTCTTACACAGACACCTTTAGTCTGGGTGTGGTAGAAAGGCCAGTGGACCTGGAATTCACAAACCTGAATGTGAGGCTCTTTATGTGAACTTAGGCCTATCAGCTTACCTCCCTGAATCTTAATTTCCTCATCTATAAAATGGGAATAACTTCACTTAGATGCCCCGAAAGGGTTTTTGGTGAGGAAAGCACTATGAAAACTCTGATGGCTATCTTTAAGTGTCATAGGAATGAGAAGTATTAGGCTTCTTGCCATGTGTGAGTTTGCAGACCTACTTTCACACATACAGCCACCCCTACAGACATATAGTCCATACGTGGCCATAAGTGGACACACAGACCCAGAGATATAAACATACGCATTCAGGATGGACTTGACCAATCCTTTGTGTATATTACTTTATTTAGGCATATTGACACATGCAGACAGCCACACATTCATGCAGTTACATGTACACATTTGTGTAAAAGTACAGCCCGATTTGCTCATTCTAAAGAGGACTTACCAGGACCATTGATGTCTAGCAAACGGGGTTATCAGTGCTTTTCCCCACAAGTATACAAAATGATTTCTAAGGTGGAGGAGGAGGGGGTGGTCTCTGGCTTTAGAAAAGGCAGGGAGGCTGAGTTCTAATCCCAGTTCTGTTACTCTGTGACCCCATTCAGCAAGTTGCATGTACGCTGTGGGCCTTATATTCTTCTGTGGTAAAATAAAGGAATTGGGTGAGTTGATCCCTTATAACTTGGAATCCTGTGATCTATGTTATAGGAACCGCTTACTTCCCCCTTCACCATCCGACCCTCCCCCTGCTCCATAGTCATCCAGTCCAGATCTGACTCTTTATGTTGCCAGCAAGAGCTACTGGGATGACAGCTGTCCTTTCTTTCTGCTCAGCTGTTGCTCTGTGTCTGTCAGTGCCCACCCAGCACCTTCTGCCCCTGTCAGTCCCACCTCCTCAGCCTCAGCTAGCCCATAGCCTTCAAGACAAAATTCTTTCTCTACCCACCCCCCTCCCAAACCTGTCTGGACAAGTTTAAAAGAATATACCTGTTAGCCAGACACACACAAAAACAGTATGTATATATGCACATGTATATATCCTACATAGACACATATATATATTTATATGTCTATGTATACATACAAATATGTACACAGGCAAACACATAGACATATGTATATGTGTACACACAAGGTATCATTTTCTGGGACTGTCCTGCAGCTTACCTGGTTGGGGGTGGGGAAATGGGGAGGGTAAGATGATGGTAGGAGAGTGTTTAGACAGCTGGGAAGCTGACAAAGGCCCTGCTGGTTGCCTGGGGCAGCACAAACAGGGCATGCTGCCTGCACCTAGCCTGGACTCCTCCCTACTGTGCTAACATCTAAGGGGCTGAGTCGGAAGTTTATTTTGGTCTTTCATTTGTATTTTTTTTTTTTTTTTTTTTGAGGGGGTGGAGAATGGCAGCTGGGGATTGGGTATACCAGTTCAGACTGGAGGCCTAATCCTATTCATCCTTCACAGGTACCAGAAACATGTCCATACCTACCGAATCCTACCTGATGGAGAGGACTTCCTGGCAGTGCAGGTGGGAGATTCTGGCCAATTCTTTCTTTCCCCAGTCTGGCCCCAGATTCACATCTTCCTTAGACAAGCTGTGTTTCTTTAGGTGAATCATTTAACTTCTCTGGGCTTCTGTTTTCTCATCTATAAAGTAAAGGGGTTGGACTCATGATCATGAGTCTCTGAGGTCCCTTCCATCTCCAAATCTGTGCTCTAGATGCCCTCTGAGGTCCCTTCCAGCTCTAAATCTGTGCTCTAGATGCCCTCTGAGGTCCCTTCCAGCTCTAAATCTGTGCTCTAGATGCCCTCTGAGGTCCCTTCCAGCTCTAAATCTGTGCTCTAGATGCCCTCTGAGATCCCTTCCAGCTCTAAATCTGTGCTCTAGATGCCCTCTGAGATCCCTTCCAGCTCTAAATCTGTGCTCTAGATGCCCTCTGAGATCCCTTCCACCTCTAAATCTGTGCTCTAGATGCCCTCTGAGGTCCCTTCCACCTCTAAATCTGTGCTCTAGATGCCCTCTGAGGTCCCTTCCAGCTCTAAATCTGTGCTCTAGATGCCCTCTGAGGTCCCTCCCAGCTCTGAATCTGTGCTCTAGATGCCCTCTGAGGTCCCTCCCAGCTCTGAATCTGTGCTCTAGATGCCCTCTGAGGTCCCTCCCAGCTCTAAATCTGTGCTCTAGATGCCCTCTGAGGTCCCTCCCAGCTCTAAATCTGTGCTCTAGATGCCCTCTGAGGTCCCTTCCAGCTCTAAATCTGTGCTCTAGATGCCCTCTGAGGTCCCTTCCAGCTCAGAGATGCTCTAACAATTCTTTCAACAAGTATTTATTAAGATCCTGCTACGTGCTAGCCGCATAAGCCTCTTTTTCTCTCTTGCCCAGCCCCCTTTCCCAGGACTGACTCCTCTCTTACCCCTTGCCTTTCCCCACAGTCATCCCAGGGCATTCCTGTACGGCGGTTTCAGACACTGGGTGAGCTCATTGACCTCTATGCACAACCCAACCAGGGTCTGGTTTGTGCCCTGTTGCTGCCTGTGGAGCGGGAGGCTGAGGTCCCAGATGAGCGAGACTACTCAGGTAAGTCCTGGCCCCTTAACTCATCCCCTTGGTCTCTGAGTTACTACTCCCTTTTTTACCCCCTCCCTCCTCTCTACCTTTTAGGGTGATAGCGTAGGGACAGAGGCCTCAGGGGTTGGATTGGAGCTGGGGGTCAGGCCACTGTCGCCACAGACAGCTCTGCTGGGTTTTTTTCCAGATGGGGAAGATGAAAAGCCCCCGCTGCCTCCTCGCTCTGGCTCTACCAGCTTCTCTGCCAGCAGTAGCATCAGCAGTGTGGCCAGGCCCAGTAGTCCCCCACCAAGTCTGGAGTCCCCCACTACTCCTGCAACAGAGAGGTAAGCCTTGCCTCTCTCCTTAGAAAAAAACAACTTTCTTCACAGAGAAGTAAACTCTTCCCATCCCACTTCAAACACATACAGATGTGAGTCTGTCCCAAACCAGAAATAACAGATTCCCTCACCACTCACAAAAAGATACCTCCCTATCTCTAGCCTTGGAGATGGGAGACCCGTTGCTCTTCCCATCTGCTCCCCTTCCCAGAGGTGAGACTCTCCCCAGAAGCCTGGCTTGAAGTTGCTGCCATTGACCCAAGCACTCCCCACTTTGCCACCCCAGAACTTGGGGCAGGAGATGGGGGGCCATAGCCAAGGACCTTCTCTCTTCTATCCTTTCCAGTGCCCCCAATGGGTTGAGTACTGTCACAGTCTCTCACGAGTACCTGAAAGGCAGCTATGGGCTGGACCTGGAGGCTGTTCGAGGAGGGGCCAGCAGCCTTCCCCACCTAACCCGAACCCTGGTCACTTCTTGCCGAAGGCTACACAGGTAATCCTTCACCTTGGACTTCCCAAGCCTGCCTGCTCCAATAATCACCTCCTCATCTGTAACGTGTATACCTTTTGCTATGGGCCAGAGGATAGTTAGAATTGTCCTGGGGACTGGGGATTGGGCTAATTCTGCTGAGTGTGAGATAGCAGGACCAAGAAGAGTGATGGAGGAGTGTCGGAGGCAGATTCTAGGTTTTTTTTTGAGTTCAGCAAACCTTTGTTAAGCACTTTTTACTTTCAAACCCAGTGTTATGGACATTGAGACAAAATGGAAAGTGACTCTTCCCTCCTGGAGTGAGGATGCAATAAGAAATATAAAGTGTAGACAAAGTAATTTTGGGGAGAAGGGTTAAGAGAAGGGCTGTCTTGGGCTGTGTTGATGCATGTTGGTTGAGGGGGGTTGTGTGATGTCCATATTACATACATAAGTGTAATCAGCATTAATAACATTTCTAGACAATCTACAGAAGAAAAACTAAGCCTCAGTTTCCAGAGGTGCAAGTGTTCATACTGAAAATTTAATCATTGGCTCTCTAATAGACCCCAAGGAATGTTTCAGAAAGGTTTCCTCAGAGAAGTTGACACATGAGCTGGGCTCTAAAGGAAGTTATCTGATTGGGGGTTGTTTGAAGGCAAAGATTATCTTTTGCCTCTTGTTGTATTCCCAGGACTTAGCATAGTACCTTGCACATAGTAGGTGCTTTGTAAATGTTTTTGGTTTTGTTTTCTCTGAGGAGAAGCAGAGAAGGGAGCATCCTAGACATGCCTCTGAGTCATCTTCACTTATATTTCCCCTCAAACTCTTCTTTGTAACTTCTGATTTCTGCTGAGGTTATTATCATTGCAACTGTGCAACTCTCTTGCCGTTCCAGCCCCCCTCCCTCATATCTAATTAGTTGCCAGATCTTCCTTTTTTTAAAATTTATTTAAAATTTATTAATTTTTTTTTCTTCAGATTTTCTTATTGATCCAACTTCTCCAATACCTTTCACACCCATCCCCTTTTGTCCATGCTCACACACAAAGCCTCAAACCAAATTTAAATTTTATCACACACCTGGACATTAGAACAATAGAACAATAATGTTCTAATGCATTTCCTGCTCCCATTTTTTTCCCTCCAGTTCATCCTCCATGCAAATATCAGATTGATAGTCCTGAAAAACATTGGTCTGACCACAAGACTCCCCTCTTTGGCATCTTATTGTCTATAAAATAAAATACAAAATTCTCAGTCTGACATTTAGAATCTTCCATAATCTGTTTTAATCAAAGTGGCCTGCTGCTTGCCATTCCTGATGGTCCATCATTTTCAGGTTTGCACAAATGGTTCCTCATATCTAGAGCATCTTCCTTACCTGTACCTCTTGGAGCCCCCTGCCCTTTTCAAGGATTATTTTAAGAATTAATTCTTTTCCATAAGCCTGTAATGACTCTCGCATTTGTCAGTGTTTAACCCCTAGTTAGTTTGTATTTATTTGGATGGTTTCTTATATATCCTTATCTGTGAACATGCATTCCTCTGTCTTCTCCCCACCCCTGGCCAGTAAAATGTCTTTGAGCATAGTACAGGTCTGATTCATTTTTGTTTTTTTCATTTTGATTTGATCTTGATCTTTATTGTCTAGCACAAGGCTTGGGACACACTGGTTGCTTCATGAAAGCCTGTGGAATGTCAGGCAACATTTCACAACAATTAGCCTCCCTCTAAGTGGGATGGACTATTTTAGAAGAGAGTGAGCTTCTTATTATGGAAGGTTTTCAAGGCAAGATTAGATGACTACTTCTAGTGTTAAAGAGGAGGCTTTCTATTTAGGTGTGTGGTGGATTCTTTCTATTGCAGTGATTTCTTTTCAGGTAGTAAGGCTGCACTTGAATCAGGTAGACTGCATTCAAATCCTATCTCCAATATTAACCCACTATGTGACCCTGGACAAATCAGTTAAGCTCATTTGGCTTTAACTTTATCAACTGTAAAATGAAGTTGAAGTTGGTGACCTCTATGATCAATGCTTTTATAATTACATACCCTCTGCAGGCTCTTCTGCTTCAGAGATTCTATGATTTTCTCATATAATTTTCTTTCTTTTTTTTTTTGTTATAGTTTTTTATTTACAAGATATATGCATGGGTAATTTTACAGCATTGACTATTATTATTATTATTATTAATTTATTTTCTGAGGCTGGGGTTAAGTGACTTGCTCAGGGTCACACAGCTAGGAAGTGTTAAGTGTCTCAGACTAGATTTGAACTCGGGTCCTCCTGAATTCAGGGCTGGTGCTCTATCCACTGCGCCACCTAGCTGCCCAATTTTGCAGCATTGACAATTGCCAAACCTTTTGTTTCAATTTTCCCCCTTCTTCCCCCCACCCGTTCCCCCAGATGGCAGGTTGACCAATACATGTTACATATGTTAAAGTATAAATTAAATATAATATCACATAATTTTCTTAATAAACTTTTTTCTCTCTTCTCCTTCCCTCTTATCGCTGGGCCCAGTGAGGTAGACAAAGTACTATCTGGCCTTGAGATTCTTTCTAAAGTGTTTGACCAGCAGAGCTCACCTATGGTGACCCGGCTTCTTCAGCAACAGGTGGGTCTGGGGCTTGGAAGGCTTCCTGGAGTCAGGATACTGGTAATAGATCTAGGGACCTGGAGAGGGGTCAGGAAGGTATGAGTCCTGGGCTCTTCCACTTCTGGGGAGGTGAGGGTGGGTCTGGACCTTCATTGACTCCTCAGAGACCCTTCCTGTCTTCTATCTGCAGAGCTCCACCCAGACAGGAGAGCAAGAGCTGGAGAATCTGGTCCTCAAGCTGTCGGTGCTAAAGGACTTCTTGTCTGGCATCCAGAGGAAGGTGATCTGGCTTCCTTGATCTTTGACCTAACCCTCAACCTTAAATCTTAATCCCCATGACCAGTAACCCAAAGACCTTCATTCCAGATTTATAACCTAGCCCTTACATCTGACGTGATAACTTCAACTTTGATTGCGACTCCAAAATTGATCCTGACTTTGACCCACATCTCTTTCCACAGGCCTTGAAAGCCCTGCAAGATATGAGCTCTACAGCACCCCCGACCCCCCTGCAACCGTCCACTCGGAAAGCTAAGAGCATCCCTGTGCAGGCCTTTGAGGTGGGGACCAAGGCAAAAGGAAGAATGGGAGGGTGGGTTTGGCCCCCTTGGGGTAATCTGAGAGGGTTCCGAGTCTGTTAAGGTGAAAGACATCCTGGGTCATGTTGAGCTGGAGGAGGGTACCTCTCAATATGGGACAGCTGTCACCTAGGTATACAGTATACCTTCAGCCTTGGTCTCACTGGTTTCAGGTAAAACTGGATGTGACTTTGAGTGACCTTACCAAGATTGGGAAGTCTCAGAAGTTCACGTTGAGTGTTGATGTGGAGGATGGGCGGCTTGTGTTGCTCCGAAGGCAGCGGGACTCGCAGGAGGACTGGACCACGTTCACACATGACCGAAGTGAGTTCTAGGGTCAGGGAGAGAGGGTAGAAAGAGGCAGGGGAGGGCCCCACAGGGCAGAAAAATCTCAGGAAGGCTTGGCCTGATAGACCAGCTGGACCAGCTGAAAATGCTAGGAAAGGACAAAGTTTAGTCAAAGGACTAAGACTCAAATAAAATGGCTATTATATTCAATGTAACTGACCTCCCTGGCATCATTTAAGTTTCCAGTTAAAATTCATACTTTATAGGAACCTTTTCCCAACTCCTTAATTCTAGCCTTGTCTTTGTTAATAATTTCTTATTTATTGCAAGTTTTAATATTTTGGTTGCATACTACCTCTCCCACCTTGTGGGGGATATTGTGGGCTCCTTGAGGGCTGTTTTTTGCTTCTTTTTTTATCCCCAATACTTAGCACAAGGCCTGGCACACAGTAAGTTAATAAATTACCCTTGCTTATCTGTAAGTTATTGATTGATAGTGCATGATAAATGCATCAGGATAGTACAGGCAAAGCAGTAGAACGTGGTTTTAAAGTTTGGGTGAGAATATAGCTTGTGAAGCAGGAGAGGGAGACTATTTCTAAGCACAAAGACCGGTGAAGAAAGGCATAGACATGAGGTGAGCAAAAGAAGTAATTTTTTGGGCAAAGTCAAGTCTAGTTTGCCTGGAATAATATGAAATAGAGATGAAAAGATTGTTGAAGGCATCAAATATCCTGTAGGGAAGTTTGAATTTTGCTGAAGTATTTTGAGTATGAATAGATATTTGGATAAATAGGATTATTACGGTAGTTTGGGAAAGATTTTTAGAGATTTTATTTATTTTATATATGTATTTATTATTATTTAAGGCTTAGATTCTGGAATATTCAGATTCTATCTCTGATACTTATTAGGTAGGTCCTAGGCAGGTCACTGTGACAGGTTCTCAGGGGGTAGTTTGCTAACTCTTGCTTTGAGCTGATGGTTTGAGGAACAGAGGAGAAGTTAAAGCTAGGGATAAAGCACTGGGGGCATCTCTCCTGAGTGGAAGTTGAAGAGACTGAGACTGAGAACGTTATTTATCCCGTGCCTGCAGCAAAGTGGACCTGTGGGTGACCACGAAGCTGGAGAATCCCTGCCATACTTTATCGTTCTCTTCATGAACCTGGGGGTGGGACCGGGGCAAGGAACAGAGAATAGTCACAGAGTGGGGGACCATGGTCTTCCATGTCCAAGAGTGAGCCTAAGAAGAGATGACACACACTGGGGCAAGTGCTGGGGATGGCACTGGGGGGGTGTTGGGTAGACAGTAGAGCTTGTTGTGCTTGGCAAACAGGGCACAGTAGTCTTTGGATATGTGTATGTGACTCGGCCTTTTCTCTTGGGGTCCCTTCCCCACCCTTAGTCCGACAACTCATCAAGTCCCAGAGGGTCCAGAATAAGTTGGGCATTGTGTTTGAGAAGGAGAAAGAGAGGACCCAACGGAAGGACTTCATCTTTGTCAGTGCCAGGGTAAGATATAGGGGATTGGAGGAGGGTGAGAATGGGGTTAAGGAGATGGTACAGCCTGCCCAGAAGGAATAACAGGGAGGAAAGTGATAATGGAACCAAGAAAGGTTAGATCATGTGGGACCAGGGTTTGGGATCCCGCTCTACAAAGGAAAGAAAGAAAAAGCTAAAAATCAGCTGAGACCCTAACGATCCCATAGAAGAGGGAACTAGGACTCCCAGGGGGAGGTGAATTCAATATTCCACTACACAATACTCGTCTTTTTAGATTTAAAGGGTCAGGCAGAAGCCATAAGTTTAAGGAGAAAAGAGGTCAAGTCCAGGGAAGTTAGTTGAGTCAGGAAGAATCAGACAGGATTCATAAATTGCTATGATTAAAAAAAAAATCCATCCCTTGATGGACAACTTTCAGGCAGGAGCCTTTCTGCTCTTATGAAGCAGTTGATAGTGCAGTGGATAGAGTGCTGGGCTTGGAGTCAGGAAGACCTGAGTTCACATCCAAGAGAGAGATACTTATTATGTGACCCTATGTAAGTCCCATCACCCCTGCCTGTCTCAATTTTCTCAGCTGTAAAGTGGGGATAATAAATGCACCTACCTTTGGGTTGTTGTGAGGATCAAATGAAACAATATTGATAAAGTGCCTAGCACGATGTCTGGCACTTAGTAGGTGCTTAATAAATGCTTCTTCCCTCCCTAATGCTTTTTCCATTACATAGAATTTAAAAATCACTTTCACAGACTCCCAGAATTGAGGGGGATGTCAGAGGTTTAACCTCAGTTATACCTAAACAGCATCTCTCTGTGCTTCTAATGAGATGTAAGAATTCTAAGGTCACTTAGGAAGATTTATTCAACTTCTGCTTTTTCAGTGAAGAAAATTCACAACTTTTATAGGCAGCCTATTCATGACAGCTCATATTGCTGGGGAATTTTTCCTTGGGCAAAGCTACTCTCTAATCCTCTGTAGCTTCTGCCCCCAGTCCCTATTCTTGTTCTCCTGGACAACTTCTTTTCTTCAAACTAAACTTCCCCTGGTTCTTTCAACTGATTCATGGAGGATTGGGAATTTAAGTATTATTGTTTTTATTATTTTTAAATAGTAGGAAACAAGCTTAGCAGGAAGAAGAAATTGCCCCTGAGTCAGTCAGCTAGTAAGTTCTAGAGTTGGTATTGGAGCCTGTCTTTTGACTCCAAGCCTAGGGATCTTATACCACCCAACATCACCCTGTCTCTTAAGGTAGTGAGGAACAGATAGAGCCTAGCATCTAAAAGGTCACAGCAAAAGCAGCCTTGGTGGGCCCTGTCCCCAAAGCAGATGCTGGACATGGTAGGAGGATGTGAGAGATGGGAGGTTTGTAGGTGGGTAGGATTGTGGGGCTGGCTCCAAAGGAGCCCAGAGGGACAGAATACCTTTGTAGGTGTTAATAGGGGTGGGGGGGAGGGTCAGCAGCCTCTCCCTGGCTCATTGTCCTCCTTTTTCTTCCTCAGAAGCGGGAGGCATTCTGCCAGCTGCTGCAACTAATGAAGAATAAACACTCCAACCAGGACGAGCCAGATATGATCTCCATCTTCATTGGCACTTGGAATATGGGTCTGTCTCCTTTGGGGATTTGCAGAGACTCTCAATGGACAGGAGAGGAGAGAGGGCTAGGAGTTGTAGAAAGCTTTGGGGGAATTGTAAGCTGGGACACCATAACGGGGACCAGAGTTGGGAAGGCCTGGGATTCTCAGAGAAAAGGCTGGCAAAGCTTAATAGAAAGATTGCTAGAGTTAAGTCAGTTGGGTTTGAATCTTGGATCTGTCACAGAAACTGCAGGTACTAGCTGAGAGACCCTGGCAAGACTCCTGATCTCCGCGTTCCCTATCTCTGTAAAGAAGAGGTCATTACAATTTTACTATGACATCGTAGTTGTGAGAAAAGTGATTTGTAAGGCTGGGGTGGTTGGAGTTGCCCTCCTTCTATGCATTGCTGCTGTTATTTGAGAGGTTCACGGCTAACGGAGCAGGGTCTGGTCACCCTCCTGATGCCCTGTCCACTGCCCTCCCCTAGGCAGCGTGCCACCCCCAAAAAACATAACCTCGTGGTTCACCTCGAAGGGCCTGGGGAAGACCCTGGATGAAGTCACTGTGACCATCCCCCATGACATCTATGTGTTTGGGACCCAGGAGAACTCGGTTGGTGACCGGGAGTGGCTGGACCTCCTCCGAGGAGGCCTTAAGGATCTCACCGACCTCGACTACCGTCCGGTAAGGGAGCGGAAGGGCTTCATGGTAGGGTTGCCACCGTGGGAGGATGTAGTCTTTCCTGTTATGTTTAATTCCCCAAGGACTCTTCTTCTGGTTCTTTTTTTTTTCCTTTGGGCTCAGAGGCCCCTTTCATTCAGCCAGTGCTTAAGGTCTGGAGCACAGATAGGGAGATCCAGAACTGAGAGAGAAGCCCCTGCTCCTGTGCTCAGACAGCTGGCTTGGCTGCTTGCTGCAGTCTGAAGAATGAGGGATGGAGGGCAGCCTCGGGTCTCCCCTCTCTGGCACAGGCCCAGAAGGCTGAGCCTGGCCTGGCCTTGGAGCTTCTGAGGGAGTTTGAGATTTTGACAATGGTTCTGCTAAATAAATAGATTCTGATAACTGGGCACAGGTGCCCAGAGCAGGGAGGGGATAGCACTGATCATCAGCTTCCACCTTTTATCTTCCATTCTGCAGCCACATTTAGGGAGGATTTTGGTTCATCCAGACCAGAGCAACCAGGATGGGGAGAAGTCTAGGGACTGTGCAGGAGAACGATCAATTGAAGAAACAGGAATTGTTTAACCTAGAGAAGAGAATGGGAGGTGGGGAGGAAACAGGCTATCTTGAGGAAGACAGAGCATGTTTTTCAGCTTAATCATAAGTTTTAGAACTTCAAGGATACCAGGGAACCAGTTCTAGCCTTTCATTTTGTAAATAAAGAGAAATGAAACCCAGCTTGTCCAAAGCCACATAGTTAGTGGTAGTTAGGACTTAAGTCCAGGGCTCCCAACTCTAAATCCATTGACCAGAACTAATACAAATAGGCATTTAAGTTGGGCCTGGAGTTAGGAATACTGGGGTGAAAATCCTGCCTGAAATGACCCTGAGTAAATCCCTTAACTGCCTGTAAAATTGGGATATTGATACCATCTACTTCCCAGAATTATGAGGATCAAAGGAGATAATATTTGTAAAGTTCTTGGCATAATAATATTTATAAAGTATTTGACTTAAGTTCTTTCTTTCCTTTCGTCACTTATAGAACACTTGTAAATATATTTTTTAATAAGCTTTCACAGTAGCCGTGCTGGACTGCTTGCATTGTCCCCACTGAAGTAATTTGCTTACAGTAGCATACCTAGGAAGCATCAGACTTGATTCCAAGTCCAGGATTTGTTCTCTTCCTTCCTCCCACAAGACATCCACATACACACCTCCCTATGCTTCTCAGAGAATAGGACGAGATTCTCTGTTCTAATGAAAACTAACAAGGAACAGTTGAAAATTTTAAGAAGCACTGCTTTGAGTTCTGTCTCAGGCCCTTACTATGTATCCTTGGACAAATCACTAAACCTACGCATTATCCTTAAAATAAGGGTATAAACTATACTTTATACCCCCACATGGTTGTTGGGAGGACATTTTTCTCATCATCCCTATTCTCCATTGTAATTGAGTCAGGCCTTTCTCCTTCCATTTTCATAGGAGGCAGTCACCCCTTTTCCTTGCTCAAGGCTAACCTCAACTCTTATGGTCTTGCTTGGTTCTTTCCTTTTCCCTTTGGGGCCTAACTCCTTTGATCATTCCTTCTCTTTCTGGAGTCCCTGTTGGCTTCTTTCCTTCCGTCTGAAAGCATTCACCAACCTGCCCAGTCATTGATTTTACTTACCATTTTTTAGAGTTACTCATCCCCAGGACTCCAAACACTGCTTTCAGCCCTTGACTGCACACAGTAGTCTATGGTGGTCCAACTTTTATTCATTCTGCCTCACTGTATCTAAGGTTTTCAGTGACATCCTGATTGCCAGATCCATAAACTTCTCTTAGGATTTAGAAGTAGAAAAGAGATCTCTTAACGAAGTGCTTGTTAGTGGTCATACTGTGAATTTTTATCTTTACCTCCCCGTATAATCTCTCATTTCGGGATCCTGTGTCTTTCTATGTCTTACCGACTGAGGAATGTTTTCAAAGACCAGCCCTTTTAATTAGAATTAGTCCAAATCAGTTTTTACCCCTCAAATTCAATGGGCAGCCCCTTCCTTCCCTCAACCTTCTATCAGGATGTAGAAAAAAGGAAGGAAGGAACCAAGCATTTATTAAGCACTTATTATGTGCCAGCCACTGTGCCAAGCATTTTACAACTATCATTTCAGTTCATCCTCAAAATAACCCTATTTATTATTTATTTATTATCTCTACTTTATAGATGAAGACACTGAGCTCAGATTAAATGGCTTGCTTAGGCTTACTCAGAGTGAATAGGAGTCTAAGGCATGGATTTAACTCTAGTTTTCTTGACTTCAGAGCCAATGCTTTATTCACTATACCATATAGCTGTGTCAGAATCCCTTCTGTCTCCCAATCCCCTTTCTTCAGCTAAAATGGAGACAGTATGTACTAAGTGAAGGTCAGCAAACTCACAGAAATTCCAGGAAAACTTATTGGAGGTAGCTGTGATTTTTATTTAATAGCTGAGCAAGTAACTTCTTTTTTATCTCAGTTTCTTTACCTGTAAAATGGGGATAAATAATAGGACTACCTACCTACCTACCTACCAGGGTTGGTTGTGAGGACTGGAAGATTTAAGATGCCTTGCAAACCTTAAAACACTATGTCAATAGTAGTTATTCTTGTTATCATTGTGATCATTGTGAAATGTAGCTCAAAGAGAGCTACAGGTAGAAACTATAGGACCACTGAATGTCAGAGCTAAGGGATCATCAAGTCTAACTCTTCTGGGTTTGATTGAAGGAAGTTAATTTCTAAAAAGAAAAAGGACTTCCTAAGCTCTCTCAGGCCAGGAAAGGGTTGGGTCTGTGATAGCAGGGCTTTGGGATTCCCACTTCACCATGTATCCCTAGCTTGGTGAGCAGAGTCCATCATCTGGGATGTTTGGATCAATGGAGAAGAACAGGCCAATTTCCCAGCTCCAGAGTCTGACCCTTTGTGCCAAACACAGGCAGAAGAAACCAAAGTCCAGCCTGTGAGGAATAGTGATGTAAGTTCAGACTCATAGTAACAGGGTTATAAGAAGTGTCCTGGGCTGGGAGCCAGGAAACCTGGGAGCCAGTTCTGGCTCTGTCTGTAATCATGAGCAAGGCTTTCCTTTCCCTGGACTTCATTTCCTCTATTAAAAGGACTTAGACTTAATAGATCTTTAAGGCCCCTATTTTGTATGTTCCTTTCTCCAAAGTTACCTTCAATTCTGAGAATCTCTTATAAACTCCCCCAACCTCATCCCACATCTAATATTTTGTGCCCTAAGGTTTTTACCAACTCTAACATTCTATGTTTTAACACTCCATTCTGTTTCTGATATTTTGTTCCACATTCCCCTTCAGCTTTTGTCAGTCTGTGTTCTGGGATACCTTCTGGTTCTCATGTTTCGTGTTTCACATTCCCCGTCAGCTTTTGTCAGTCTGTGTTCTGGGATACCTTCTGGTTCTCATGTTTCGTGTTTCACATTCCCCGTCAGCTTTTGTCAGTCTGTGTTCTGGGATACCTTCTGGTTCCGATGTTTCGTGTTCCACATTCCCCGTCAGCTTTTGTCAGTCTGTGTTCTGGGATACCTTCTGGTTCTCATGTTTCGTGTTCCACATTCCCCGTCAGCTTTTGTCAGTCTGTGTTCTGGGATACCTTCTGATTCCGATGTTTCGTGTTTCACATTCCCCGTCAGCTTTTGTCAGTCTGTGTTCTGGGATACCTTCTGGTTCTGATGTTTTGTGTTCCACATTCCCCGTCAGCTTTTGTCAGTCTGTGTTCTGGGATACCTTCTGATTCCGATGTTTCGTGTTTCACATTCCCCGTCAGCTTTTGTCAGTCTGTGTTCTGGGATACCTTCTGGTTCTGATGTTTTGTGTTTCACATTCCCCGTCAGCTTTTGTCAGTCTGTGTTCTGGGATACCTTCTGATTCCGATGTTTCGTGTTTCACATTCCCCGTCAGCTTTTGTCAGTCTGTGTTCTGGGATACCTTCTGATTCCGATGTTTCGTGTTTCACATTCCCCGTCAGCTTTTGTCAGTCTGTGTTCTGGGATACCTTCTGGTTCTCATGTTTCGTGTTCCACATTCCCCATCAGCTTTTGTCAGTCTGTGTTCTGGGATACCTTCTGGTTCTCATGTTTTGTGTTCCACATTCCCCGTCAGCTTTTGTCAGTCTGTGTTCTGGGATACCTTCTGGTTCTCATGTTTCGTGTTCCACATTCCCCGTCAGCTTTTGTCAGTCTGTGTTCTGGGATACCTTCTGGTTCTCATGTTTCATGTTCCACAGTCCCCGTCAGCTTTTGTCAGTCTGTGTTCTGGGATACCTTCTGGTTCTGATGTTTTGTGTTCCACATTCCCCGTCAGCTTTTGTCAGTCTGTGTTCTGGGATACCTTCTGGTTCCGATGTTTCGTGTTCCAATGTCCCTTTCAGCTTTTGACATTCAATGTCCTATTTTCTAGGTCCTTCCCAGCTCTGCCCTTGACTCTCAAGTGTTGTGTTGTGTGGTAGAAAGTTGGACGTCAGGTCAGGGAAAGTTTCCCAGAAAGATCTGGGACTCAAACTGAGTCTTCAAAAATGGGGGGATTTCATCTAGATGGGCAGGAAGAGTATAAGCCAAGAGGAGAGTGACCCTGATATAATTGTATATTGTGGGGTGGGGGAGATAAGGAAGGGGAAGGGCTTGGGGGTGACTGGAGAAGAACATTTGCCGAAAAACTGGCACAGGGGAGGCAGGGGGAGAATTGGACTTGGTGAAGCAGTTATGTCCCTAGCCAGTTCTCCGGCTTTCTCCCTTTTAAAGTAAAGATGCGCAGAAGGGCTGGGTTAAGGCCACAGAAAAACGTTGCCCTCATTTTTTATCCTCCTGCCCTGTCTCCACGGTAAAGCAGGGCTGAGGCTACTTCAGCCCTCAGTTTGTGGTCCCCTGTCCTTGGGCTCTTCCAGAGTCGGGAAAGGAGGCAGCCCCAAGTTCAGGGCTGCTTAGTAACTCTCTCCCCCCTTCCTCATGTCCAGATCGCCATGCAGTCTTTGTGGAACATCAAGGTGGCTGTGCTTGTGAAGCCGGAGCACGAGAACCGCATTAGCCACGTCAGTACGTCCAGTGTGAAGACCGGCATCGCCAACACTCTGGGTAAGACACGGGGCCAAAAGCCCCTGATCCCGAGTCAGGACGGGGGTGGAGTCTGGCTCTGCTCCGTGTTTGCTGAGTGATCTTGACTTCTTCTTGGGATGCGCCTTTCTTACTAGGAATTGGAGGCGGCAGTGGGTACTCCAAAGCATAGGCCTCTGTGGGCATGGCCCTCTTAGCCAGGCTGTGCCTTTGGAGCTCTAACCTCATCCATCTCAAACCACCCCTGGTCTTCCTACCTCTGGCCTCCCCAGGGAGACCCCTGCAACCTGCTTTTTGTCTCCTCCTCCTCCTGTCCCAGGATTGCCCAGGAATCAAAAGTTATCTGGGGAGGGGAAGAGGACCAGAACTTGACTTGAATTTTAGAAACTAGTGATTGAGCTATGATGGCTCTTTTCAACAACAAGGTGATTCAGGCCAATTCCAATAGACTTGTGATGGAGAGAACCATCTGAACCCAGGGAGAGGACTGTGGGGACTGCATGTGGATCACAACGTAGTATTTTTACCTTTGTTGTTGTTGGCTTGCTTTTATTTTCTTATTTTCTTTCCCTTTTGATCTGATTTTTCTTGTGCAGCATGATAAATGTGGAAATATGTTCAGAAGAATTGCACATGTTTAACCTATATTGGATTACTTGCTGTTTAGGGGAGGTGGGAGGAAGGGAGGAAGGAAAAATTTGAAATTTTTTTGGAAGGTTTTGCAAGGATGAATGTTGAAAACTAATTTTGCATGTATTGGGGAAAAAACTATTATTATTTAAAAAAAATTAGTGATTGAGAAAAAGGTTAGCTATCTCATCCTTTCATTCTTTCTCTGCTGCCTGACAAGAGTAGCCGATAGAACCCTGGACTGGCTAGCATTGCATGTAGATTGTCTTCACTGGCACAAGCAGGATTTGCTGTGTCACTTCTGCTGGTTCATTGCCCCCTTCAGGGTTGTTCTTGTTCTGTATAACAAAGGGATGGAGAGAGGACACTCTGTTAAGGTTTCTTTAGCTTTTACCAAGTCAGAGTACCATAGGATTAGAGTTGGAAGGACCTTAAAATCATTTGTTTCAGAGTCTTTTAACTTTTTTGTGTCATTCTTCTTTTCATACTGACAAAGCCTATGAACCCATTCTCAGAGTGATTTTCTTTTAAATCCATAACTGAAGGAAAAGCTACATTTTAGTTAGAGATTAGTGAAAATACATATGCAATTTTTTCCATATTCATGTTCAAACCCCTAGGCTAAGAATCCCTGAACTAGGGCAAACAAACTCCCCTCTCTTCATTTTGGAGGTGGAAACTGAGGTCTAATGATGGTGAATGATTTGACCTAGCAGAGCTAGAATTTGAATTCACATTCTCTCTCTTAAAATCTAGTGTCTTTTTTTTTTTTTTCCTACACCATGCTGCTAGTTTTTAATCATTGCCTTTGTTCCACAGGAGTTTTTCCTTGTTTTGATGATAGGTCTGGACTTCTCTAGGTGGAGAAAAATGCTGGCAATCACTGTCAGTGTATCCTGGTCAGTTGACACATAGGGAGAAGTATAGTGTCGAACCAGTGTGTCCACAAGAATACTTTTTTTAACCTCCTACTGGTAAAGATATAGTGATTCATCTGGCTGCCGAGTTTAGGGATCTCTAATTTGATCCTCTTCTATAAAAGGAGTGGGTTAGAAAAAGTGATCTCCAACTGTGATGAACTTGGCTCTTCTCAACAATGCAGTGATTCAAGGAGATTCCAATAGACTTAGGGGGGGAAATGCCAATCACATCCAGAGAGAGAACTATGGAGACTAAATGTGGATTGAAACATGATATTTTCACCTTTTTTTCCTCCCACTTGGAGGAATGGTAAGGCAGTGAGTGAGAAAAACTTGGAATTTAAAAGTTTTATGACAATGAATGTGAAAACTATCTTTACTTGTATTTGGAAAAATAAAATATTATTAAAAATAGAAAAAAGAAAAAGCAAAAGTGATCTCCAAGCTTAAAAATTTCATTTTCTTTTTGTCTGTTATTAGTTACAATCAGCAGATTCATCTCATGTCCTTCTTGAGTGGGAAAGGGTAAGGGAGTGGGGTTAGGAATTGCAACGGGGACTTGGGAAAGGAACAACTCTTGTAACCTCATGTGGTTTTCCTTGTTGTAATATGATCCTGCCATGTCTTATCCTGGATCCTCAATCTTTCCCCCAGGTAACAAGGGGGCAGTTGGCGTCTCTTTCATGTTCAATGGCACCTCATTTGGCTTTGTCAATTGTCACCTCACCTCTGGCAATGAGAAGACTGCCAGGTAAGGAAGGAGTGATGGGACCCAGGGCCTTTCCCTTGTTTGCTTGTGGCCTGTCTTTGAGTGAACTCTCAGCTGTTCTTGTCTTCTAGAAATGTTCTGGCCTCTCTGGATGACTTTCTTCCATTCCCTCCTTCTGCAGGAGGAATCAGAACTACCTGGATATCCTTCGGCTGCTGTCCCTGGGCGACCGGCAGCTCAGTGCATTTGACATGTCTTTGCGTTTCACCCATCTCTTCTGGTTCGGAGACCTCAACTATCGGCTGGACATGGATATTCAGGTTTGGGGGGAGGTGGATAGAGGAGGGAGAGATGATCCATTTAATTATGTGCACTCTTTATGTGGAATACGTAGATTTGAGTGACCAAATAGAGAAGATATGTAGAGATATTACAGATCTTGAAGGGAGATGGGGAATAGATTGCTAGACAGGATGAAGAGGACTTAGTTTATAGATTGTAGAATGTCATAGCTGTGACATAGAATGGCAGAACTGGGAGAGACTTTGGAACATAAAATGGCAGAGGTGGAAGGAACTTAAAACAGAGAATGTTAGAGCCAGGAGAGACTTCAGACCTCAGACGGGACCTTAGGACAGAATATCTGAGCTGAGAGGTACCTCACCTCATCCTCCTGGCTTCCTTCAAAGCTTGGCTTAAGTCTGCCCTTCTGCAGATCTTTCCCAGGCCTCCTCATTGCTAGTGCCTTCCCTCTGAGATCACCTTCCATTTACACCGTATATACCTTGTATGTAGTTATTTGTGTATTGCCTCCCCACATCAGAATCTCCAACGGGGTGTTTTTGCTTTTCTCTGTATCACCAGTACTTAGCACGGTGACGGGCCCATAGGAAACATTTTACAAATGCTTGTGACCCTTAGATCATAGTTTGCTGGAGCTGGACCTTAGGACTAGGAGGGAAAATGGATGTGAACAGCTATGTATTGAGATTGGGGTAACTGGATAAAAATGTGAAGGCCTGAGTCATATTCAAATGAGGTTACTTCTTGGGAGAGGGAAAATAGATGGAGAAATTCTTACCTGACTCTCACCCCCTTCTGCCTTTCACCCCAGGAAATTCTCAATTACATCAGCCGAAAGGAGTTTGAGCCCCTTCTTCGGGTGGACCAGCTCAACCTGGAGCGTGAGAAGCACAAGGTTTTCCTGAGATTCAGTGAGTGTGGGTGGGGATAGGGGAACAGGGAGATGGCAGTGCACACATGCACACAGGTAGACTGGGGCAGAGGAGAGAGCTAATGAAAAATCATACCTCTCTCTTGCTGAATTAAAGAGGGGTAGTCAAGGCACAAAGACCCTGGAGTTAGATCTTCTGAGACCGGGCTTTTCTGTTTTTGTTTTGGTGGGTGGGTCTTTTGTGGCTTCAGTTCCCTGAGAACTTGTTTTAGGGTCCCTGACTCTCTGTCTTCCATACCAGGTGAGGAAGAGATCTCTTTCCCCCCCACATACCGCTATGAGCGTGGCTCCCGGGACACTTATGCCTGGCACAAACAGAAGCCAACTGGGGTAAGTAGGGAGGAACTGGAGGGTGGCGGGGTCAGGCAATGGCTGATTCTGCTTTGTGATCCTGTAGAAGCCATAGAATAATAAAATTTTGAGTCATAAAACTTAGAATCCTAGAATTTTGCAACTTGGAGACTTAGCATCTTGAAGCACGAGTATTTTGAATTGGTTGTCCCAAGACCCTCAGAGCGGATAGCAGCCTTAGAAAATTCCCTGAGGCTGGTCCTTAATCTATCCTAGACTTGGTACTTACAGAGCCTTTAGGACCTCATTGATTGGGGATATAAACCCTGCTTAGAAAGAGGCTATTTAATTTTCTGGACCTCATTTTTCTGATGTCACATGGTGCAAACACCTCCTTCTCTGCCAGCCCCATAATTCATTGAGTACATAATTCACTATACATATGTGAGGAATTGTTAATGTTATAAGAACCCCCCCAGGGGATGAGTTTTGATAGAATTAGTTGCCACCTTTAGCCTGGGACTAAATCCAACTTCTCAGCTACTATCCTGGGAATTTTCATCTTATTGATGGCCTGAGAGCTTCAGAATGTCAGCAAGGAGGTTTAACCTCTTCTCACCCATAGTGCTCCCTCTTTTCCTTGGGCTGTTGGGGTTCAGAACTGTTAGTTCACTCTCAGCAGTTCCAGCTCCTTCCCTGTGGCAAAGCCACTTACCGCTGCCCTTAGTCACTCCAAGTAAGGGCGAGTTTTAGCAAGAGATGACTAGTAATGAGGGAAAGAGTGAAATTATCCAGAATATATAATTTAGAGGGAGTTACGGAAATACTGAGCCTGGGGCCAGGGAATCTTGTGAAAGACCTTTTTTGGTTGGATCGCACTGTTCAGTCCAAGCTTAGGTGGCTAAAAAAACCAAACCAACCCCACCCCATTCTCCAGCCAGGGTTCTGGGCTTCCCTCCATGTGCAATTGGCCACTTTGCTTCCCAGGGTGACCCACCAAGTATGCTTCCCCTTGCTCGCCTAGCTGGCGTTGAGTTGGCAACGAGAAGACTAGGAGGGTTCCTGTTCCAACTCAGTGACTCACTGTAGGATCGTGGGCAAGTTCTTTCCCCTTATCTCTAAAATGAGGGGTTTGGACCATATGACCTCTTAACCCCTTGTCAGCTCCAACAGCCTGTAGTTATGAGACCGGGCAGTCTTTGAGGCTCCATTCCTTCGCTGACGTGCTATCTCAACATTCTCTGTTCTATTTTTCTACATTTTATATGACTTTATATTTAATTAGAGGCAGTTTTGCGTATAAGATGGAGGACACAGTCCTTGGTAATTAGGAGCTTAATAAATGTTTGATGACTGACTACCCTAGTTCCATACAACCTTCTCTCATGTTTCCCTATATACCAGGACGGAGCAGTCGGCTCTCTGTACAATTGTGTAGTGACAGCAGTCAGATGGGAGGGCTGAGCCTCCGTTCCCCCCTTGGGTCAGCTCCTGATGCTCAGCCCCTTCCCCAGGGGAATTCCCCCCTTCTAATCCTCATTCCATCTGCAGGTCCGGACCAACGTACCCTCTTGGTGTGACCGCATCCTCTGGAAATCTTACCCCGAGACGCATATCAACTGCAATTCTTACGGTAAGAGCTGCGGTTCCACAGTGGAGGTGACCGGTAGGAAGCAGTGCATTCTAGCATTGGAAGGGGGGAGGAGATAGGAGATAAGGCTTTTGTCTCCTCAGTCCTCTCACTGCTGGCTGACCCCCACAGGTTGCACAGATGACATTGTCACTAGTGACCATTCCCCAGTGTTTGGAGCCTTTGAAGTTGGAGTTACTTCCCAGTTTGTCTCCAAGAAAGGTGAGAGAGTGAATGACTCTGTGTCATGGGAATCCCTGCCCTCTTCCCTGACGGCATCTTTTGGACTCCATTCTCTTTCTTAGGATCCAGATTTTACTTTCTCTTTTTTGAAATTAGCATTTTATTTTTCCAAATACATGCAAAGAGTAGTTTTCATCATTCACCTTTGCAAAACCTTGTGTTCCAAAATTTTCCCTGTTTCCTCCCCTCTTCTCTCCCCAAGATAGCAAGCAATCTGCTACAGGTTATAGTTTCTCTTCTTTTGAGATGTCAGTTGAGCATTTAGGGGGTGGATGTTTGGGGATATGTCTTCATCTCTCAGAACCTCTTGTTACCTTTGGGTTCTAGACTCTCCTGCTAGGGATTAAATTCTAAGGTTCTCTACTTTTTTTGTTGTTGAAACAGTTGGGGTTAAGTGACTTGCCCAGGGTCACACAGCTAGAAAGTGTTAAGTATCTGAGGCCAGATTTAAGCTCAGCTCCTCCTAACTTCAGGGCTGGGGCTCTATCTACTATCCCAACTAACTGCCCCTCTCTGTTTTTTAATCTCAATTTTCAAGTTATTTCAATTATTCTCTGATCTCAATTTCTACACTTTCTTCTGAAGGATTCAAATTTAGTTTTTGTCTATTTTGAATTCTAACATTTACGTAAGAACTTATCTTCTCAGTTTTTTCCTTTACCAGGCCCCAGGTTCTAGCGGCTCTAGATTCATTCCTTTAAGAAATAATTTACCTCAGGGTTGTTGTGAGACTTAAATAAAATGTGTGTAAAACAGTGGGCCAGTTTTAAAGATATATATATTATATGATAGAATAATTTTGGCTTTTCCTTTCCTTGGTCCCATGTTCTTGATTCTCTCCCCCAAAGTCTATATTTTAGGTTTTCCTTTGATCCCACTTTGAGTCCAGTTTTTACCTGGGACTTTTAAAGCCTAGCTTGTATATTTCTGGGAGCTCAAGTTCTAGGTTTTTCCCTGTGGGAATTTAGGTTTTAGACTGTCTCCTATCCCTGACTCTTAAGTTCTTGATGTTTCCCTTGGAGTTTTTGCTCTTGTCCTGGTTCTGGTTTGAAATTCTGTGTCTGTTCTTCCCCCTATCTCATCTCATCCCATCTGTGTTTTCTTGTAAAGAAATAATTTTCTTCAAATTCAAAGGATGCAAGAATGGGAAAGAAACTCCTAGGTTTGATTCCCTAGGTGTGTGAGTCTGAGCAAGTCTTTTTCATCAGTCAGAAACATTAAGCACATATTATGTGCCAGGCATTGTGCTAAGCACTGGAGATAACAAAAAGATTAAGGATAATATCTATTCTCAGGGAGCTCACCCACTAATTAAGGGGGAAAAAAGGCAAACAACTAAAAGCTCTAAACAGGATAAATAGGAAATAACCAACAGAGGGAGGAACTAGGACTTAGGGGGATAGGGAAACCTTCCTATAGGAGATGAGATTTTAGCAGGGACATCCAGGAGGTAGAGATGGCATTAATAGAATGCAAGGAGAGAATTCTATTGAAAATGCATGGAGGCCAGAAATAATCTAGTGGGAGCACAGTGTCACTGATCAGATTCCTGGATAGGAGCAAAGTATAAGATGTCTGGAAAGGTGAGAGAAGGAGCCAGGCTATAATGGGTTGTAAAAGCCAGAAGATTTTATATTTGATCCTGGAGCTGATAGAATGCCACTGGAGTTGAAGAGGGAGGTGACATGGGCAAACCTGCATTTTAGAAAGATCAATTTGATAGCTTAATGGAGCATGGACTTTTCTTCTGAGTCACTGTTTCCTCATGTGCAAAAGGGGGAATAATGATTGGTTAAGGTAATTACAGAGCAAGTATTTTCAGTCAAGTCCAACTCTTCATGACCCCATTTGGGTGTTTTTTTTTTTTGCAAAGATATGGAATGGTTTGCCATTTCCTTCTCCAGCTCATTTTATGGGAACTGAGGCAAACAGGGTGAAGTGACCCAGGGTCACACAATTTTTGAATGTCTGAGGCTGAATTTGAACTCAGTCTTCCTGATTCTATCTCCAGTGCTTTATCCACTGCACCAACCTTGATGCCCACCTGGCACATAATAGGTACTATATTTTTAGGTATAAGAATTATTATATGTTATAATATAATTTATTATATATTAATTGTAATTATTTTGGAACCTTTTTTTCCCCTGAGGCAACTGGGATTGACTTGCCCAGGGTCACACAGCCAGGAAGTGTTAAGTGTCTGAGACTAGATTTGAACTCAGTCCTCCTGGCTTCAGGGCTGGTGCTCCATCCACTGTGCCACCTAGCTGTCCTCATTTTGGAAACTTTTGAAGGATGTTTTGAGGGAAACACTATTAGAAACAAGCTGCTCTTATTTTTTTATTATTATCTGTGTCATCATAGGCGAATATTATAGCTTCTCTGAGGGAAATGAATCTGGCTTCTCACCCACCAAAGGATAACTAGACAAATGTCCACTTGAGTTGGGATCAGTAAAGACTAAGTTTTCACAAACTGGGTCAGATTGGGGATGGTTCTGGAGAGATTAAACAAAAACCTCTATGAGTGATGATGGCACCCATGGTGAGAGGTAGTGAGCCACAAGGGTGTTTGAACAAGGCACATCCATTCAGATATGGTGCCAGCTTGTTGTGTATAACTATTTCCTTGTTACAAAGGAGGTTTCTGTGGGGTTGGGGACATGGGGAAGCAAAAGCAGCGGTCGAAAAAAAAAAGGATAAACATTTTTTTGAAAAAGAAGGAAGAGGAATTAGGGATTTGTTCTACATGGCTCCAGAGAGAACTAAGAACACAGAGTGGATGATTTGGGCCCATTGTAATGAGAAAGTTCCTAACAGAGCCAAGAATAAGATTGGGGTACCTCTGGAGGTAGTGAGCTCCTCATCACCGGAGGTCATCCAGTGATGGTGACTGTCCAGGAGGCTTTGGAGATGAGTTTAGTTCAGGCCACAGTTGGATAAGATTCCTTCTGAGGACTGTTCTAGCTGTGAGAGGAGCTCATGTCTCTTCCCACCTGCCCTTTCCCCTCTGGTTTAGGGCTCTCCAAGCCGTCAGATCAGGCTTATATCGAATTTGAGAGTGTGGAAGCCATAGTCAAGACTGCCAGCCGAACCAAGTTCTTCATTGAATTTTACTCTACTTGCCTAGAAGGTGAGAGCTGGGAAAAGAAGTTTGATGGGAAGGGGCGATACCATGGTCTGGCTCGGGGGGGGGGGGCATTTGGGCAGGAGACTTTGGGGCATTTACTGACTCTTCTCCCTTCTGCAGAATACAAAAAGAGTTTTGAGAATGATGCACAGAGCAGTGACAACATCAACTTCCTCAAGGTTCAGTGGTCCTCAAGTCAGCTACCTAAGGTGAGGCTCCGGGGTGGGAGGCTAGGGAGGAAGGAGGGACTGGAACTGAGGTAGGAGAAGGAAATGAGTCTGAGTATATGTAATGACAGTACGCATTTATATGGTGCTTGAAGATTTGCAAAGCACATAACAAATATGCTCCCATTATATCCTCACAACAGCCGTGGGAAGTATGCTATTATTAATCCCTTTTTTACAGATAAGGAAACAAGGCAGACTTGACCAAAACATATAGCTTAGTATCTGCAGCTATATTTAAACTCATGTTTTTTTGACTTTATTGTGTCACCTGGGGTATGTATGTATGAATCTATGTTTGGAGGGGGATGTATGATTGAGTTTAGGTGTGAGAATAAGAAAAATAGTGGAATTTTGAATACTGAAGATGGGTAAATATGGCCTTTTAATTTTTCAAAAAGAGAAATTTTTATTTTTTAAAATTATGATGGACTTGACTTTGATTTCCTGACAAAGTTCTAGCTAGGAAGCCTAGATATTTTCAAACTAGCTGTTGTACCTGACATAACGATAAAGGCATAGGGCATAAATGTAAAACTTGAAGTTAGGTTCAAGAAATTATCTATACAGAGAGAAATAAGTATGACTAACTCTACCATCTCAATGAGTCAGCAGTGTGACTTGGCAGCTAAAACAACTAAATCCATTTTAGGCTTTATTAAGAGAGGGAGAGTGCTCAGAACATGGGAGTTACATTTACTATTTATGTAGATCATTTAACCTTTCAGTGCCTCAGTTTTCCCATCTATAAAATGAGGGGTGGACTTGATGGTCTGCAACGTCTCTCCCTTCCAGTTCTAAATCTGTGATCCTGTAACAGTTCTATTTTTCCATGCCTAATCAGTTAAAAGTGCCTACTACGTGCTAGGTACTATGTTAAGTGCTGAGGTTATAGAAAGAGGCAAAATGAGTAAATCGAGCAGAAACAAGAAAATATTGTATATTGTGAGATTGTGTGATGATCAACTGTGAAGTGATCCAAGGCAATTTTAATAAAACTCTGGATGGAAAAATGCTATTCCAGAGAGAACTATGGGGACTGAATTCAGATTAAAGCATAGTTTTCACCCTTTTTTTTCATGATTTTCCCTTTTTGTTTTTTCTTCCCCAACATGACTTATATGGAAATATGTTAAAAATGATTGTACATTCATAATCTGTATCAGATTTCTTGCTAGCATTGGGAAGCTATTTTTTATAAATGACAAAAAAATTGGAACTCAAAATCTTATAAAAATAAATGTTGAAAACCATCTTTATATATAATTGGAAAAATAATGTGCTATTAAAATAAAAGACAAAAAATAGAAAAGGCAAAAAGATAGATCTCACTCTTAGGAAACTCAAAGTGTAATGGGGGAGATAAGCAGCAACAAATATGTGTAAGCATGCTGTGTATAGAAGACATTGGAAATAATTAAGGGAAAGCACTAGGATGAAGAGAGATTGAGAAAGGCTTCCTGAACAAGACTGGATTTTTGTTGGGACTAAAAGAGGTCAGGCAAGAGGGAGAATATGCCCAGAGCAGAGAGATGAATTGTCTTGTGAGGGGAACAATCAGGAGACCAGTTCTACTGAATCAGAGTACATGGTAGGGAGGGGCCTAAAGTATAAGAAAATTAAAAAAATAGAAGGGGGCCAAATTATGAAGGGCATTGGATGCCAAACAGAGAAATTTTGTATTTGATCTTGGAGGTGACTAAAAGCTATTGGAGTTTTTTGAGTAGGGGTAACATGGTCAGACCTGTATTTTAAGGAATTAACGATAGTAGCTGGAAATGGAAAATAGATTGGAATGGGGACAGATTTGAGGCAGGCCGACCCACATGAGCTCTTGTTGTTGTTGAAATGTGCCCAATGAACCACTACATAGAATTCCCAATCCCTCTATTTTTGTCCACCTACATTTTTTATTTCTTTCACAGGCTAATTGTACACTATTTCAAAGTCTGATTCTTTTTGTATAATAAAATAATTGTATGGACAAGTATACATATATTGTATTTAACTTATACTTTAACATATTTAATATGTATTGGTCAATCTGCCATCGAGGGGAAAAGGTGGGAAGAGCGGAAAAGTTGGAACAAAA
Organism: Sminthopsis crassicaudata; assembly: GCF_048593235.1. Lineage (NCBI taxonomy): Eukaryota > Metazoa > Chordata > Mammalia > Dasyuromorphia > Dasyuridae > Sminthopsis > Sminthopsis crassicaudata. Next base: position 579,330,176 of record NC_133619.1, on the reverse strand, counting down.
GGTTTGCAATTGTCAATGCTGAAAAATTACCCATGCATATATCTTGTAAATAAAAACTATTTAAAAAAAAAAAAGGTACCCAGTCGGATCAATATGGCGCATTGTGTGCCATTCTGGAGGACATGTTTTTAGGGAAGACCTTGGCAGACAGGGGGTAGTCAAAGTAAGGCAATCAGGATAGTGAGGGTATTTTACCATGCAAGGATTGAGGAGGAAACGAGAATGTTTGGGTTAGAGAGACGGAGACTTGGAGAGAACTTTTTATAACATATTTAGGTACTTGAAGGATGATATATAGAACAGGGATTCTGCTTGGTCCTTCTGCACTGGATATTTATAAAGACTTCGGGGAGAACGAAGATGGGGGATTGAGATGTTTAATGGTTGTGATTTTAATGAGAGACTAGGAAGGTTTGTTTGGGAGTGTGTATCAGTGTCATTATAGGAGTCTGTGGGACCCTAGTTTTGCCTGAAGTTGGGTAGATGGTACATTGAATTTCCATTCAGCAAGACCCGAGTTCAAATGTGGCAACTTCTGCCTCAGTTTCCTCAATTGTAAAAAAAACTATTAACTACTTTCCAGGGTTTTTTGGGGGGTCAAGTGAGATATTTGTAATACCCTTTGCACAGAGCTGGCACCTAGTAGGCACTTAATAAGTGTTTGTTTCCTTTTCTTTCCCTTTTGGACAAGTGAGCATCTCTGTAGGTCTCACTACAAGTAAAAGAGTATTCAGTAGTTATTGGTGTGTGACTCGCCGAGGGCAGTTTGTGTGTTTGGGACTGTGTGTGAGGAGGCACAGTTCATAATGTGTCTGTCTCTCCTGTCCTCTCCCCCCCAGCTGAAGCCCATCCTGTCCGAGATTGAATACTTGCAGGACCAGCACCTTTTGCTGACGGTTAAGTCCATGGATGGATATGAGTCTTATGGTGAGGGGCAGGGGCAGAGTGTAGCATGTGGGGAGCCATAAGGAGGGGATTTCTAAGGAAGCTGAACAAAGGGGTGAGGAGAACCTTCTGACAGAAGGAATGGAGAGTAGTCCCTAGAAGATGGGGGAGGATGAGTTCTCTGGGCAAAAGTTCCTGGGCTGCCTGGGTCTTAGGGGGAGGAAAGGAGGATGTAGTTTCTAGGATGGGTCTTGGGATGGAGGAGGTGGGAAGGGGAATTTAGGAAAGGGTTAGAGAAACTCTAAACTCTTTGTCCAACTCTTAGGTGAATGTGTAATTGCACTCAAGTCTATGATTGGCAGTACAACTCAACAGTTCTTGACTTTCCTATCCCACCGAGGAGAAGAAACGGGGAACATCAGAGGCTCCATGAAGGTGCGGGTGCCAGCTGAACGGCTAGGCACCCGAGAGCGGCTCTATGGTGGGGGCACTGGCAGGAATGGGATGGGAGATGGGAGGCTCTGGCAGCCCTTAGTCCTGGGAGGTGGAGGACCCCTGGGACTCGGGAATCTGAATAGACCCTCAGTGGCAGTGAGGCTTTATTGGGGTCCTGATCTGAGGGGTGGAAGCCATGCTCTTGAGCTCCTTCTGTTGCCCCCTAGAGTGGATCAGTGTTGACAAGGACGAAGCAGGAGCTAAGGGGAAGCCACCATCTGTGTCCCGAGGAAGCCAGGATTACAGGTAAGGGATGGGGCAGGAGATTTGAAAGATGGAGAGGAGTTCTCCTCTCATCCCTTACCCCTGGATCTTTTCCCTACCTTCCAGGTCTTGGAGCCGAAAACCCGGCCCTGCTGAGGCCTCCTGCCCCCTGTCCAAGCTATTTGATGAGCCTGAGAAGCCACCTCCAACAGGAAGGCCTCCAGCCCCACCTCGTGCAGCACCTCGTGAAGATCCTCCCCCTGCTCCCAGGTGAGAACCCCTCCAGGTGAGGATTTCCCTGGTGCTTCCAGGTAAGCACCCTATAGATAAGGATCACCTCCCTGGCTCCCAGAAGAGGATCCTCCTTTCCAGGTAAGTATTCCCATTCCATCTTAAGTGAGAAGTCTTTTCATTATTGGATTTGGAATCAAAATCGTGTGACTGGACTCCTAACTTTGCTTTTATTCACTAAACCTCTAAGTTTCCTCCTCTGTAAAATGAAAGGATTTGATTAAATGTTCAAGTTGCCCCCCACTTTTGTTGTGCCATCCATCTCTTTCAGCTATTCTTTTCTTCCTCTCACTTATATCCCGAGTTTTCTTTGTAGATTGTAGTTTGTGGGATAACCCTCCAAAGGCTAATGTTTTTTCTTAAATTTTATGCCTTTGTTTTTCCTCTATTTTTTACCAGGTGGATAGTGGTGCCTTGACTATGAATGGGTCTTTGTGGTTTAAAGAGCCAGGATTCTCTGGTTGTGGTTAGGGAGACAGTGGAGACAGTGTTGTATAGTGGACTGAACACCAGAGTTCGAGTCAGGAGAACCAAACTCAAACTTAGCTCTGATGACTAGCTATGTGACCTTGGACCCTTTTGCTCCAACTAACTGGAACAGTACTTTACTACTGTTTACTTTACAGTGGTACTTAATGAAGTTTAAGATGCTATGTAAATGTAAATTATTTGTGACTCAGTTTTGCCTTTAAAATAAAAATAGAATTCTATTTCAGAATAGCTCAATGTAAATATTGTGCTTATTAAATTGAAATAGGAATGCACAATTTACCAATATAAATCTGGTTTTTTCTCTATGTACAAGCTCTGTATTTATACAAGCTCCCAAGTATAATTGGAGACTTCTCGCTACTCTTAATTGTTCTCAAATCACTTCTTAAATCTAATCCTAGTTCTTTTCCTAACTTGAGTAGAAATAACTCATTGGAAATCTTTTTTGGAGTCAGATGCCTTCTTGGAAAGGCAACAAAAGTCTTCAGGCTGCTTTCCTCAGCAGTCTCTTACTTACCATAATTAAAGGGCTCATATTTCCATTCCCTTTGGCTCCTACTGTCCCCTACGTGTATTTGGCTCAGGTTTCACTTGGAGTTAAAGGCCTCTCCCCATGCAACTTCCTCTACAGCTGTGGGTTGTCTTAGAATAGAATCCTATTTGGAACAAACTTCAGAGACCATCCAGCACAGCTCTCTTATTTTACCCAGGAGGAAAGAGAAGAGAAGGGATTTCCCCAATTCAATTCATTAAACATCTAGTAAGCACCTACTATGTGCCAGACACTGTACTAAGCCCCAAAGTCACACTGATCAGTGAGGATTGGAAATAGAATCTGGGGCTAATAACTTTCAAGTCAGTACTTTCCCCCCTTCCATCAGGATGATGCTTTTATCCACCTTCACTCTTCTAAGCCAAACCTTCCATTTCCAGGTCAAAACCAGAAGGGGCTCCAGAACCAGAGGGGATGACAGCGCCCCCCATGAAGAACAGTTTCAATAACCCCGCCTACTATGTCCTGGAAGGGGTCCCACACCAGCTGTTGCCCCTGGACCCCCCCGCCCCTACCCCTCCCGCCAAGGCTCCCACTCCTTCGGCTACAAAGAACAAGGTGGCCATCACAGTGCCCCCCCTGCAGCCCGGCCGGCGACGGCCCCCTCGAGTAGGAGAGGGGAGCTCATCAGATGAAGAGGGCGGTACCTTGCCCCCGCCTGACTTCCCTCCACCGCCACTACCCGACTCAGCTAGCCTGGATCTGCCTGTGGTGGGCCTTGGGGGCCGGAGTCGGGGAGGGGCTGAAGTGCGGGGGCCGCTGAACCCCAAAGCCCACCCCCGGCCCCCGCTGCCTCCAAGCTCCTCACCAGCCAGTGCCTTTCTTGGGGAGGTCAGCGGGGATGACCGATCCTGCTCCGTGCTGCAGATGGCCAAGACTCTGAGTGAGGCTGATTATGCTGCTGGACCGGCCAGAGGGAGCCTCATGGGGGGCCCCCTAGAGCTGCCTCCCCGGGGTCTTCCCCCAGACTACGGCCGTCCCCTCGGCTTCCCCCCACCTCGGATCCGCGAGAGCATCCAGGAAGACCTGGCCGAGGAGGTTTGTGTGGTGTGTCTGTGTCTCTGTCCTGGCTCGGGGGCTCCTGGCTGCCCGTACTGTTTGTGTCTCCACTGCCCAGCTAGCCGGGCCTTTCGGGCTCCTGTGGTCCCTGCGGCCTGCAGGACCATTTCTTGCACTCAAGGCCCTGCCCAGCCTGCTCTGGTCTTCCTTCCGCTCCCTCTGTTGAAGGGAACTCCATTCCTGGTTTCATCACTAATCCCCTCTCTGCGCATTTGCCCAGACCGGCCTCTACCTGAACCTCCTTCCCCTCTCCCCTGAAGCTAATCTGTTATTTGGGGACCAGCTCGGGCCGCTTCTCCCGACGCCCCAAGCCGGGAGGAAGCCTTCCCGCCCGTGCTGTTTCTCAGACTCCCGGGAATTAGTTATTTATGAATATGTTCTACTTCCCGGGAATCTCCTGAATTCTTTGGGCTGGCCTGCCTTTCTTTCGTTTTCCGTTTCCTCACAATAAACTCGGGGCTCCGCGGAGCGGGTGCTGGACGGGGGTTCGCCTCCGCCCCATCTCCTCCGCCCGAGCCCATCACTGGCCCTGTCTGAGCCGGGGATGGGGCGAGCGGGATGTGGGCCCTGATTGCCTTTGGTGTGTGCCCGCAGGCTTCGTGCCCACAGGGTGGGCGGCCGGGCAGCCTGGCGGAGGGGAGCATGGGCGCCTGGCTTCGGGCCCTTGGCATGGAGCGCTACGAGGAGGGGCTGGTGCACAACGGATGGGATGACCTGGAGTTCCTCAGGTGAGCGGGGAGGAGCCCCTGGGGAGGGGGAGGGGTTTGGCGGGGCGCTGTTACCGAGGCAACGCATGACCAGTCCTGGTTCCTGCAGTGACATCACTGAGGAAGACTTGGAGGAGGCGGGAGTCCAGGACCCAGCTCACAAGCGCCTCCTGCTGGATTCGCTGCAGCACAGCAAGTGACCTTCCAAGATTGATTCTGCCTCAGGCCGAAGGGCTTGGGCCAGGAAGGGCTCCGCCCAGACTGTGAGGACCCCAAACCTAGTGTGTTTCCTCTTGGCCCCTCCCCCCGCCCCAGTTTTGGAGGGATTCATATCCTCATCCCCATCCCCATCATGAAGGAACTTGCCCATTCTGCCTTACCCAGTGCTGAGGCCGGTTGCCATAGTTACTGGTGTCTCCCTCCGCCTATTTATTGGGGAGACTCCAGCCTCAGGGGAGAAGTCCCCGGGCCTCTCTTCTTATCGATGGAGTACTTTTTACTCCATCCTTGTGGGCCAATCAGTGTCTCTGTACCTATGTGTCGGTTCACTCCCCTCCCCACCAGGGTTTGGGATTGGCTGCCGATTTAAAAGGCTCCCCTGCTCACTCCGGGGATGCCGTAGGTCCAAGGCTTTGTCCCGCGCTGAGGCTGCTGGAGGGGAGCGATCTCCGCTCAGACCCTCCCGTGTTCCAGCACAGAAAGGGCGCCAGTACGGGGGTCCTTGTTACATTTCACACTTTTCCCCTCCTCATGTCGGGGATCCCCGAGCCACAGGGAGCATTCAGCCAGGTCCCCACCCAGGCTGGCATCCTATCCGGAAATGAAGGAGCAACCCCCTCCCTCCAGCTTGGCTGGGCTGGGGTCCCCGCTGCCATGGGGGAGGGGGAGGGCGGGCTCTGTGTTAATTTAATCGTTTATGGGACATGGGGAGGGGGGGAGGGAAGGGGGTGTGTGTGGACACTTTTAATGTTATTTTATGAGGGAGCGGAGTTAGGGCATGTTTTGAGTCCCAGCCCTAACTCCCTCAGCAATAAAGGGCCTGTTTGCTTATCTACTGCAACCCTCTTCCTTTGTGATGCCCATCAAAAACAGGGAAATGCGGAGCCTCAGTTTCCCCTTCTGTAAAAGTGAAATGGTTCCTAACCTTCCAGCAAGCTCTAAAATTCTTTGTTCCAGGCATAAGAAGCTGACTAGGGACGGGGATGTGTTGAAGGGGGGGGGGGGCTGAAGAGGGGGGGAAAGGGTCTCAGAGGAAGGCAGCTGAAGAACTCAGAAAAGGGGAGGGCAGAATGCTCCCACAGGAGCCCATCTCTGGGAGGGTGGAGGAGGGGTGAGCCCGACCTCAAGACCCAGCCGCACCCTCTCATCCGTCTCCTCCGCCAAGTTTTCGGGTTTTTCCCTTGTCAGAAATTTTGCCTTTCCCCATCCTAATCTCTGCTCCATTTGACAGCTGTCACACGGTCCCTCTTCATTCCAAGTGGCCCCAGTTTTATCCTTGTGTGTTTTAGTCTCCAGATTCTTACCCCATCCTGGCTAACCTCTGATTGACAGTTTGTCCTAAATTTGTGAGGCCAGAACTACATGGAGTATTTCATCTATGATTATCAGAAGACCTGGGGAGAGCTGCCTCCTGCTCCTGGATGCTGTGTCTCTCAATGCAGCTTTGTTTTGCTGTCAAGTCTGATATGGGAATTGTGGGAAAATCATTAAAAGCAGACCCCTGACCCATCTAGCCTGGATCTAACTCTGGGAAGAAGACAGTTTGGGCCTATCATACCTTTTTGATAAAACCCTTCAGGCTGAGGGATTTGGAGGTTTATCCCTATGGCAAGACTGTATTTTTAAGCCTGAAAAAACCAGTGATCTGCCCAAAGAGACTTTTTAATAAAGGACCAGCTGATTGGTGAGGAGAGGAGGCTCCTGATATCCCCTCCCACATACACACAGGTGGTACAGGCTGCCTCCTAGCTCCCTTATGGGTAGGGCTCAAAGCTTACCCTTGCTCCTATAGCTCTCCTTCCAATTCTCTTAGGGCCACTTGAAATGGCTTCAATAAATTAATTTTATTTGGATTGAGCAGAATTTGATCTCAATAAATTACAGATAAGTTTTAGAAAGGAAAACAAAAGTTGGAAGAAAATAAAGAAGAAATAAGTTTGCCCTTCCCTGGTCTTCAGGAATCCTGGTCTGGGACAACAGTCACCCCTCCTCCCTACCCTTGGCCTGATCCATGAATGGTCCTGGGAAGTAAGAACAAAGAGTCCAGACTATTGTGCTCCTTCCTAGCTGTGTGACCATGGCCAACCCGCCTTCCCTCTCTGAGCCTCAGTTTCCTTCTCTGTAAAATGAGCAAGTTTAAACGATCTTTAAAGTCCCTTTTAGCTTTAGGAGCAGTTGTCTAAAAGAGTCAAGACCTGATGTGGGCAGCCTTGTCCACATTTGGGTGGTCTTGGCCCTAATGGTGGAAGAGCCACTGAATCCATCTTGCCAGCTCCAGAGCCCGGGAAGGAGACTAGCTGTGGTTGATGGCTCCCTCCCACAGTGCCTCCTCAAATGTCATATCTCAGGCTGGTTTAAGGAGCTTCCCAAGAGAGTTGTGGAGAAGGTGGTGAAGGGGAATGGGGAGGGGACACAGAACATTTAGGAGGAGTCCCCAGAAATGGGCAGTCTCCTGTTTCTCCAGGAAAGGGCATGTCCAGACATAATAGGTCCTTGGGCTAGGGAGTCGAAGGAAAGTGGTATCTCTGGTTGTCACTGATAGCCGGGGTCCTGATGATGGGCCTCGGTCATCCAGAGAGAAACATCTTTGGCCACGATAGTGCCCAGAGTGGAAAGGGGCGCTTTGGAGAGGGTTGCCTCCAGCCACGGAGCATCTCGGTTTGGGATGTGTTCTTGGGAGAAAAGGGGCATTTCTGGGGATTGGCACATTGAGAGAAGGGTCATCTCTGGCTATGGCAAGATCATCCTCACAAGGTTGGGATTGGGGGCGGGGTTCTCAGAGAAAGGAGACATCTGTCAGGGCAGAGTAGGGGGAGTGGGCTAGCTCTCACTCCAGAAGCTGAGAAGGGAAATGCCTGTTGGGGGAGAGATGGGGTCTCTGGCAGTGATGGGGCTCAGAAGGGAGGAAAGGAACATCTTGTTGGAGTGAAGAGCAATGTCTCTGGCCATGGCAGGATCCCCAAGAGGGAAGGCAGTGGCTGCCTGCCCCTGTCAGAGGGAGGGGAAACAGGAGTGTCTCAGCTGTGCAGCTCCCAGGAGGTGGGGGCAGGGGGCTAGGGGAACAGTTAGAAGAGGTTGGCTTTGAGGGCAGCAGTGGCTGAGGCTGAGGTTGGGGCTTTCCGGTGGAAGGAGGAGAGGACGCCCGAGAAGGGACCGGGCCCTGGCTCTGCAGGCTGCCAGGCCTTGAGCAACTCAGCCGGGCTTGGTGCCCCAGGGCCACCGCCTCCACCTCCTGGCCCACCAGCCCACAGAGGCCCTTTGAGAGGGGCAGGGGCTGGGGCGGGGGGCAGGCCGGGGCTGGGGCTGAGGCTGAGGCTGAGGCTAGGACTTGGGCTGGCTAGGCCACCGGGGCCTGGCAGGGAAGCCGTGCTGTCTGGTGTTGGACTGCAGTTGGATTCCTTGGACTCATCATCCTCGGAGGAAGATCGAGTCTCCCCCTTCTTGGTGCCTGGAGGACCTGCCCCTCCCCCAGCACCCTTGGCACTGGCTGCCCGCTCCTGTTTCCGAAACTTAGCCCTTCGATTCTGGAACCAGACCTGGAGAGGAGAGAAGACATGAAGGAAAGATGGACTAAAGGATTTCCATTTGGCCAGTGGGAGCTGCTAGACAGGGGTCTAAAGATCCTTTTTCATTGCAGAGATTTTGGGGTAGGAATGAGGAGGAGTCTGGTTTTGCTGAGTCACAAGATGGATGGGAAGAACCTTTTTGGACCATTGATTGCATCTCTATTTTTCCTCATCTTGTCTCTCTCATTTCTGTCTCCTCCTAGTCTCTTAGCAAAGCTAGCCTGGGGTGCTATTAGCCCTTGGGAAAGGAGTAAGCATGTATTTAGGACCTACTATGTGCCTACTGTGCTGAATGATTTACAAATAATATTCATTTGTAAATATAAGTAGTAGCTAGAGAAAGCATTTAGTCAGGATGGAATTGGGTTTCAGCCAAAATAATCTCTATCCCTAAATGTGGAGTCTCTAAAGAACTGAGTCGAGGAGGGAACTTTAGGCTTCTTACATCTCTCCTCTGACCCCCTGAGCTGTGTCGTTTTCCCCATTTCCTTTGGTCCCTTTCCTCATCTCCTTGTTCTAGTCCTCGGCCTTTAGTTCTCTTTTTCTCTGTCTCCTCCTCCTCACTGAAGTATCAGTAACCACTAAATTTGGAAATACCTAATACATACTTAAATGTCTGTATATAAAATACATTCTTCCTCATGCCTGTTTTCTTTCCTCCTATTTTTGCCTCATCCTATTTCTCTTTCCCATTGAGATTGCTTCACCTTTCCCCCCCCTCTATTTTCTGCCATCCTCTCCATCTTCTCCTCTAATGTCCCCGTTCTTTCTCTATCTCTGTCACCCATCCTACTAGCTCCATCCCTCTGCATCTCTCCATTTTCTTCCATTCTCTTTCCCCATCTTCCTCTCTGGGTTTCTCTGCCCCTCTCCCTTTCCTCCATCTCTCCTTTCTCTCGCTCCTCTCCGTCTCTCTCCCTGTGGTCTCACTTCCCTTCCCATTCTCTGCCAGCTTTCCTAGCTTTCCCCCCGCTGTCTCAAAATTCTTTTGCTCTTCTCCACTCTCCTTCCCTCGTATCTTTCCCATTTCCTTGTTGGAACTCTTTAACTCAGTGCACCCCCGCCACCCACCCCGGCCCAGTTCGGGCACAGCAGATGCCTCCTGGTTCCAGGATGCTCGCCCCTGACCGTCGTCTAATCTGTATTCAGATGAGTTCTGCGTTCTGGTCCCGTGCTAGACCGGGAGAGGAAGGAAGGGAATAGGTATTGATGCGGAGTCACTCTCCTTAGGAGGATGCTACGGTGACTGGGGTCCCTCCCTCTCTCCTCCTAGTCCCGGCCCGGGCCGGTGCCCTCCCCTCCTCCAGCCCTATGATCGGGAACTTTCCCTCACCTGCACTCGAGCCTCAGTGAGGTCGATCTTGAGTGCCAGCTCCTCCCGGGTGTAGATATCGGGATAGTGGGTCTCTGCAAACACTCGCTCCAGTTCCTTGAGCTGGGAGCTTGTGAAAGTCGTGCGGATCCGACGCTGCTTGCGTTTCTCGCTTAGCCCCGACGGGTCCGAGAAAAACTTGTACGGCACTGAAGTGGAGACACGGGGAGGGAGAGACACAGACAGATGAGAGATACGGAGAACACAGAGAAGGAGACTCGGAGGCTCGGGAGACCCGCGGATTGGGGGAGAGATGGGGTGGAGGAGAGATTCAGAGACGGGGAACGCCAGAGAAAAACGGAGAGAGGAGAGACGCAAAAATGAGATCAAGGAAAAAGGCCGGGGAGAGATGGGGAAAGGGGAGGGAAACAAATAGAACACATAGAAACTGAAAAATCGAGATGGAGAAATTGAGAGAAAAGCCATATGGAAAAGATGAGAAGGGAGAACAGAGAGAGGTGATATAGGAAGAAATACGCACAGAGAGAAAAGACTTAGGGAAAGTCACGGTGAAAAAGAAGGGATGAGAATGAGAGACAAGAGAGAGAGGTGAAGGGAGAGATACAAAGGGAATCAGAGAGAAGAGACAGAAAAATAGAGATGGAGAGCGGGGAAAAAGGATATGGAGATGATGAGAAGAGAGGAAGGGAGAAATAGAAAAAGGAGAAAAAGAAATGAAAGGAAAGGGAAGAGGCAAAGTGGCAGAGTAAGGAGAGAGGTGCAACAAGAGGGAGACAGGAAGGATGGAAAGACATTTATAGATAGAAAAGACATGGAGAGATGGGGCAAAAGAGATGTTGTGAGACAGTGATGAGAAGAGAAGAAATGGGGAAAGATAAAGAGGGGAGCCATGGAAAAACAGAAGAGACAGATAGGAAAGGAGAAAAGAAATGTGGGAAATAGGGAAGAAAAAAAAAACAAAGATGGGCATATATGGAGAAAACACAAGGAGAAATAGATGATAGTTACAAAAATACACAAGGCACAGGGAATGAAGGAAAGCAGAGAGACAGAGTTGGAAACAAGATGAGATGAGACATAAAGATGAAGGATATTCATCCAGTGATGGAAAGAAGGAAGAGAAAAAGAAGAGAGAGACAAGACAAGACAGAGAAAGAGACACGAGGAGAGAGAAAAGAAACAGAAGGGTGGGGAGAGGAGACGCAGGCATAGAGACAGAAGAAAAAGGCACAGAAAGGCATGGGGAAGAGAGGAGAGATCCAAACATGGAGAGGGATGGAGATGTAAAAGACAAAAAAGGGAGAAATAAAAGACATGAAGAAATGTAGATGGAAAGAGACCTAGAGATATGGAGAGTAGGGAAAGAAGACAGACACAGATGGGAGAGAAGAGAAATAGCAAGTGAGAAAGATATGGAGAAATGTGAAGATAAAATGACAGAAGAGGAAGAAAAACAGATTTAAGAGATTTGGAGATTAGGAAGAGACAGAGAAATAAAGAGAAGAGGAAGACAGAGAGATGGAACCAGGAGACAGACATGATGAAAAGGAAAAAAAAAAAGGAAATAGGAAGATGAGAGATCAGGAGAAAGAGAAAACTGAACAGAAAGAGATAGATATACAATAAATAGGGACAGAGATGGTGATGTGGAGACAGAGGAGAGACTAGGTCATTTGAGGCCAGAGGAGAGAGATGGAGATATGGGGATTGAGGCAGAGATAGATATAAAAAGACAGAAAAATATATAGAAAAGAGGGGGAAATGGACAGATGGGACTAAAAAAGAAATGGAGAAAAAGAGGGAAAAGTTGCAAAGAGAAATGTATATGGGAGAGAGAAGAGAGCAGAGAACAAAAATACTTGGAGATCATGAAAGAGAAGAAACATGGAGAGATAAGGAGAGACAATGAAGAGAGACAGGAAAATGGGAGAGACATTGAAAATATCTGGGAAGAAGAGAGACAGAGATAGGGAGACAAATGAAAGCAAAATGGAAAAATAATGAGAGAAACAGATGATGGAAAGAAATTAGGAAAAAAGAAGTACAAAAAGATATGGAGAGATGAAAGAGAAGGGGAAAGATAAGAAATAGAGGAAAAAAGACGATAGGTATGAGAGAGTTTGAGAGAGGAAAAAAACCATCTGGAAGAGGGAAAGGTGAGGAAATTGAGGGAGTGGGGGGGACAGGTACATAGGACAAGCTAAATTCCTGGTTTTCCCACACCCCAGCTCTCTCCTGTATGCATCTCTTCCTGTCTCTTCAACTTTCTCTTCTTTTTCCCCTCCTATTTCTCTTTTCTCCCCATCCTTTTTTCCTCTTCCCTCTCTTTCCAAGTCTCTTTATCTTTTCTATTTCTTTTCTGCTTTTCTCTAGTCACAGGCATGGGACATGATGTGTGTGTGTGTGTGTGTGTGTGTGTGTGTGTTTAGCTACAACACTGGCAGAAGTTGCTCCCCCTCAGAACTAGGGTGCAAGGTGCAGGTTACGATTCTCCCTCTACCTTTCTCTCTTTCTCCCAGTTCCTTCATCGCAGGACCTTTTCCCATTCCCCTCCCTTAACCTCCCAGCTGGGATCTCTCCCTCAGATCTGGCCTATTCTGGCTTGGCCTATCTTCATCATGCTGTTGGAGCCCTGCTGCTTTTCCTCACCCCAGCAGCTCACACTGCCCTGCTCCCCATCTCTCCTCTTCAGATCACTTTGCAGCCTTATCCCACCGTGGTTTTTCTTGGACTGATTCCAATGGCAACAAAAGCCTGGAACTGAGGCAGGAGATGGGCTCTCTAGCTTTTGCTTCTAACTTACTATATGACTTCAGGCAAATCCCTTCCCTTTTCTAGGCCTTAGTTTTTGCCCCCTGAAAAAAAAGGGGATTAAATTGAATGTTCTCTGACATTTTGTTTCTAATGAGATCTGATTACTTACTTCTCAATTGTCCTTTACCAACTATTCCCTGCTTTTCCCCAATAAGGTTTCTTTCCCCCATCTTTCCCCCCAATACCCTGGCACCCCCTTAGTTCTTCTGACTCATTCCTGTCTCAGTGACCTTCTTTCCTGTTCTAAATCCCTATCCCTGTCACCTCTGGTCCTTCTCCCCCATGACTCCATTTTCCTTCCCCCCCCCCCCATCCTCTCCTGATTCTCATTCTTCCACCTGTTTCCTCTGGTCCCCACCAACTAATCCCCTATATCCTCATTTCTTTGACCCTATATCTCCAGCCCTGTTGTCTTCTCTATCCTCTTATTTTCCAGTCTCCTTCATTTCATCCCTCTTTTCCTTCTTGTTCCTATCCACCGCCCAGAGTCTTCACTCCATCCTTTCTCGCTGTAGCTTTCTCCAAACTCTCATGCATCTCAGCTGTCCTTTCCCAGCTATTCCCTGCTTTTCCCCAATAAAGTTTCTTTCCCCCATCTTGTCCCCAAACACCCTGGCACCCCCTCAGTTCTTCTGACTCATTCTTGTCTCAGTGGCCTCTTCTTCTGTCCTTCTATTCCTTCTCTATCTTTTCATCCTTAATCTTCCCCTTTCCAAGTATCATATTCCCCCTCAATTTCTTTAATCATGTCTTCAGAACCTTTCTAACTCCAATGCACCCAACATCTTTTGGTTTTCCCATCCCTGTACCAAAAAGCCAATCTATCTCCATTCCATTCTTCCACAGTTTTAGGACTTAAACTCTGGTATCCAGTCCAACCTTACACAAATATGTTCCTCTTGGCCAGATATCATTTCTCCTATTCCAACAGCACCTCCAGATTCCTCTCCCTATTTCCTATTTCCCCCTCCTCACTTTCATGGTCCCCATATTTTTTCCTTTTTGCCCCAGTCTCTTTACCTACCTCCATTTTTCCTCTCTTGTCCCCAGTCTTCACATCCTCCTGACTTTTCCTTGATCTTTACCTGTGTGCCTATCTCTCTCCTGGTACCCCCATTTTCTCCTTCAGCACTATCCTGATCTTCTTTCCTCAGTTCCCATATCGTTATTTGTCTCTAGCTGCCTCCAGATCCCCATATTTGTCCTCAGTGCTCTACACACCACTCTTCCTGGTCTCCACACCACCCCTTTCCCTAATCCCCCTCTCCTAATATTCTTATCACCTCTGGACATCCCCAAATTTTGTGGTTCCCCAAGTCTCCCTGTTCCCATATTGTCAGCTTCCCTCCTGGTGCCCTAATTCTACCTCACGATCTTTTCTATGAATCTTCTGGTATCCCCTGCATAGTACACAGTCTCCCGTGCACATACGAATTTGTCCTCATCCTTACATCCTCATGCAATCCAGCCTCCTGATCTGGTTGGTACTCACATCTTCTCCCATGTTCTTCCATCCTCATCTCCCCTCACTGGTCCTCATCTCTCCTTTTCTTCACCCTAGCTTCCCATTCTTACATCCACATCCAGTTTGCTCTAGTTTCCATGTCTTTTGGAGAGGTACCCTCCTTATCTTTCGTGCCCCCCCCAAATCTATCTCCCTTCTCCCTGATATTGAGATTTCTCCCTCTCCCTGGTTCCCAAGTCTCCATTTTCTGTTCTCACTTCTTCGCATCCACCTCCTCTGGTCATTTTCCGGTTTGTTTACCTCTCTTTCTGTCCCGTTCCCATCTCCTTTCGCTGCTCACTTGGTATCCAAGATATCTTTCTGGTCCTTAGGGTCCATCTGGGCAATCCGGGAATCTCCTGTCCCCATCACCACTCCCTGGTCCCCGTCTCTGCCCCCAGTGTCCTCCCAGACCACTCCGAGGGGCTTGGCCAAGCCGGGGCGCAGGGTCACTGGCCTTAGCAATGTTCCCTTCCCATCCCGGCCCCAGGGCAGCTGCTCACCTGTGGAGTAAGGTGCGGGTTGGTGATCCCGCAGGGCTCCCAGGCCGCAGGGAGGGGAGGCAAGGCCAGGGCAGGCGGGCCCCGCTGCGGCTGCCGCGCTGAAGGCAGGCCGCCCCAGGGGGCTGTACTGGAAGGCGCCCGCCTGGCCGCAAGGGCTGAAGTCGCCGTAGGCGGACTCCATGGCGGCCACACAGGAGTCGTAGGAGTTGAGGTAGGAGTAATCCATGGGCGGGCAGCGCGGGCAGGAGGGCTGCCTGGAGGAGGGGGCGCGGGTCAGGAGGGATGGAGGGGAAGTCGGGCAGAGGGACTTGTGATGAGAGGGACACCGGCCGGCAGGCGGAGGGCACAGAGGGAGGAGTCGGAGACCTGGGCAGCCCAGTCCCGTCCCGTCCCGTCTAGCCCAGTCCCACCCGCCCAGTCTTGGCCCCACTGTCCCGCCAGAGCGCAGCGGCCGCACCTTATAACGGGATGGACGGGGCGGGGGCAGGGGCGGGACGGAGGCAGGGGGAGGGACCGGGAGCCGCCCCCAGACCCCAGCCTTTCAGTCCCGCTCCCGGGTCGGGGGCGGGGCCGCCTCTCTTCCCTTCCCCCGCTGCCTCCCGTCCTACTGCGGGGTCTGTATCTGTGTGTACCTCTCGGGAGATCCCAAGGCTCCCAGCCTTTCTCCCTTTCCCTGCCCCAGTCCCCGCCTCGGGACCCGCTGCCGTCGGGGCCGCTCGGTGGCCAGAGCCTTCCCCGCGCCCCGCATTCTCAGGGAGACAGGACAGATCAGCGCAGCTTTGGCTGGAAAGGGACCGGGAAGAGGGGACCGGGGTGGGAAGGTGTATGCCTGGAGGGGGCGTCGTGGCTTGAGCCGGACTACAGACCCCTTTCCCGGCCTCTTTTTTTCGGATTATCTTTCCCCCATCCCCATCCTCACATACAGCAGCGGGAAGATAAAGACTGTGGGGAGCTGAGCAGCCGGCTTCCACAGAAGGGGGACTGAGGGGTACCCCTTTTAAATATTTGGGGATGAGGGAAGAAAGCTTGGGAGAGGGGAGGCGTGCGTGTAGCTGGGTGTGTATGGAGAGTGAGGGGGATAGAAAGGGGGGCTCTCTGGGCCGCTCAGTCCGGGTTGTGAAGAAGTTAATTCGATTCCAGGCCCTGATAACCGAGTTACTGCATCTGCTGCCCCGCCCCCAACCTCCTCCCCCACCAAGTCTAGGTCTGAGTCAGGGATGAGTGACAGAGACAAAGGGAGAGTGACCCAGAGACAAGAGACAAAGGGATGCCAGAGACAGAGAGACAGAGCAGGAGAGAGGGGGAGGGGGGAGAGACAGAGAGAGAGAGACAGAGAGACAGAGAGACAGAGAGAGAGAGAAAGAGAGAGAGAGAGAGAGAGAGAGAGAGACAGAGAGAGAGAGAGAGAGAGAGAGAGAGAGAGAGAGAGAGAGAGAGAGAGAGAGAGACAGAGACAGAGACAGAGAGACAGAGAGAGAGAGAGAGAGAGAGAGAGAGACAGAGAGAGAGAGGACACAAACATACAGAAGAGGACACCAAATGACACAGGCACAGAGATATTGACAGAGATCAAGAGAGACAAAGAGACAGAAGGATAGGCTGGAACAGATGAGAGACTTGTTAGAGAAATGCATAGAACACTGGCTGTCTTAGGCTGAATTAAGAAAAAGATGGAAATCCCGAGACACTGAGAATCCCAGACAGAAGCAGAGATATCGGGATTCAGAAACAAAAATATGTGTGTATATAGAGATAAAGATCAGAGCCAGTTAAAGGGAGACAGACCTAGGCAGGAAAAATTGGAGACATGGATCTCTGTGAGATCTGCTCTCTGGAAAGAACAGCAGGAAGATTCCAGAGAAATGGCAGAGAGAAATAATGAATAGGGAAGGAAGATAAGTTTTGAGGACCAGAGGTTTCTCTCTGTCACACAAAGGGGTACCTGAGGACAGATCCCCAAATCCTAAACTTGACTCCAGCTCAGCTCAGCCTGTCATGTGTGCCTTCCCAGGAATCCCAAAGTCATGCCATGAGTATATCAAGCAGCTCTCCCCAACCCCAATACAAGGAATATCTTTTCTAAGAATATTTTATATAAGATATAACCATATCTAAGCATTTGCCTTCACCCACCACATATATGAGTCTTTCCTTAGAGAATGAACAAGTGCTAAGAAAGAGAAAAAATCCTGGGATATAGACCATAGTCTGTCAGAGCTGGAGTAGACTTTAGAAAGTAAAGAATTCAACCCCTATTGAGTCCTTTTAAAATCAGAAAACTGAGGTTTAGAGCAGAACAAGGACTTGTCTGGGAACACAAGATGAACTGATTGAAGATCCTGGGGAGGAGCAAACTAGGGCTGGGGGATGGGGCAGGATGCCACCAACAAGAATTTGAAGGACTGTTCAAAGTGAAAGAGGGATAAGATTCGTTCAACCAGGTCCTGGAGAGTGAAGGGAGGGGTAGAGATTTACTTAGATTTAAGGGGAAAATTTCTAATAATTAGAGCTGCTCAAGAGGCTGTCCTTGCAGACAGTATAGATCTTCAAGCAGAATCTAGTTGAGACCAAGGAGATGTACCACTTCAGACATCATTAACTAATAATGATCTCCGAGGCCATGGTGGGCCCAGGATGTCACTGGTAGGTGAGAAGGGCTCTACTTTCTCTGCAACTTAGAGCACAGAAAAGTTAAGTGGAGTGCCTTAAGTTCAAACCCTGCCAGTCTGAGTCAGATACCACACTCAAACCCAAGACCCTGATCTCTATCTGTACACTGTATGATTCTATGGCAAGGATTCTTAACCTGGAGTTTAGGCTAAAAATAAATTTCTTTGGAGTCCCTGAACTTGGATGGGAGAAATTAAACACCTTTTCACTAACCTTTAACTGAAATTTAGCATTTCTTTTTTTTTTTTTTTTCTTTCCTGAGGCTGGGGTTAAGTGACTTGCACAGGGTCACACAACTAGGAAGTGTTAAGTGTCTGAGACCAGATTTGAACTTGGGTCCTCCTGACTTCAGGGCTGGTGCTCTATCCACTTCGCCACCTAGCTGCCTCCTAGCATTTCTTTCATTTATGAATTTTAAAAAATAGTTTAAGAAAGGATCTATAGATTTTACCACATTGACAGAGATTCATGATATTTGAAAAGAGGTTAAGAAACTCTGGCTTCCTTTGTAATAGAAAGCATGAGTATTTTTTAATATTTAAAATAAAATACATGGACAACAACAACAACAACAAAAAAGAAACTCTGGCTTCCTTCAAGTCCCAGACTAAAATCCTACCTTGTACAGGGAAACTCCTTCCCTAAATCCCCTTTGATGCTAATGCTTTCCCTCTTTCAATTTTATATATCTATATACCTATAGGTATATGTGTATATGCATATATGTTTTCTGTACATGGTATGTTGTCTCTGCCATTAATTGTAAGCTCCTTGAGAGAGCAGGGACTGATTGTTGCCTTTCTTTGCATTCCTAGTGCTTAGCACAGTACTTGGCACATGATTGGTGCTTAATAAAAATACTGGCTGTTCCATGAAATCTGTGATTTAGTCAAAATCCTTCTCATATGTCCCCTCTCGCTTGGCACTAAAAAGTGCCAAGTCCCATTCTATAGAACTCCAAAGCTCACAGAGAGGCATTGTGTTATAATAGCTATGGTGCTGGATTTTTTGAGGCAGGAAGACCTAGGTTCAAATTCCATCCATCTCTGATACTAGCTGTTTGACCATGGGCAAATTTCTTCCTCTATAAAATGCCAATGATAATATCTGCAGCATCTACTTCCTGGGTTTTTTATAAGGTTTAAAGATGATAGTGTATATAAAACACTGTGTGAATGTCAGTTATTATCATTACAAAGAGTGTTTCTTCACAATAAATCTTGTGAGAAAGTTAAGGAGGGGATTATTATACCCATTTTACAGAGAAAGAAACTGAGGTTCAGGTAAGGGAAAGAGTTGGCCCAAGGTTACGAATGGAGTCAATGGCAGAGACAAGACTAGAAATTGTATCATCAATTAATCTCAATTATTACCAGGTTATTACCCTAATTCTCTTGTTTTCTCAAATAAATTCCTAGGAAAAGCAATCTCTTCTCAATATTTATCCTTCTCTTCTCACTTGCTTCTCAATTTCCAACCCCATCACCTATCACTCAATGGAAACTACTTTTTTCCAAAGTTCTCATTGATTTCAGTGGCTAGATCTGATAGCCTTTCTTCATGCCATTCAACCCTCATTTTTCTTGGTTTCTCTGGACATTTGATGCCCATGACCATACTCTCTTTTTGGCTGTTCTCACCTCTGAACTTTCAGGACCCTGCTTTCTTGGTTCACCTCTTACCTCTCTGAACCTTCCTCAGTCTCCTTTGCTAGATCACTCTCATGTTCTACCCTCTAATTGTGGGTGCAGCCCAGAACTCTATTATGTATGAACCCTCTTTCCTTTCTACATTCTCATCTGGTAACCGCATTAGGTCCGAGGTTCAATTATCATCACTCCTCAGCCTTCCACACTCCACATATCTGCTTAGTTCCCAACTCTCATTCTCTCCAATCATATGGTCACTAGCCTAAATCCAAGCTCTCATCTCTTCTCATCTGGTCTATTGCAATAACCTTTCAATTGATCCCTCCAGCCTCAACTCTCTTCCCTGTCTTTAATCATTTTCCATACAGTTGCCAAAATGGTATTCTTTTGTCTGACCATGCACTCCTCACCCAATAAACGCCAGTGGCTCCTTGTTACTCACTGGATCACATACAGAATCCCCTTTTGGGACGTTTATATTCCTTCACAACCTGTCTGCAAACCACTTTTTGAGATTTATTATGTATTACCCATAAGATCATTTGATCAGGGTTGTAAGAAATCACAGAGATGTTTCCATAGAGGTCATCTTATTTTACAGATGGGGAAACTGAGGTCCGATGAGACTTGCTCAACGTCAGACACTAGCAGATGTGAGATCTAAAGCCAGGTGTCCCAACTCCAAATCCTGCCTGCCCTTACTGTGTAGTCTAGCAAAGTTGTTCCTCACATACAATTAATATTACATCTCCCACTTTTGCTCTTTTTTCCAAGGCTGTTTGTCCCCTATGCTCAATATGCACCTCCTTACACCTAGGGCTGGGAATTCCTCCTTGAGATTCAGCTCAGGTGCCACCTTCTACTAGAAGCTTTTCCAAATTGACCAGCTTCTCTCTCTCTCTCTCTCTCTCTCTCTCTCTCTCTCTCTCTCTCTCTCTCTCTCTCTCTCTCTCTCTCTCTCTCTCTCTCTCTCTCTCTCTCTCCTCTCTCTCTTTGTCTCTCTCTCTTTCTCTTTCTCTTTCTCTCTCTCTTTCTCTCTCTCTCTCTTTCCCTTCATTTCCTCCAACATTTCTCCCAGTACTGAATTACCTTATATTTATTGTATATATACATATCTGTTCACACGTATCCTGGCAGGCAAAGGCGCTTACATTTTTACTTTTTTATTCCCAGCACCTAGAAAAATGACTGGCACATACTGGGTGCTTAATACATTTTTGCTGACTATTTAATCATAGCTACCATCAAAATTCACATTTACATAACAATTTAAGGTCCTTGCCTGGAGCACTTTCTCTGGTACAGGGAATCCAACTTGTTTATACCTCAGGGGAGAAAGAGGAGGAGGAGAAGAAGAAGATGAGAAAGCACAGCACTGGATCCTTCAAGGAGATCAATGTGACTGAAGAAAGTCAGTGAATAAATGCCAAATGATGACTTTCAATCAAGGCATAGAAAAATAAAACACAGAATGCCAGAACGTGGAGGGACCTTAGAGGAAAGGATAGCATTGGATTTTAGAGCTATAAAGGGATTTTAAAGATCATTGAGTTCAACTTCCTCATTTTAGAGATGAGGAGAATGAAAGGAGGAATGAATTGAAGAAGGTCACAAGTAGCAGGGTTAATGTCCAAACCTAGATCCTCTTACTCCATATCCAGTTCTCATAGAATTGACCACAATCCCAGAGTACTCACAATGAGCCACGATCTCCACTTCTAGTTCATGAACTCCAAGTGTGGATTGAAGCAGAGTTTTTTGGACATGGTTAACATGACGATTTGGTTTTTTGACTATACTTATATGTAATGGGTTTTGTTTGTTTTCCTCTTTTTATGAGTGGGGAAAGGAGAGATGAGAGATATGACAGAGAGAGAGAGAGAGAGAGAGAGAGAGAGAGAGAGAGAGAGAGAGAGAGAGAGAGAGAGAGAGAGAGAGAGAGAAGGAGGGAGGGAAGGAGGAAAGAAGGGAGGGAGGGAGAAAGAATTCAGAACTGAAAATAAAATGAAGTTGAATAAAAAAATGCATATTATTTCCACTATAAAATATGGCCTCCAAGTACTTAGATCATAGAATGTCAGAGCCTTAACGAGTCTTAGAACATAATGTCAGAGTTGGGAGAGTTCTCAAAACACAGAATGTCAGAGCTAGGAGAGATTTTGAACACAGAATGTCAGAGCTGGGAGAGACTGAACACAGAATGTTAGAGCTGGGAGGGCCCTTAGAATACAAAATATAAAATATGAGGAGAAAGGGACGTTAAAGACTATCTTATCTAAATGCAATTCAATCCCAATAAGAAGGAAGGTGTTCAAGTCATGAGGTTAGTATTTGCAGGGACTCACTTCAAACAAAATGAAGCTATATAGAAAAAAATTAGAAAGAGGAAATAGAAGGTAGTTCAGGAAAGAGATTCCAAACCTGGCACAATGACATGATATAGAATTGATGGGGAGAGTAAATTTAGATTGACAGGACCGAGAGCTGGAGAGGACTTTAAAAGCCATAGAATATAACCCACTTATTTTATGCTTAACCTAGGTTTCTTGCCTAGCTCCAGTATTTGTGTGCCCCCTTTCTAATTGGTAGGGAAAAGGATGATGCAAAGCTGCATGTCTGCAAGTTGGAGACAAGGCACAAGAGCTTGAGCCATTCATAAATTTCTTCATGGGAGAGATATATACTCTTGGGCTGCAGAGTATCTGGAACCACAGGTGTGTCTCTCTTTGATTAATGTTCCAGATTCGCCTAGAAACCTGGGTTACACACAGATGAGAAAACTGATGCTGGGAGAAGTGAAGGGGCTTGCCCAAGAGCTGGTAAGTGTCAGGGTGTGGTACCAAGATCCTCTGACTTAAGATTCAAGGCTTCTTTCTTTGCTTCTTCTGGAGAGTGCTGGAGGGAATCTATTGGGACTTTTTCTTCCAAAAGTAGGGAAGCTAATAATGTCAACTTATCTTAATGACAATTTAATTCTTTAAAAAGTAGAGAAACAAGTAAGGGGGAATTCTTGATCTAATTCTCATTAACAAGGAAGAATTGGTTGCTTAGGTGGAAGTGATGGGAAAATCTGGAGTAAATGACCATTTCCTATTAAAATTTGTGATAGAGGAGAAGAAAGCTGAGGATTGTTCAACATGTATTCAACATGATTTTGAAAGAACAGATGTCAAAGGGCTCAGAGGAGAAACAGGGAGGATCTTTTGGCCAAAAACTTTATAGGGAAAGTTAACGTAGGAAGGAAGGATAGCTTCAAGAATGAAATTCTGAAGAAACAAAGAGAAATAATTCTGATGAAGGGAGAAAAGGTGAGTTTACTTACATTATAAAAAGATACAATCAAAAGATGGAAGTTAATAAGTATGAATACAGAAGTATAACATAGTACTATATATAATATATATATAGTACTATATATCATATATAATATATACATAGTTCTATATATAATATATATAACATTATAAATAATGTTAGGAGTGCTAAAGCTCAGTGAGTTGAGAGTGGAAAGGAAAGTATTTCTTTTTGTATAAATATGTATGTATATATTGGATTTAATATATATTTCTATCATATTTAACCTATATTGGAGTACTTGCCATATAGGAGAGGGGGTGAGAGAAAGGGAGAAAAATTGGAACACAAGGTTTTGCAAGGACTAAAGTTGAATAACTGTCCACAAATATGTTTTGAAAAATAAAAAGCTTTAATAAAGAAAAAAATAAAGTTATTTTGCCCTCAAAGAAAGAAATATAAGCTATCAAAAGTCATATGCTCCACATTGTTTTTTTTTATTTTGTTTTGTTTTATTTTGTTTTTCTTCTCAGATTATTTTTACCTTGCAAATACAATCCTTCCTTTGCAACAACAACAACAAAATTCGGTTCTGCACATATATATTGTACCTAGGATATACTATAAGATATTTAATATGTATGGGAATGTCTGCCATCTAGGGGAGGGGGTGGAGGGAAGGAGGGGAAAAACTTGGAACAGAAGGGAGTACAAGGGATAATGTTGTAAAAAAAAATTTACCTATGCATATGTACTGTCAAAGAAAATGTTATAATTATAAAAATTAATAAAAAACAAAATTAAAAAAAGTCATATGCTCCAAATTACCAATAAGAAAAATACAAATTTAAACTAAACTAAATCAAATTAAACAACTAAACTCACATCCACAGACTGGCAAAAAATGATAAAAAAATTAAAAAGGAAAATAATTATTGGTAAGGTGTTGGGAAAACTTAATATATTGTTGATAAATCTGTGAAATGGACCAGCCATTATAGAAAGCAATTTGGAACTAGACTCTGAAAGTAACCTGTATCCCCTTTAACCCAACAATTCAAAGAGATCAAGATAGAAGAAAAAAAATCCATCCATACAAAAATATGTATGGTGGCTCCTTTTGTAGTGGCAAAAGACTAGAAATTAAGCAGGTACCCATTGAAAAGGAATGAAAGCAATAAAAGAGAAAGTTTTATTTAAAATCTTAGAAAGACATATGAACAGATACAGAGCCAGGAAGAGTTAATCTATATAATAACAGTAATGTTGTAAAGAAAAACACCTTGGAAAAACTTGAGAACTCTTATTAATATGATGGTAAACTATAGATGGAGATGTGATGGACCCAGGTTCAGAATGAGACTTGCATTCTTGGACATATACAGTGCAGAAATTGGTTTTGTTTGACTATGCATAGTTGATAATTTTTTTTCTTTCAATTAGAGTAAGTAAAGAATTTGGGATGCACGTATACAAATTTTTTATAGCAGCTCATTTTTTTCTGGTGGCAAGGAACTGGAAGCTGAGTACTTGTCCATTAGCTGGGGAATGGCTGAGTAAGTTATAGCATATGTATGTTATAGAATATTATTGTTCTATAAGAAATGATCAGCAGAATGATTTCTGAAAGGCCCGAGAGACTTACATGAACTGATGTAAGTGAAGTGAGTAGAACCAAGAGAATATAGTACACAACAGCAAGATTATGTGATGATCAATTTTGATGGACGTGGCTCTCTTCAATAATGAGGTGATTAAGGCCAATTCCAATAGACTTGTGATGGAGAGAGCCATCTGCATCCAGAGGGAGGATCATGGGGACTAAATGTGGATCACAACAGAGTATTTTCTCATGTTTTGTTGTTGTTTGCTTGCTTTTTTTTCTTTCTGTTTTTTTTTTCCCTTTTTTCTGATTTTTCTTGTGTAGCAAGATAAATGTGGAAACATGTTTAAAAGAATTGCACATGTTTAACATATATAGAATTACTTGTTATCTTTAAGAGAGAGAGGTTTGGGAAGGGAGGGAGAAAAATTTGGAACACAAGGATTTGCAAGGATGAATGTTGAAAACTACCTTTGCATGTATTTTGACAATAAAAAACTATTATTTTTTATTAAAGCTTTTTTATTTTCAAAACATGCATGGATAATTTTCAATGTTTCACTCTTGCAAAATCTCACCCTCTTTCCCCCCACCCCATCCCCAAAATGGCAAATAATCTAATATATGTTAAAAATGTGCAATTCTTCTAAACATATTTCCATAATTATCATGCTGCAAAAAAAATCAGATCAAAAAGGAAAAAATGAGAAAAAACAAAATGCAAGCAAACAATAACAAAAAGAGTGAAAATGCTGGATTATGATCTGCACTCCATTCCCATAGTCCTCTCTCTGGGTGTAGATGGCTCTCTTCATCACAAGACTATTGGAATTGGTCTGAATTGTCTCCTTGTTGAAAAGAGCCACTTCAGAACTGATCATCGTATAATCTGTTGTTGCCATGTACAATGATCTCCTGGTTCTGCTCACTTTACTCAGCATCAGTTCATGTCTCTCCAGGCCTCTCTGTATTCATCCTGTTGGTCATTTCTTACAGAACAATAATATTCCATAACATTCATATACCATAACTTATTCAGCCATTCTCCAAATGGTGGGCATCCACTTAGTTTCCAATTTTTTTCCACTACAAAAAGGGCTGCCACAAATATTATAAAAAGCTATTATTAAAAAATAAACATAAAAAATAATTTAGGATGGGATGAAAGCTAGTGATGAGGTTATCAAAGTGAAAAAAGAAAAAAAAAGAATTCCATCATAACATTTAAAAAGGCATAGGAGAGAATAGAATGAAGAGCAGTAGAAAACATAGACAAACTAGACAGCTTTGAAAATAATAATGTGGGAGGCAGCTAGGTGGCACAGTGGATAGACTTCCAGCCCTGAAGTCAGGAGGACCTGAGTTCAAATATGACCTCAGACACTTAACACTTCCTATCTGTGTGACCCTGGGAAAGTCATTTAACCCCAATTGCCTCAGCAAAAATAAATAATAACAATAATAGTGGGGGCAGCTATATGGTGCAATAGATAGAGTACCAACCCTGAAGTCAGGAGGACCTGAGTTCAAATCTAGCTTCAGACATTGAACACTTACCAGCTGTGTGACCCTGGGCAAGCCACTTACTCCCAATTGCTTTGCTAAAAGAAACAAACAAACAAAAAGTTATGAAAGTAACAGTGAACTTTTAAACCTTTAAAAAAGCAAATTGTGCATAATAAAGATTTTATATTTCAAGCACAGTTTTCTGTCCTATTTTGTATGTGGAAATACTCATCTAATTTGGCAATATTTAAATTTAGAATAGATAAAAAAAAGATATACTGGGAAGAGAGAAAGATTAACGAAGGAATAAGACTATTGAAGATGGAAAGATGATAACAGATGATGAGAGGAAGGTAGAGTTTTCTAACTTTTGCTTTTTTTTTTTCTGTCAAGGAGAATGGTCTTAAGATAGAATAAAAGTAGATAATAAGGACTTGTTATTCAAGATAAATAGGGCCGTGAAATAGATTGTAAGAAAGTCCCTGAGATGCTCTTGATGATTTCCTATCATCTGGTGGCAGAGCCAGAACTAGCAATTTTGGCACTCGGTGCAAGCGGCAAAAGGTACCTGGGGTAAACTAAACAGCAGGAAAATCATTGTCAAACCATGCTCATCTCTTTCCCATTAGTACTGGTAAAACGGATTCTTCTGAATCCAAGTACGACTGCTTTCATCTCTATAAAATTTCATCTGATTAGATTTGGCTGGAGCTTTTTTTTCCAAGTTGATACTAAACAATTAATGACTGCTCTTTGGGTCTAGACATTAATCCAGTTCTGAATCCAACTACTTGGACTACTGTCTAACTCCCCATCTCCATTAATTCCAAAAGAGTAACTGGATAGATTCTGTCAACTATTTTGTTCAAATTGAGGTAACCTTTCTATAACTCGTACCGATCTGTGAGTCTAGTAACCTTATCAAAAAGGAAATTAGGAAATGCTCTAGCTTATTCTTGATAAAGTCATTTTTTATCACTATTTCCATGTTCACTAACTATTCTTATAATAACAAAAACATTCTAGAATTTTGCCATGAATCTACTAAAATCAGATTACTGGCTTATAGTTTATCCATTTCCCCACCTTTTTTTTCTGTTTGTTTGTCAGAAAATTAAAATCAGGACATCATCCCTTCTTCCATCTATCCTGTGGCATTTCTCCAAGTCTACACAGTCTTTCAAAGATCAGTGATTATAGTCTGTAAATCACCTTTGTTTGTTTTGCAGTTGAGTTTCAACAGTTGTATCTTTTATACAATTAGAGAAGGATCTACTTAACTGAACTAGGAAAAAACAAAACAAGGGCAGGAAAACTGGGGTTTTATTCCAAGGTACTAATATTTAGAGGGTCCAACCTGTACTCTTTTAATGAGAGAGGCCACAATAGCAGCTGTCTTCCTCCTGCTCAGTGATATTTGTCTTATATTATCTTTTTTTTGATAAATGTTTTATTTATTTTAAACTTAAATACAAAATGAGAAAAGAAAAAATAAAAAACACTTCCATGTACACAGCAGAATATGAGAGAATTCAATATAAAATAATAAAATTCCATTTCAAGAAAACCTATATAATAAATACTATACATTGTTTTCAAAGCTATCTGACTTTTCTTTGATCCCTTGTAGGCTTTCTTTTGTTCTCTGTTGTACACCTTTTATTTTATCTAAAAATCTCTTCTCCCTGCTCTAAAGAAGGCCACAATTAAATTCAGATATGTAATTGTATACATACACACAAATTTCCATAATCATAGACATATATACATTCATATCCTTATATGTAAAACCATATTATGCATATTTCCACTTGTCATCTCTCTCTCTGGACATGGATAGCATCTCCCTTTATATGTCTAAGTCTTTTCATGTTTTTCTAAATCAACTAACTCATGTTTTATATTATTTTCATATTATATTTACAGGGTTTTAAGATTTACAAAGCACTTTATATATCACAATAATAGGCATTCAAATAGCACATCTACTTTGTGCATATCATCCCAACCACCTTGAGAAGCAGATTTTATTATTAGCCCTATTTTACAGGTGAGAAAGCTGCAGCAGAGAGAAATGAGTTAGCTCACAGGGTCACACAGTAAGTGTCTGAGGATGCAGTAGAACTCAGATCTTACTTACTCCAGACCCAGCTTTGTCACCTGGCTGTCTACATGTTACCTCTGCAAGGGAGGCATTTCTCTCCCCAATTTTTAGATCAGGTAACTGAGGCAAGTTAGTGAACTCCTGCAGTGGGATTTGAACCAGGGTCAAATTTCTTCACTTGTCTGTCTTTTGGTCTACTCATCTATAAAACAATGGATGGAGAGTTGGACGTGGTGATTTGTATGATTCCTTCTAGCTCTAACCCTATCATTCATTGATCCTCTGTCCCAAATAGAGCTTATTTTTCCTGCTAACTCTGTTCTTAGGCATTAATATTTAATATTTGATTGATTGATCGTGACCTTATTCACAATAATAGGCCCCATTTAAAAAATGCTTGGATGCTTGCAAAAGTCCCTTTGTGAGGGTTAAGGGGCACAAGGCTCTTGGATTCCATTTGGGAGAGGAGGGCCTGAGACTCAGAGGGAGGATGAAGAGCTGGGCTTTGAATTTGAAGCTGTGGACTTCAAGTTCAGTGCTTTCCCCACAACATTATAATTAAAAATTACCATTTATATAAAGCATCTTAAAGTTTGTAAAGCACTTCACATTTATGATCTCACTTGAGCTTTACAACAACAATACAAGTACATAGGTGCTCTTAGGATCCTTAATTTATAGGTGGGGAAACTGAGGCAGAAGGCAGTTAAGTGACTTGCTCAGAATGACACAGCCTGAAAGTATCTGAAGCAGGATTTAAATTGAGGACTTCCTGACTGTGATCCCAGCATGCTAACCACTGCACTGGTTTAGTGCTAGTCTCCATAACTTTTTATCAGGTGCTGCTTAGGACCCATTTTCCCATGATGGAAATGTCTTGAACGCCTTCTTCTCCCTCATATCTCAGAAAAAGTAGGAAGCAGCCATCTCCACCGTCTTTCTCACAGCTTCCCCTTCCTCTCTATTCTTATTGCCCTCATAGTGACAGAGTTCTTCATTTTTCTCCCTACAACAACCTCTTCCCAATTCTTCCTACCTTCCTTTGATGCTTTCTCCAATCCAAATTTCTTACAGTGATCAGAAAATCCGTTTTTGGTCACATGTTCACTAAAAAGTCTTCAAGAACTTCTTATTGCTCCCATCTGGGGGAGACACTGGACTCCTCTGCCTAGAATTCAGTATCTTCTACAAAATGGAATTCAATGTCTTCTACAATGAAGCAGGAGGAGTAGAAAGAACTCGAGACGCATATTTTCTAGACTTGGTTTCAGATCCCTGCTCTGCCATGTGCCAGCAGTGGATCCGTCCGTTCACCTTTCAGTTTTATGGTTGTTTAGTTGATTAGCCATGTCCTACTTTTTATGACTCCATTTTTGGGGGTTCCAATTACCCGAGTGGTTTTCCATTCCCTCCCCCAGCTTGTTTTACAGATGCAATGGGGTGAAGTGACTTGCCTAGGCAGATTTGAACTCAGTTTCTCCTGACTCCAGGTGTGCTAGCCACTGTACTACTTAGCTGCCCAAAATGGAGTCAGTAAGACCTTCACTCTTGACTTCTCAGTAATATTGGGAAGATACAATGAAATGAAAGCAAGCACTTTAAGCATAGCATCAATATTGGCAATTATTTGTTATTAGCATCTCCCTGTACTGAAAGTTGAGACTGCAGAACGAGAACCAAAAGCTAAAATCTTGGTATCATCATTATTAATTGTCATCACTAGGATTCATATAGCACTTTAAGATTTATGAAATACTTTACATCTAATTTAACTTATCTTCTCTTATGAGAATGGTAGTCAAAAACCAAAAAAAGGCCAGTCTTCGGTTGCATCAAGAGGCACAGTGTCCAGAATGAGGGAGGTGATAACAGTGATATAGCATTGTAAGGTTTGCAAAACACATTGCACAAATTCTCTCACTGGAACTCTCAGAATGACTAGGTGAGGTGGGTGCTATTATCTTCATTTTACAGATGGGGAAACTGAGGCTTAGAGATGTTAACTTGTTTACACTTATGCTGAAGGTTATTTGACAGGGTATGTATCCAGGTAAGTGTTTGAAGCAGGATTATGTCTAGAGAACAAAATGGTTTGGAGACTAAGATGTAAAAGAATAATGTTAAAGGAATTTGGGATACCTGGCTTGGAGAAGAGATGCCTTAAGAGGGACTGAAAAAATGCTTTTATGTTTCTGAAAGCACTTAGGACAGTGGCTGCATCTAGTAGGTGCCTAATAAATGTTTATTGACCTATTGAAAAACTGATGGATAAAAAAGGAGCAAACGTGGGTCTGTGGTGCCTCTGAGCCCAGAACTAGGACCCTTTTGGGGATGGTGGCAAATTACAGTGAAGCAAATTTTAACTCATTGTGAAGAGAAACTTCTTACAATATGAATTATCAGAGTAATGCCGTAGTAATTGTGAGATTTGGAGTCAGAGGAGCTGGGTTCCAATCCTAGCCCTGCCATTTACTTGAGCTTTGTAAGCCTCAGTTTTCCTACTCTGTCAAATGAGGGAGATGGAATAGATGACCTTGGAGCCTTCTTTCTGGTGTTCAAACTGTGAGGCATGAGCTTAAATGGGATGAGCTACCTAGGCTGGATCTTTCTCACCCTCCCAAAACATACTTTGTGGTATCTTTTAAAATAGGAGCTTGGGTTATGTTGAAAATAAATTTATTTTAACTCCATTTAAACATTCCGAATTTAAGTATCAGAAGATTTTCACATGTACTAAAGAGGACTGAAGAGTATATGAAACTGCAAATTTCTATCATGTACTTTTATTTTTATGTGCACAATAAATTTAATGTATAATTTTCAAAGCTGTCTTGCTTGTGCATATTTCACTGAAAGATTCCCATCAATTGGGGAATAGTTGAACAAATGGTGAAGTGGTAAGAAATGATGAAGGGGAGGGTTTCTGAGAAACTTGGAAGACCTGTAGAAACTGATGCAGAATGAGTTGGGCAGAAACTAGAACAGTTTATATAATAACAGTAATATTGTAAAAAAACCAAAAAAACAATTAACTTTGAAAGACTTAGGAAGTGCGGATCAAAATGACTGCCAACTGGAGAGACTTACATGAACTGAGGCTGAGTGAAATGAGCAGGACCAGGAGATCATTATATACTTCAACAACAATATTATATGATCATCAATTCTGATGGGCGTGGCCCTCTCCAACAATGAGATGAACCAAATCAGTTCCAATAGAGCAGTAATGAACTGAACCAGCTACACCCAGCGAAAGAACTCTGGGAGATGACTATGAACCACTACATAGAATTCCCAATCCCTCTATTTTTGTCCACCTTCATTTTTTATTTCCTTCACAGGCTAATTGTACACTATTTCAAAATCCAGTTCTTTTTGTACAGCAAAATAACTGTTTGGACATGTATACATATTGGTCAACCTGCCATCTGGGGGAGGGGGATGGGGAGAAGGAGGGGAAAAATTGAAATAAAAGGCTTGGCAATTGTCAGTGCTGAAAAATTACCCATGCATATATATCTTGTAAATAAAAAGCTATAATTAAAAAAAAAAAACAGAAAAAAACCCAAAGGACTGCCAATCATGATTCCTAAGGATTTAAGATGAAGTATTGCCCACTTCCTGATAGAGAGCTAACGGGCATGGAGTGCAGATTGAGCTATATATATATATATAGGCATATGTATATGTACATATATGTGTATGAGCATACATACATACTCAGACATGATGGGAATTTGTTTTGCTTGACTATACTTGATTTTAACAGGGGTTTTGTTTTCCTTGCTTTCTTAATTGGAAGGAGAGAAGAAGGTAGAAGGAAGAAAATGTAGATCTGAAAATGAAATGAAAATTAAAAACTCCCAAACTTGTTTCAATGGCCTTCCTTCCCTCCTTTCCTTCTTCCTTTCTTCCTTCCTTCTTTTCTCCCTTCCTTTCTTGCTTCCTGGCAACCCTAAGTCTAGGTTCCCCCTTCCCTCTCTACCATCCAACCCTAAAATTGAGAAAAAAAAAGAGAAATAAAACCCTGATCAGGAAAAACAAATTCCCAC
Source organism: Sminthopsis crassicaudata (assembly GCF_048593235.1). Classification (NCBI taxonomy): domain Eukaryota; kingdom Metazoa; phylum Chordata; class Mammalia; order Dasyuromorphia; family Dasyuridae; genus Sminthopsis; species Sminthopsis crassicaudata. The sequence continues at coordinate 579,298,673 of NC_133619.1, read as the reverse complement.
ATTGTCCATGTCCAAAAATATGTTTCATTTTTCGACTTGAGCCTATCATCTCTCAGGAGAAAGATTCTTACAGAGAGAGGAAGTGGGTATTGCGGATCACTGATCCTCTGGAGTCATGGTTGGTTAGTTATAGTGATCAAAGTTGAGTCTTTCAATGCTTACATTACAATGATGTTATTAGTGTATAAATTGGTGTCCTGGTTCTGGTCACTTCATTCTGTATCATTTCATAGATATCTTCCTAGGTTTCACTGCCCATTTTTGTTTATGTTTACAGGACTGTAGTATTTCATTACATTCCTGTGTTATAATTAGTCATTCTTCAGTAGATGGGTACCTCTTTAGTTTCCCACAAAAAAGTTGTTATAAATATTTTTTACATATGGGTTTTGTTTCCACTTTCTTGAAATAAGGGCTAAAGACAAACTTCGTATTTTATATGAAATTTATTTTTCCTTCCCCCTTTTTTTGGGCAGGTGGGGATCATTATCACATTGGAATGTATATGTGGAACTCTGAAATCTTGCCTCTTCACCAGGCAGCTTCTTGACTGGCTTATTCTGGAAGCCCCAGCTGAGTGGAGGGATGATGGTTGGAATTTGGCAAGAGATTAAAAAACTTTGGTCAGGGCTAAAGTATACATTTTTCTGGTAGATTTCCCTAACTTGCTGTCTTTAAAAGTTTTATTAATGCTTTTTGTTTTAAAAATCTATTTTTTGTGCATACCCTTTGACCCAGCCATACTACTACTGGGCTTATACCCCAAGGAACTACTAAAGAAGGGAAAGGGACCTGTATGTGCCAAAATGTTTGTGGCAGCCCTTTTCATAGTGGCTAGAAGCTGGAAGATGAATGGATGTCCATCAATTGGAGAATGGTTGGGTAAACTATGGTATATGAATGTTATGGAATATTATTGTTCTATAAGAAATGACCAACAGGAGAAATACAGAGAGGCTTGGAGAGACTTACATCAACTGATGCTGAGTGAAACGAGCAGAACCAGAAGATCATTATACACTTCAACAATGATACTGTATGAGGATGTATGCTGATGGAAGTGGATTTCTTCAACATAGAGAAGAGCTAATCCAATTCCAATTGATTAATGATGGACAGAATCAGCTGCATCCAGAAAAGGAACACTGGGAAATGAATGTAAACTGATATTTTTACCTTCTGAATCCAATTCTTTCTGTGCAACAAAAAATTCGGTTCTACACACATATATTGTATCTAAATTATACTGTAATATATTTAACATATATAAGACTGCTTGCCATCTGGGGAAGGGGGTTGGGGGAGGAAGGGAAAAAATCTGAATAGAAGTAAGTGCAAGGGATAATGTTGTAAAAAAATTACCCATGCATATGTACTATCAAAAAATGTTATAATTATAAAATAAAATAAAAAATTAAAAAAAAAAATCTATTTTTTATTGGAATTTTATTTCTTAATATACCTCTCTCCTTCCCCCTACCCATTATGCCATTTCTTATAATAAGAACTAAACAAGAAGAAAAAAAAGCAACTCTGCAAAACTAACTGAGCAAAACTAATAATCAACTATGTTTGATAGTAAACAACATTCCACAACACCCCACCTTTGCAAAGAGGGAGAAAGATGCATAGGGAAAATAATATTTAAGATAAACAAAAGTTTCATTTTTCTTGGAGCCAACCTCATTTCTTTTGATTATACAGCATCCAAGTCTCTAGTTTTTGGTTTTTCTGTAGTCATTGTCTATTGTGCATATTGTTTTCCTGGTTCTATTTACTTCATTCTCCAAAAGTTCATATGTGCTTTCTCATATGTCTCTGAATTCTTGAGAAATGTCATTTATTTTTTTTCTCATTTTTTTCTCATTTTTTATTGCTTTTTAAAAAATACAAATTTCTTTATGAGTCATCTTGGGAGAGAAAAAATCAAAACAAAAAGAAAAAAACACGAGGGAAAAAAATATAAGAAAAAAAAAGAACATAATATGTGTTGATTTACATTCAGTTCTCTCTCTGGATGCAGGTAGCACTTTCTATCCAAAGTCTATTGGGATTGGTTTAGATTATTGAACTGTTGGGAAGAATCAAGTCTTTCATAGTTGATCACTGAATAATCTTGCTGTTACTGTGTACGATGTATTTCTGGTTCTACTTGTTTCATTCAGCATCAATTCGCATAAATCTTTTTTCTAAAATCAGCTTGTGCAGTGGCATATATTTAAAACCATCAATAAGTATCATATGTAATGGGGATAAACTGGAACCATTCTCAATAAGATCGGGAGTGAAATAAGGTTGCCCACGCTATTACTATTCAATATTGTATTAGAAATGTTAGCTTTGTCAATAAGAGAAGAAAAAGAGATTAAAGGAATTAGAGTAGGTAATGAGGAAACCAAATTATTACTTTTTGCAGATGATATGATGATATACTTAAGCGAACCCCAGAGAATCAACTAAAAAGCTATTAGAAATAATCCACAACTTTAACAAAGTTGCGAGATATAAAATAAATCCACATAATTTTTAAACATTTTTAAAATTTCACTAATATTTTTATATATCACTAACAAAATCCAACAGCAAGAGATACAAAGAGAAATTCCATTTAAAATAACTGTTGAGAGTATAAAATATTTTGGAATCTATCTGCCAAGGGAAAATCAGGAACAATATGAGCAAAACTACAAAACACTTTCCACACAAATAAAGACAGATCTAAACAATTGGAAAAATATTAAGTGCTCTTGAATAGGTCGAGCAAATATAATAAAGATGACAATACTACCTAAATTAATCTATTTAGTGCTATACCAATTAGACTCCCAAGAAACTATTTTACTGAACTAGAAAAAAATAACAAAATTCATCTGGAAGAACAAAAAGTCAATAATTTTTTTTATGGTCAATAATTTCAGGGGAACTAATAAAAAAAAATCAAATGAAGGGGGCCTAGCTGTACCAGACCTAAAAATATATTATAAAGCAGCATTCATCAAAACCATTTGGTACTGGCTAAGAAATAGATTAGTTGATCAGTGGAGTAGGCTAGGTTTACAGGACAAAATAGTCAATGACTATAGCTATCTAGTGTTTGACAAACCCCCAAATCCCCAGATTTTGGGATAAGAAATCATTATTTGACAAAAATTGCTGGGGAAATTAGAAATTAGTGTGGTAGAAACTAGACATTGGCCCACACTTAACACCATACACCAAGATAAGGTTGAGGTGGGTTCATGGTCTAGACATAAAAAATGAGATTAGAACATAGGATTGTTTACCTCTTAGACCTCTGGAGGAGGAAGGAATTTGTGACCAAGAAGTAGAGATCATTATTGATCATAAAATAGAAAAATTTGATATTAAGTTAAAAAGTTTTTATACAAACAAAACTAATACAGACAAGATTAGAAGCGAAGCAATAAACTGGGAAAACATCTTTACAGTTAAAGATTTTAATAAAGGCCTCATTTCCAAAATATATAGAGAACTGACTCTAATTTATAAGAAATCAATCTATTCTGCAATTGATAAATGGTCAAAGGATATGAACAGACAATTTTCAGATGAAGAAATTGAAACAATTTCTAGCCATATGAAAAGAAGCTCCAAGTCATTATTAATCAGAGAAATGCAAATTAAGACAACTCTGAGATAGCACTACACACCTTTCAGATTGGCTAAGATGACAGGAACAAATAATGATGAATGTTGGAGGGGATGTGGGAAAACTGGGACACTGATGCATTGTTGGTGGAGTTGTGAAAGAATCCAACCATTCTGGAGAGCAGTTTAGAACAATATTAAAAAAATTGTTAAACTGTTCATACCCTTTGATCCAGCATGTTTCTACTGGGCTTATATCCCAAAGAGATTTTAAAGAAGGGAAAGGAATTTGTATGGGCCAAAATGTTTGTGGCAAGCCCTCTTTGTAGCTGGAAAATGGCTGAATGTTATAGTATAGTATACTATATGAATGTTATAGAATATTATTGTTCTGTAAGAAATGACCAGCAGGATGATTTCAGAGAGGCCTGGAGAGTGTTACCTGAACTGATGCTGAGTGGAATGAGCAGAACTAGATCATTATACACTTCAACAACAAGACTATACAATGATCAATTCTGATAGATGGGTCTCTCTTCAACAATGATATAATTCAAACCAGTTCCAACTGTTCAGTGGTGAAGAGAATCAGCTACACCCAGAAAGAGGCCTATGGGAACTGAGTGTGGACCACAACATCGCATTTCCACTTTTTATTATTGTTTGCTTGCATTTTTGTTTTCCTTCTCAGTATTTTTTCTTGCTTTCTAAATCTGATTTTTCTTGTCTGACAAGATAACTGTATAAATATTTATACATATATTGGATTTAACATATATCTTAACATTTTTAACCTGCCATCTAGGGGAGGGGGTTTGGGAAAGGAGGGTAAAAGTTGGAACAGAAGGTTTTGCAAGGGTCAATGTTGAAAAATTACCCATGCATATGTTTTGTAAATAAAAAGCTATAATAATAAATAAATAAATCAAAGGCAAAAAAAAAAAATCAGCTTGTTCATCATTTTTTTAAAGAATAATAATATACCATTGTTTTCACATACCACCACTTATTCAGCCATTCCCCAACTGATGGACATGTACTTATTTTCCAATTCTTTGCCACCACAAAAAAGCATTTACAAGTATTTTTACACATATGGGTCCTTTTCCTTTATGATTTCCTTGGGATATAGACCCAGTAGTAAAACTGCTAGATCAAAGGGCATGCACAGTTTGATAGTCCTTTGGGCATAGTTCCAAATTGCTCTCCACAATGGTTGGATCATTTTACAACTCCACCAACAATGCATAGGTTTTCCCACATCCCTTCAACCATTTATCATTATTTTTTCCTGTCATTTTAGCCAACCTGAGAGGTATGAGATGGTACCTAAGAGTTGTTTTAATTTAATTTCTCTAATCAAGTGATTTAGGACTTTTTTTCAATATGACTATAGATAGCTTTAATTTCATCATCTGAAAATTGTTCATAATTTTTGACCATTTATCAATTGGGAAATGGAGAAGTCATTTCTTTCCGTGGTTACGCCATTTCATCCACATGCCAAAATTTGTTTAGCTAATTGAGGTGAAGCTACTTTGCTTCTAGCTCTTTGCTGTCAAAAAACATGATGTCTTGTCTTAGTCATTTCTCACTATATTTCCAATGCCATGTCTTTCCCCTCACTGGAGCCTTAATCTTGTGACAAAGAAAATCACTTAGGCAAAACCAACAGGCAAAGTATTTTGAACCTTTTCATTTCCTCATCTCTCTTCTAGGGCCTAAATTGGTTTTTACAATGACATAGCAATCAGCTTGGTTTTAGTGTTTTCAGTTGATATTTTGGTAATCATTGTGTATAAATTTTTTGGTTGTTTTCTTTGATTTGCATTAGTTCACATCAATCTATCTTCTCATTTTTCCTTGAGCTGCTCACAGAAATAGTAAAAGTGAGGACTTTTTTTAAAAGGAAAAATCAGAAGAACTCAAGAAACTCTCTCTCATATGGCAGTTAGGTTATGAGCAGGCTGCAATATGTATAACGAGGAAAAAACCCTGAAGAACAATAGTTACATGACATAAGGAATTTGTAAGAGAAAAAAAAAGGTAAACTGTTCCCATGATAAGAGCTGGGTATGATGAATGGCTGTGTTGATGGAGAATTCCATAGACATCTGAGACATTAGGAGGAAACAGATTCCAGCATGTTGAGTGGACTCCTTGTGACAATTTTTGTGACAAGGAAGTTGTACAGGAGCAGCACAAATGCATGAATTAAAATCTGCATCTGGAGGGAGCTCCTGAGATGCTTTTCTGCATTTCAGTTCCATTTGGGAATTCATAACAATCTGTTCAATTAGTCTTCAATTAATGTTTCCACTCTTTCCATTTTTTTTTTTTTTTTGCAATCACAAAAACATGGGGCTATGAATGTTTTTTGGCGTATGAGGAGGCCCAGCAGTGAGATGAAGGGTATGAACAAGTTAGTCACTTTCATTGTGTAATAAATTGTTTTCCAGAATTGGATATTATTAATTGACTGAATTAAGTGTATTAGCAAACCTGTCTTCCTGCAGTCCTTCCAACATAGCCTATTTCTGTCTCTTGTAGTCTTTGTGCCATTGTTCCTAACTTTTGTGGTATGAGATTAAAAACTCCCGTTTTAATTTTTGTTTCTCTTGTCACTCTTGACACTTTCAACAATGACCTTGAACTTTATGAATTGTGACTACATTTAAATAATAGGGTCATAGTCCAATTATCCTGGAGCGATTTGGAACTATGCCCAAAGGGCGTACGCTTTGACCCAGCAGTGTCACAAAGAGAAAATGAAAAAGCTGGAAAAGGACCCACATGTGCAAAAAAGTTTATAGCAGCTCTCTGTGGTGGCAAAGAATTGGAAACTGAGGAGATGAGCATTAATTGGGGAATGGGTGAAAAAATTGTGGTATATAATGTAATGGAATACTCTTGTTCTATAAAAATGAAGAGCAGGCAGATTTCAGAAAAAGTTGGAAAAACTTATGTGACACGATGCTGAGTGAGGTGAGCAGAACCAGGAGAGCATTTTTTGCACAGTATTAGCAGTATTGTGAAGATGATCAACTTTGATGAACTTTGCTCTTTTCAGCAATATAATGACCTAAACAGTGGTCCTGAAACTTTTTAAATAGGGGGCAGTTCACTGTCTCTCAGACTGTGGCAGGGCTGGACTATAGTGAAAACAAAAGCTCACACTCTATCTCTGCCCCTCAGCCCATTTGCCATAACCCGGTAGCGGCATAAATGTCCTCAGCCGGCTGCATCTGGCCCAAGGGCCGTATTTTGAGAACCCCTGAGCTAAGATAATTCTAAAAGACTATGATGGAAAATGCTACCCATAACCAGAGAAATGCAGATTGAAATACATTATTTTCACTTAAAATTTTTTTTCTTATTTATGGTTTTTCCTTTTTGTTCTGATTTTTCTTTACATGACTAATGTGGAAATATAATGTGATTATACTTATATAACATATCAGATTGAGTGTTGTCTTGGAGAGAGATGAGGGAAAAAAAACCAAATTTTATAAAAGTAAATGTTAAAACCTAATACATTAAAATTATAGGAAAATAGATTTAGAGATAAAAAGCTAGCTCAGGATCATCTAGTCCAATTTGTATCCCATTTTACAGATGAAGAAACTGTAGCCTGAAGTGGCTAAGGATTCACCCTAGTTGCACTGGTAGGAAATAAAAGAGTGCCAAGGTTTCAAACTAGGTAATGGGACCTTAGCTTTGGAAAGTTTTTTAGATGCCATTTAGGCTTTTATAATTGGAGATCAATGGCCAAGTGTTCACACCCTTGTGTGGCCCTTTGAAAGGAAACTTTTGGCTCTCTATGACACAATAGTGGAGGGTAGGGAGAGATGGTGGTGGCAGGGGCAGGGGCCCAGTTAGGGATCAAGGGTGGCAACTTCTGGGAATTTGGGAGCCAAGTAGGTTCCTATACCAAGATCTAAGGCTTAGAGCCATTTTTAATTTTCATTTGTCCATTTTATGCCACAAAAAGGTGTTTTTTTTCCCCACATTGACAATATGGTATCTGACACTACTAGGACGATATCAGGCTGGTTGATGAACATCCTAGAATCATTTTTTTCTCTTGCCCCTTGTCTGGTCAGGTCCTATAGGTTCTGGACACTTTTGGGATCTTGGACAAGCATCTCCGCTTTGTGAGCTCATTTCCTCAATTGTCAAAGAGTGTTGAATCCACCGAGGGCCACTGAAAAGTACCTTGGAAGTCCAAATTCCACAAACGAGAAACTGAGGTGCTGAGCAGAATCCAGCTGGCGAACTCCGATAGCTCCCATCCTGCCTTTGGGCAAATATCCCCTCAACCAGAACATAATCTATAGCTGCCTCTTCCTGTCACCCCCTGCCCAGGAGAGCCACACACTGGGCCTTAGCATGCCCTGAATGACTAAGAGAATATATGGTGGAGTGCCGAGGAGTAAAGCATAAGAGCCAAATAGCTGCTGCAAATAAAAAAAGTTTTGTTCTGGTGACAGGAAAAAGAATGAACATTTCTAAGACTGTGAATTACAAGTCTGCAGACTATTTCATGTCTATTTATAATTCTGGTCCTGAAATAATAGCCAAGATTTATTTGGTGCCTGAAGGTTTGCAAAGTACTTTCTATGCGATCTCTTAGATTTTCAGAACATCCTGCCATTATCCCCATTCTACAGATAAGTAAATTGAGATTGGGAGAGATGAAGTGTTCTGTCCAGGGTCCTGCATCTAAGGAAGGATTTGAGTCTCCTTGACTTCTAGTCCCTTCTTTTCTGCTATACTGCCTTGGGGCTCACTGATATGTTCACAGGCCCCATCATGGCATGGAGGTCTGATGAACCATAGCTTGGCTGTCCCTCCCCATCGCTGTCTGCATCCTAGGGATGTCCCACACTGTACTTTGGAGCTGTGGATGTCTGGGACAGTGCTCTGGGCCTCTGTTTGAATGGGATAAGGTTTGTCTTTCAATGCCCAACTGCAAGACCAAATGCTAATGGAAGCCCTCCTTGACTCTCCCAATAGGCAACAACTTTCACCTTCCAGTTTCCAGAGCCTTTTCACACTCTGATGTAATACGACCTTTTGCAGGTCTCTGTGTTGGCGCTTTGTTCTTGTACTTAAATGAGAGCTCCCCAAAGGCAGAGCCCATTTTATCTAAACTTCTTATCTGCATAAAGGCGTTTCAGAAAGCTGAATGAAAGGCGACGTGCACATGGCTCACGACCAGGAGGCACAAGCTGCATGTGGAACATATTTATTTCAGGAAGACCCAGTGTGGATGAGAGCAGACCCCGAATCCCGTCTGCCCTCGCCAGCCACGAGAGCCCCAGTCTCTCTGGTTCCTCACACACTCCCACCACTCAGCACAATCTCTGGTCCCTCACGTTTTCTTAGGCGCTCCTCAGACTTCCTCTGTTCCTGCCTGCCACTCTCTCCCGTTCCTAGTGCAGGGAGCCCGAGCTGTATATCCTGGTCCTCTTGCACCCAGACCCCCGCTCTGGCTCAGACCTTTCACCTGGTACCAGGGACAGCTCCGAGGAAGGCACCTCTCACCTCATCTGTCGGGGGAAGGGATGGGGAGAGCTGTCTGGACAACTGGCCAGGCTGACTGATTTGATTTGGCTGAGTCATTCCTTCACCCCCCCATCTGGGGGGGGGGTTCCTGGCAACTGAACTGGCCCAAGATCGCACTCGGAAGGCCTGCAGCTGCCCCATGAGCCCCCCTTTGCCCGGGGCCCCAAAAAGTTTAGGTTCCAGTACTGGCTGCATGTACAGTAACCGATGGCTAGAAGCAGGGCCCCTCTTTGACTGTAAGACTGGTGGGACTAGTGGAAAGGGAAGGGAAACAGTATCATGCATAAGCCGGGGGTATCTCCCAGTCTTCTCTCCCATCCCTCAGAGCTCCAGATGAGGGCCACGGGCAGGAGGGGACATCAGCTGGGGCCTTCCCTTGGGGGGCTCCATGGCAATGTGGGGGACGAGACTGGCTGGGACCCTTGTAGCAGCTCCACTGCTCAGGGGTGAAGGCTGAAACTTGGCCGTGGATGTGCTAAATGAATAAAGAATCAAAATAAATAAATCCAGAGTCTAGAAAGGATACAAATTAACTGTCCCTACCCTGGAACTGAGAGGACTGGGAAGGAAGGAGATTTCCAGGAGCAGCAGCTTCTCCATCCCGCTTCCCCTGTCTCTGGAGGGCTGGGTGCCATGAAGCATTCGACCAGACTTTATTGTTTTCTGGGGCGCGGTACAGCCTTGCTTAGGAGAGGGGTCGGGGCCAGGCCCATACCCAGCTAGAGTGTATAGGAAACTTTCTCGGGATGGAGGGGTGCCCGGATGTCCAGCTTGCGGCTCTTGCTATCCTTGTCCACGATCTCCAGCCGAAGCTTGGGTGGCCGCTTCTCCGGCTGGGGCGAGGGATGCTCGGGTGTCTTTAGGAGCTGCTTGTCGGAGTCTTCTACTGTGATTCTCAGGGTGCAGCCTCCTGGAAGCAGGTCCTGCTCATACGCAGCAGCCAGCTGGTTCACAACTCGGCGCTCCACCTGCAAAGGCATCCCACCATTCATACATCTCCATCCCTGGCCTGACTTCAGCCTAGACATGCACCCTGGCCTGGATGTCTCACTGGTGCCTCAAGGACTCACACCTAAGGCTTACAAAGTGCTCCCCCCAGGGCTGGAAACCTCCCAGAAGCTCCATCAGTGGATGAGGAGCCTTGTCCAGAACTAGGAAAGGCTGGAGCTGAGATCTCGATTCCAGTCCCCAAGGCTTGCCATCCTCTCTGCTCTATCACAGTGTTCTTCAACAATGTTCTGAGAAGGGGATTCCAGACATCTAAGAGATACTCATAGACCCAGGAGGAGCTACAGGGAGCCAGTCGTCCCCAGATAAGGGATGTCCCTTATGGGCTGAAGTTGATGAGCTTTCATCCCTACCCCTCAGGAGAGGGCTCAAGAGTACCAACAGGATTCCAGTCCTCGGTTCTACATCCCCTTCCATAACACACGTGGATCAGGGTCTTGGTAACTCATCTGACTTGGATGAACAAGGAGACATTAACTACAATCCTTCCACTAAGATGGGCTCCTGGACCCTCTGCCCTGCCCTTGCTCCCTAAGGTCCGCCACCATCTGCCTTACTGCCTTGTTCCTTCAGCCTCTGACTGGCAGATGTACCCAAGATGCTCCTCAACCTTTGTCTATCAGCCTCAAAGACCAGGGAGCCCTTCCATTTGCCCTGCAGGTGAGTCCTTGTGTGAGCAATAAAAAAGCAATTGGTCTTGCATCTTTTCTTTGTATCCCTGCACTCCATAAGTTATCCACGCTACTCTGTGCAGAATCATTTATTTTTAAAAAGGTCACTCTATTTTCTCCTTTTCAATTCACGTTCTGCCCATTCTGCAAAGCCCATAACAGATACCGCCTCAGTGAATCATTAAATAAACATTTATTAACTTCTGATAACGGGGCAGGGACTGTGCTAAGTGCTGCAAAGACAATCCCTCGAGTAGTTTCCATTCTAAAGATTCAGACAATATGTAACTGAATATTACAAAGTGGCAGATTACACAAATGTGAGATACGTAAATGGCAGATGGACCCCAGCAGCTAGGGTGGGGTTGGGGAGGGGATGATTCCCTTCTAGAACTGCCCTAGTACACGGTGAACTTTTCCTTCCTTGGTGCTCACAAAGCTCACCCCCAATCTGATCACTCGGCTGTGCCCAGGGACCCTCTGCTCTGTGTTCCTGGGAGGGCACAGGTTGGGCTGGAAGAGAGCGGCCTCCCTGGGATCACTGGCCGCGGGCTCCCTGCAGCCACAATGTGACTTCTGGTTTCAGAGAGGAGTCTCTCATCCTGAGAAGTTCTCTGACCAGAGGCAGCCCACAACCCACCACGCCCAGACTGCCTCTTTCTTAACGCGACTTCTGGATAACTTTTAATTTTTTTTACTAGGGAGCAAGAAGGGATTTTATAAGGAATGACTTAGGAGGTTTATAACGGGCCTCAGCTTGAGGCACAAGCAGAGAGGCTTGAAACTGGTCCCTTTCTAGTTTTTGGTGAAAAGGAGAACCCCCGTCCGAGCTGGCCGGCCGCCTCCTCGGCCCTGCTGACCAAGCGCCCAAGTGCAGGGACATTCTCCAGGGGCAGCTGGCGTAAGGCAGCGGGGTGGAAGCCATGGAGCTGAAGCAGCAAGGTCCCTGCACGGAGGCCGTGGCGAGTGCAGAGCGCTGGGGGCAGGAGGGCAGGCCAGTCGGTCTGAGCAGGCGCGGGCAGGGGCCGCTGCTGGGCAAACAGTCCTGGGTATCAGGGAGGGGGCCGAGAAACACCGATGGCTCTGCGCCTCAAACCTCACCTCATGTCGGATGGAACGGGCGCCATAATGAACATTGTAACCGTCGACCAACACGTCTGCCACCTCTCGGTCCCAAAGCAGTGTGATATCGTGCCTCTGCTTGGCCTGGCAAACACAAGGACAGAAAGAGGGAACGAGAGTTGGCCAGAACCCTTCTCCTCCTAGCTTTTCGTTCTTTGGAGTTGTTCACCAGGGTCTCATGTGCATCCAAATCTGGAGGCCCCCTGAAAGTTTGAGTGACCGGAGAGCTGACCTCACAATTCTCAGAAGGCTCTCAGAAACAAGGCAAACATGGGCTAGGCAACCGTTCTGTCTCTCTTATTCCCATCACCGGATCCTGACCCAAGACCGGCCTCCCCCAACAAGCCCTCGCTTACTCTCTTTGCCCAGAACGTCAGCTCCTTGTTGACCAGTTGGATAAGTTCCGAGTGACAAAAGGGAAGGAAATAGACAATCTCATTTATCCGGCCCAAAAACTCATCTCTTCGGAAGTGAGCCTGGGAAAGAGATGGGAGAGGTTAGCTTAGGCTGTAGGGAGGGGACCAGTCCAGGAGGTTCCCCTGTGCTACTGTTTGATGTAAAGATGCGGTTCCCGCAAAACAAGAGAAGGGAATTGTAAGGGCCCTTTAAATGGGCGGACATAGTGCAAGGGGAGATTTGAGTGGCCCAGAAGTGTTCTCTGTGGATATAGGACTGCCCTGTGGGTGGGATCCTGGACACATTGAGATAGCTTCATAATGGGTGACGTCTCTCTCGCTGGTTGGCTATGTGTGTGACCTCACAGGCCCTTTATAAGCCCACTACATGTAGCAGTCGCTCTCTTTAACCTGGCTCCCTAGCCTGGGGTAGCCGAGCCAAGCTGATGGATAGCCAAGAGGTAAGGAGTTTGGTAGAGAACACGTGGGTCTTCAGGCCAGGTGTTCACTAGGGAGCTGACAAGTCAGGGCATTATGTGAGTAGGTATAATAAAGGCTTTTAAGATTACACGTGGCTGTTCTTGAGTGCGCTACTGGTTATTAAGCTATAGATTCAAGAGGTCGTGGCCAGAGACCTTTGAAGGCCTCAGAGGAGGCGAGCCGGGTAGAGTTCACACTGCAAAGGTCACTGGTCAAAGGTACTCTGGTGGGCCTAGGACAGACTGGTAAGAGTAACTGCCAGGAGGGCATGTTAACAGTTTGGTACCTTCAAGATTGGTCGAATCACATTCTCCTTAAAGTTTTTTGAGATGGTGATCTTGTCACTTAGCTGGACGTCCCCTGTGGGAAAGAAAAGAAATTGTCTAGTCTCCACCCCTTAAGCAGGCCCAGAGGTGCTCAGGGAAACAAAGGGCTAGAGTCTCCAATGGGCTTTGAGGACCCGAGAAGGTACTTTTGGAGTCCCTGGTAGGCAGGGAGGATGGGCAAAGCCCTCAGCTTTTTGGGGAGGGGATCATAGGATTTCATTCCTCATAGCAGTCCTGCCCTGGCCAATCTCTTACTCAATCCTGCCTCTCAATGATCACGGGCATCACTGAAGAAGCGTTGGAGGCCGAACTGCACTTTTGTTTCTGTTGATTTTATTTGTCCTTCTCGTCTCCCTTAATCCAGGGTCTCCCTGACAACAAGAGCCATGTCTCTCCTCCTCGCCCCTTTTACATGGAGGTGTGTCAGTCCTTTTGGACTGAGTGCCTGAGCTAAATCATGGGCATCAGTAATCCTCAAGAATAACAATCTTCAAAGGGCCCACATTGGCCTTTCTCCAGGAATTATTTTGTGTCCCTCCATGGTGCCTAGAATAATGCTCTGCATGTTTATAGCTGTTCTGCCCAATACTTGCTTAATTATCTCCTTTGTTTCTTGCCTAATGAGCCCCCTCTGGATTCTCAGGCTCCAGGGAAGACCTAGGAAAGAATAGATGGAGACTCTGCTCCCACTGCCCACTGCCCCCAGCCCTTACCAAGATTCTCAGCAAGTCTATTTCGGCTAAGCTCCAGGGCTTCTTGGCGTAGCTGCAAGGCATGCTGGGCGATCTCCTCACTGGCCACGTTGGATGTCATGATGAAGATGGCATCCTTGCAGTCAATGGTCTTCCCTTTCCCATCTGTCAGGCGGCCCTGTGGCAGCAAGCCCCACCCCAAAGGCCACAGGTTAGGGGGACCCTCAAGTGGGCCAGGCATTCATTTCTGACCCTTCACTGAGGCTTACTTTATATCCCCCAATATTCATCTTTGCCAGAAAGCTTTGTCAGCCTAATACACCAGGTCAGGGTGACTAATCCCTTTAGAAACCCCACAATCCTGATGGATGGATGCCGCTCCCACCCACCATTAACAAGCAATAATTAAATGTCTACTGTATGCCAGGACTGTGGCTGCTCCTTGCCTCTCTGCTCACACCTATTTAACTAGGTACTGCCTGAGGTCCTGGGTGCCCTGGCAGATTAGAGGCTCCCCCAGGGCTGAAGTAGCCAGAACTAATTACAGGCACGAACTCCCGATGCAGAAATGAAAACACAAACATTGGCTTTCAGGTCATTACAGGATCATAGAAAATGATAGTAAAGCCCCATTATCTGGCAGTAACTTTAGGCGCCAGGATCCCAGAAAGAAAACATGGGGGGGGGGTGAGCTGGGATGAATGGCAGAAGAAGGGACAGCCCAACACGAGCCTGAGTGGGGAGACAGAGCACTGGCCCAGTCATCTTCTGCCTCTGCCTTGGGGCTCCCCCGCATCGAGCTTGTTCAAGAAGACCTTCCTGCTCTCCCCCACACCTGGGCCGGGAGGGAGCTCTGCATCTCCCGAGCCCCGCTCAAGGCCTGCCTCTCCAATGGCTCTTGCTGTTCTCTGCCTAATAGTGTGGTCATCCGACTGTTATCTCCCTTACTAGACAGTGAGCACTCAGAGCAGGGACAAGGTCTTATTCTTCTGTCTTCCCATCAGAGTTTAGGATGGGCTGACGCTCTGATAAAATACTTATAGAATGAAAAAAAATTCACATTATTGAAACATGAATTTTTAAAATTTAAAGTTCTATTACCTAAAGGTTAAGATGCAGATACCTGGAAACATACCCAATTATCTAAAACCATCTATCCCTTTCCCCCCATGTAAGACTGTTCCTTCTTAGCCCCACAGGAAGAGAAACTTGCCTTTCCTGACGCTGCCTGGGAAGGACAGGCCGGCTGGGACTCCATATCAGGAGGAGGGTCAGCCGTCCAGAGATGGAAGGCTGAATGAATCTGTGAGGTGACGCCCAAGCCCTATTTTTTGCTCTTCTGGCCTGAGTCTATTTGGTTTCATGGTTTCAATGAGCACCTTTATGTAGATGACTTACAATTCTCTCTCCAGCTTTAGGTCTCACATTTCAAATTGTCTAAAGGCTATATCCTCTGGGATGTCCCCCTGTAGCCTCAAACTCAATGGGTCAGACACAGAACTCATTTTGTTGCTACCCAAACCTCTCTCTCCTCCCATCTTATTGCCAATCTTAATGGTGCCGCTGTCTTTTCCTCTGAGGCGAGGAGCGCTCTCTTCTACTCCCTCGCATGCAGATCTCTGCAACCAGAGGCTGTCTCTCCAGAGAGGCAAAAAACCCTTAGCTATCCGTCCTTTCCTTTTCCGTACCATGGCAGTGTTCATTTAGCCTTCATCTCTTTTCAACCAACCAATCAATCAACAAAGACTAAGTATACTAAGTACTAGTGATACAGAATTAAATAATGGAATAATCCTAACTCTAAAGGTGGAGATAAGGATATATGCAAACATACATAGATAAATATATAAAAAGACAGGAGCTGAGTACATAGGAGATTGGGAAGGATTCCCTGGAGTTGCACTCCTGCAGTGGAGGGGTGGGGAGGAAATCAACCTGGCTGCTTGTGGAAGGGGTATCTGAGGCTTCTCCAAGGTAGAGGTGAGAACCAAGCTGGTCGTTCTTCTCATTTTGAAAGATTCCTCTGCTTCTTGTCCTCTTTCCAAAGACTGAGATCCTCTTGATCTATTATATTTATATTTTCAGGAAGTGCCCAGGCCAATAAGCTTTCCTGGCTCCCCCAGAGACTTCGGGCTCCCCATTAAGTTGTTCTACCATCAGAGAGGGGTTTTCCAGCTCCCATTTATGTGTAGTTTTCCTTATTAGAATATAAATGTCTTTCTTTCTGTTTTTGCTAGTATTTCTAATTCTTAGTCTAGTACCAGGCATACAAAGAGTGCTTAATAAACTAATCTCACCTTAAAGAAGGGAAAGGGACCTGTATGTGCCAGAATGTTTGTGGCAGAATCTTTGTAGTGGCCAGAAACTGGAAACTGAGTGGATGCCCATCAATTGGAGAATGGCTGAATAAATTGTGGTATATGAATGTTATGGAATATTATTGTTCTCTAAGAAATGGCCAATAGGAGGAATACAGAGAGGCTTGGAGAGACTTACATGGACTGATGCTGAGTGAAATGAGCAGAACGAGGAGATCATTAAACATGGCAACAACAAGATTATACGATGATCAATTCTGATGGACGTGGCCCTCTTCAACAATGAGATGAACCAAATCAGCTCCAATAAATGAATTGAACCAGCTAAACCCAGCGAAAGAACTCTGGGAGATGACTATGAACCACGACATAGAATTCCAAATCCCTCCAATTTTGTCCGCCTGCATTTTGGGTTTCCTTCACAGGCTAATTGTACACTATTTCAAAGTCCAATTCTTTATGTACAGCAAAATAACTGTTTGGCTATATATATATATATATTGTATTTAATTTATACTCTAACATATTTAACATGTATTGGTCAACCTGCCATCTGGGAGGGGGAGAAGAGGGGAAAAATTAGAACAAAAGGTTTGGCAATTGTCAATGTTGTACAATTACCCGTGCATATATCTGGTAAATAAAAACTATTAAAAACAAAACAAACTAATCTCACCATAGCATTCAAACTCTTTTCATCTCGCTCTGTTGGGGCAGCACAGAGCAGTCCTCAGGCACTAGCTGTGAGACCCTGGACAAGTCACTCGGCTGTTCACCTCGGATTCTTTATCTGCACAGAAAACCCCATGTGGGGGTGGACATCTCCCTATTGAATGCTAGCTGACATACAAAGGAGGTCCAACTTGGCTTCAGCTTTCCCTTTTGGTCTTATTTTCCATCAATCACTCTGCTTGGACTTCGGCAGGCTGCTGCCCGACGCTTTCCTTTCTCTGTATGTTCCCGTCAATGAACCATGCATTTACTTCTTCATGTCTTGATCGCAATATCTCCTCATATCTCCTTGGAAATCCTTCCTTCAAGATCAAACTTGGCTGTTACCTCCTCTGTGTAGCCTTTGCTTCCATGGCTGAGGTTGGTCTTGTTTGCCTTACATTTATTTCCTCCGAGATAATTTCTGGATTCCTCCTTCACTGCACCAGATTCCACCCTGCATTGTTCATCATGTGTCCTCTGCTCTACTCCCAAGAAGACTATGAGCTCCCAAAGACCAAGAGCTGCCTTTACCCTGGCGCCAAAACCTATTATCTGATACATGCTGGCCATAAGCAACGTTCTTGGATGGAATCACATTCACTTTGGGTGCTTACATGGAGTCATTCTGGACTTGGCCGGGCTGGTGATTGGGGGGTTCTGAAACAAGGTCTTTGCCCTTTCTGATCTTGGAATTTTCTTTTGTAAAATTAAGGTGTGGGGTTAGATGGCTGAAGATCCCTTCCAGCTCCAGAAGTCTCCTTACTTCTGACATTCTCTGTTCTACTGCCTAGTTCTAGGAGTAACATATTTTGTTTTAAACAGTTCTTTTCATGGGCGTGCTTGTCTGCTCACATTCTACTATAAACTTCACAGTAACCCTGGGTAACCAGAGGGCAAGCTCTGCTGGGTTTTCTCAAGCTGCAGAGAAGCTCATTGCCAGCTTGGCTGCATTGACCACAATAATTCTTGGCGGCTGGCTACTAAGATGTAGAGGGTTTCCATCTGCACTGGTGGAGGGAATCCCCTCCCTGCCCCAGAATCTTAGAATATTGAGGCATATATGGACTATGTTTTATGTTTGCTTCCTGTGCTGGTGGAACAATCACGTTCATAAGGGTTTCTCTGCCACCTGGATGGAACTTTCACAGGGAAGGGGGGTGGGGAGGAGTTAGACAAAGTCGGACACCGAGGTATCTAGATGCTGGTCTGCCCCTTTTTTACTTTGGTGCGGGGAGACTTCATGATACTTTGAGGCCCATGGAAAAAGAAAATTTGGAAAAACAAGACCTCTCATTTGCACTGAAAGAGCCCTGAGGTGTCAGGAGATTGGAGTTCTAGCCCTGGCCTTGCTACTAACTTGCTATGTTTTGTAGGAAGTCTTTTTTTCCCCTTGGTGTGGATCATTTTTCTTTCTCTGAAAAATAGTTGGACTCAGTGGGCTTCTCTGGTGTCTTGCAGGTTTTCAGGCATTCTGTTATCCATGCCCAGAGGAAATGAGGAATCCAAGTCTGAGGAGATCTGAAAATGGGCAGGCAGGGAGATAGTACGCTGTGCAATATGCTGGAGTACTGGCCTTTGTGTCAGGATCCCACTATTGAAATATAGGTAATTTTCAGAAAATGTTGAATTTCATTTCTGAACATCATTCTAACCTACAGGGAAGAACTGATTGCTGATTCAAAAACGATGGTAGCTCTGCAAAGAAGCATTTACTCTAGCTTAGAATTCATGATAGAGAAGGCAAAGAAAGCTGGGATCATGTGTACCTTAGATATTAGCGTTCAGAGAAAGGGTAGAAAGAAGCTTGTGGTCTAAAATTCTACAAGCAGAGTAAGTCCAAAATGGACCAGAAGCTCTTGATAACCATTTCACTATTATAACTATTGATAACCATTTCAGAACCATTTCAAAGAGGAAAACTAAGGGGAATCCTCCAAAAGGCTGATGTGGATGCAGAGGGAACTCTGACAAATTGAGATTTCAAAAAGTCATGGACAGAAAATGGAAGCAAGGCCAGTTAATGAAGAATGAATACAAAATCTTGTAGGTCCCTATAAAAACATGTCAGGATCAATAAAATGCAAGGTGAATCGAGGCTGGCAATGATAGTGATGGCAACAAAAGAGGCTTTTAAAAATTATGCTGGAGATCAGAAGACCACCAAAGAAGAGACAGGACCAATTCAAAGGGTGGGATAGACTGTGAAAATGAAGAACTATATGACTCTTATTTTATTTAAGCTTTTTTGGCCATTAAGAATATCATAACAACAGTTAATAGGGAGGTAAAACCCCAAATAAGTGAGGTGATGAGAAAAGCATGTAATTTCCCTTGGTGCCAGTAAGGTCACCAGGTGTGAATGAACTCTATCCGAGGACCATTTATAAAGCACTTTACAAATAATTTTTCACTTGATCCTGAAAATCACTCTGTGAGCTCAGTACTAACAGGGATTTATTGCTATCTTTATTTTACAGATAAGAAAGAAAACTGGGGTCCAGAGAGGTAAAGTGATTGGGGGTAGCTAGATGACTCAGTGAATAGAGAATCATCCCTGGAGTCAGGAGGAAGTGAGTTTAGATCCTGCCTCAGACGATTACTGTGTGACCCTGGGCAAGGTCACTTAACCCTGATTGCCAGCTTCCACCCCCTTTCCTCCTCAAAAAAAACCAAAAAACAAAAAACAAAACAAAAAACAGTGAGTGCTTTGCCCCTGGTTGCGGCTAGGACTGACTCAAGCACTTAATTCCACTATGATTGGTGAGGTTTTTGAGAGACTATGGAGTGTGAGGCTGTGCTGCAGGAATGAAGATGGCAAATATATCAGCTCGCAAAAAATGGAATAAGGGAAGCACGGAGGCTGGTAAGCTTGACTCCAGCTTCGTGGAGCCTTTAGAGGAGAAATGAGCCCTCAGAGCCAGCAGGGTTTCAGCAAGAACAGATTTACCTGCCACACTAACCTTGCTCCTTTCCTTCTCGGGCAGTGCTGCTAGACTGGCACGTGAGGGCACGTCCCAGACACAGGATGGCACACAGGAGTCCTATGTGTCAGTGGAGGGCCTGAGAGTCCCTCCCATGCCAGGCTTAGAGAAAGATGAGATGAAAGGGTAGCTGGGTGGATAAGGAACTTGATGATTGGCTGGACTAAGAAACTCAGAAAGGAGCTGGTGCCCACTTAAGAGGGAAGCCTCTAGTGAGACAGCCCAGGGATGAGCTGTCATGTGAAAGAGGGCCAAGGAATCTTCTGCTTGATACAGGGCTAAAGTCACAGAGGAACAGATTTAGGTCAGGCATCAATGGGGGGGTGGTGGTGGGGTCTTCCTAACATAAGAGCTTTCCAAGAGTCCGAAACAAGGCCTTAGGACATAGTGACCCCTCCCTGGACGTCTTCTTCCAGAGACTGGACTGTTCTGTCAGAGGTGTTATAGCGGGAAGTTCTAGATTCAACCCCACATTTCTCCCAACTTGGAGACTGGCATAACGTCACCTCCTTGAGCCTCAGTTTCCTCATCTCTATAAGGGGGACAGTTACTTTGACATCCACTTGTGTAAGGGATGCTGTGGAGAATGCACTCTCTGAGAGTGCCGTAGAGGTAATTACGGTTGTCATACCGACTGTGGCCACCCTTGAAAGCCCTTCCTGTTTCCCAAGGGAAGGGAGCTATCTATGTGCCCCCAACTCTCTGCAGAGTCCCCTTGCTTGCCCAGAAAGGTCACAGCCCTCTGGCTCTGGCCGGAGCAATAACCAAGTAGCAATTTCATTTTAAGAGCTTGGGAGAGCGGCAGACAGAGCCCGCCACTGTGCCGGGCTGGGAGGGGGCGCAGGTGCCGTGTGACGGCTCCAAGGGGTGATGTTCACCGCTCCTAATGTTCCTGTAGCAGCTGACATGGGAACCTTTGCGAAGACTCATTTTCCTGGGCAATAAAAAAAAAAACCACCCAAACAAACAGCCCGGGCCCCATCCGTCCCAGTCCCGGGGGCTGTCTGCCTACCCAGCCGAGGACACAAATCCTGGTGGGGGCTGGCGACGAGCACTGAGGTTATTGGCCTGTCAAACCTACGCGGCAGGAATTGATTTCACATTGAGCTGCTGGGCGGTGATCTATGCAAGAAACAATTGTGATATTAATCCTTAAAGGGAAGGGGGGGTTGAGGTCGGGGCAGGAAAAAGGTTCCTTAGCAGCCCTGGGTCAGGCTAGGCCCATTTCTGCCTGACACTCCCACCCCACAAAGAGAGCCTTGAGGAATTGCTCGTATTTATATAGGATTCACCATTACAAATGCTTAACATTTATTATCTCCCTTGATGGTGGCGAAGATAAAAAGCCATGAATTTGGCTTCGGAGTCCTGGGTATGAATGCCACTTCAGCCATCCCGGTCTGTCAAAGGCTCATCTAATGAGAGCCGGGAGGGGTCGCAGAGGCTTGTGGTCTAACCTTTCCGGTTACAGCTGAGGAAACTGAGGCAGAGGAAAGGAAGTGGCTGGCCCAAGGTCCCCAGGTGGTCAGGGTCAGAGGCTGCGTGTGAATCAGAGCCTTACCCCGGGCCCCCACACCTCCCTTGAGGATGGCTTTGGTCACAGAGAGGGAAGGGGAATACCCAGAATTGTGCACAGGCCATGGGGGCTCGCAAAACCAGGAGAACGGCCTGAGGGAGCTGCCCAGGAAGGCTGGGAGGAGTTCTATGTGTCCACACTAATTGTATTTCACACCAAGAACACTAATTGGCTAATTGTATTTCAGCCACCAGCTGTAGGAGCAGCCTCTTCTTTGGCAGCTGCCTTTGCCCCAGTGCCCCCCTCTTTTCTCTGGAGAGCCAGAGAGGAGGCTGCAGGTGGACTCCCTCCCTGACCTGTGGCCCGGCCTCCTGGGGGAGGGGGGAAGGGTGGACATCCCAGAGACATGGCTGGGAGAGTCCGCGTCCCGAGTCAGGCAGGGGGAGGCCAGCTGCAGCTTGTCTCCGGGGGCAGCAGGAAGAGGATACAAGATCTGGCCCAAATTCCCATTCTGCCACAAACTGATGCGACTGTCAGGGCCATTTCCCTTCTCTGGGCCTCTGTTTCACCCTCTGTAAAACAAGGACAACCATTCCTGTTGTCCCAGGAGGGGCTTAGAGGGAACTGACAAAAGCACAGAATAATATCAGATTAGGAAGGACCACTGGGCCCAGAGCTGTGCTTGAACAGGAATCCCCTCTCCCCCACACTCCCAAGGAGAAATCATGGGGGGAGGGGGATGCTCTCACTGCCAGGAGTGGCTCTGCCCATGCTGGCAATGGCCTGGGGACCAGGAAGAATATTTTAACAAGCAGACTCATTAAATACCACAGATAACCGCAGGGTTACGTGAGGTACCACGATGTGGAAAGAATGTTGGACTTGGAGCCCAAGGACCCGAGTTCAAATTACAGGGATGCCCCTTCTGAGCTCAGACCTGAGGCAAGGCACTTAACCAGGCTGAGTAGTTGTTTCATGCTCTGTAAGACAGAGACCATAATTTCATCTTCTTCCTCACAGGGTTGTTACTGGGACAGCTTTATGTAAACTGCTAAATACTCTCTGTGAATTAAAGATGCAGATTCAAGCTGCCCTGAGCAGCCCCCCCAGCAGAGCAGAGCTGGGCCGCAGTTGCCTCCATTACTGAGAGGGAGGACCCCACAGCCTGGCAGCTCCCCACTGCACAGGCGCTGACGCCTTAGCCCGGATGCTCCTTCTCACTTCTGGCGTGTTGAATCTGGCCCAGTCACTCACGGAAAGCCAGGAGGAGGTTGGGGCTAGAACCCAGGAATCTAGGATGGGGAGTGTGGTCAGGTAGTCATGGTGGTAACAAAGCGCTCCCTTAGGAGGGCGAAAGCCCTAATCCCTTTTCCATTCCGTTCTTCTCACACTATTTCTAAAGCTCAGCTCTGACCTCAATAGCTCCCCATTCCCATGAGGGAAAGATACGGACCCATCGTTTGGCATTTAAATCCCTTCATAAGAGGGGTTCCTGGCACAGCAGGCCCCCAAACCCTATTTATGAGGCACAAGAATCGGAGGCAATTATTTCCATGTGGGGCACAGCAGGTGCAACCTTGGGTGGAGGTTTAATATGGTCTCTACATGACTTGGGCGGCTCCCCTGACCTCTCTGGACCTCAGCGTCTCCGTGTGTTAAACAGAGGTAACACAAAGTTGTGCTGTCTCCAACTTCGGCGATTCCCTCCCAAGACCTAAGAGAAGGTGCTTCACTTTAGGCTTCAACACTGGCCCGGGGCACCTGACGGGGGCCCTGCCATTAAGTCCTTCCTCCTTCCCGCCCCTGCCCTCCAACCCCCCCCTTTCGCCTCAGGTCTCACCTCATCGAACAGCTGCAGCATGATGGTGAGGACGTCTGGGTGCGCTTTGTCCACCTCGTCGAAGAGCACCACAGCATTGGGGCACTGCTTCAGCTTTTTGGTCAGCTGGCCCCCTTCCTCATGGCCAATGTAGCCGGGTGGGGAGCCGATGAACTTGGCCACCTGGCAGGGAGAGAAACCCGAGACAATCACTGCCGGGCACCACAGATAGCGTCGGTATCTGAAGTGTCCAAAGCAAAGGGGAAAGGTGCCCCAAGGGGTCCAACCCAGAAAGTCACTAACAGAAATGAGAGCCCAGAAACTCCCCCCCCCCCCCCCCAAGGAGCTGAGTGGTCAGCGAATGCAGCTTCCCTCCAGATACTGGCCTTTTCTGCTCCCTCCCCGTATAACTGGCTTGCTTTAGCTACTAAGTTATAGGATGAACTTTGGGTTTGTGGATGTTTGGAATTAATTTGATGCTTTGGGCACAGAGGAATACAAAGGCCCAAGGGGAGAAAGGCCTGTGAGCAGTCTTTCCTTGAGTGGGCTCCCCTTCCTGTCTGACGCCCCCTGCTGCTTCCCTGGCCGGGCCCCACACTCACCTCATGTCTCTCCTGGAACTCTGACATGTCCAGCCGAATGAAGCCCTGCACCAAACCAGAGAGCACACAGAGCGTTAGGCAGACAGGGCACGAGAGGTGTTTCCTCAGGGCTCCACCTTCCATTTAACACCCACTCCCCCTAAGGAATGGTTTTGACATCAAGAGACCTGGCGATCCTGGGCAAATCCATCAACTATTGTGAACTTCAGTTTCCTCTGCAAAATGAGGAGAATAACTCTGGAGATGAACTTCCTAGAGTTGCTGGGCAGAGTGTGTTTTGTAAACACCCAGGCACCGCCTTCCAGGGGCTGCATGCCTAAGAAATCCCTTCACCAGGCTCTCCCAGGGCTCGGGGCAGGAGGCTAAAGGAGGAGAGTCAGCAGGGACTGAGAGTCTGAACGTGGCTTCCAGTCCTGATTCAGTCACCATTCTCTGTATAACCCTGGTCAAGTCACTTCTGCCCGGGGACTCAGTTTCCTTCAAATGGAAACATTGAGCTAAGAAAGATTTTAGGTCCTTTATGCTTTATAACCTAAACCTAGTAGAGTAGAAAGAGCCCTTAGCTTCCTTATCTGTAAGGCACTGGACAAAGTGGCCTGCCTCTAATTTTATAACTCTGATCCTATTCCTCTTGCCCCAGGGTTACTGGACACTAATGGAGAGTCACAAAAAAATCCTGTATTACAAATCTATGTTAAATGACCACAGCTGGACTCCAACTGCTGCTCACCAAGGCAGGCGATCAGGTAAGTGCACAGTGGATAGAAAGCTGGGACTAGAGTCAGATAGAACGGAGTAAAATTCATTCGCGGACATTACTAGCTATGACTTTAAGCAAGTCACTTCGTCCTGTCTGCCTCAGTCCATCACTTGTAAAATGAGCTGGAGAAAGAAATGGCAAACCCGCCAGTATCTTGCCAAGCAAGCCTCAAGGGGGGGAGGGGGAGCATCATGAAGGGTCGGACTGAACAACAACAGTCCCACATCTAAAATGCTTTAGTACTTTTTGTCGCTCAGATTCTGGCTTGGCCCCCACTCATTTCTCTCCCCTACAGACTACTTTCCAGCCCCAAAGGACAAAGCACAATGTGCTGGCAGACGCGTTTTAGTTTTTGCTCAGGCCAATCCCTGTATCTGGCCATGTCCTCCCTTTGGTATTTCTGGTCCTCTCAGAAGGCCCAGGTTAAATGCTACTTCTTCCTGGGAGTCTTGCCTTGATTTTCTCAGAAGGCGTCAGTGATCTCATGTTGAAAGTAGGGAGGGAGGGAAAGGGGCAGGGATAGATGGGGCCTTTTAAAGAAAGATCTGCATTCCCATTTCACCGCTTGCTCAGCTCAGTGGTCAGATTTTCTAGAACAGCACAACAGTAAAGGTCTGTGCAGAGGTTAAGGACACGAGTCCCTTTGGAGCAGAATCGGATGCTGGCTGGGAGAGGAGGCAGCAGCTGATGTGCCTGGGATTCACAAGATGTGGGTTTTAATGTTCTTTCCAAGTGCCTTAAAGAGAAGCACAGACTCTCATGGCTGGAGCATCTGACTCATGTTCTACCCAAAGCATGAATCCTCTCTATTTCACTCCTTACAGACGTCATCTAGCCTCCTCTTGAAACTCAGAAAAATAAGGAACTCACTACCACCTTCTTCCTTGAGACGGCTCTCATTTAATTAGGAGATGCTTCCTTACAGGGAATATTAATTAACCTGCTACGACTCCCCTGCCTGTTCCTTATTCTGGCTTTTAAGGCCCTCTTCCACTGGGTAATCCTTGCAATGTTTGAGCATGGGTATCATGACCTTCTCGTCTTTTATTCTCCAGGTAAAATTATCTCCAGTTCCTTTCACAGATTTTTTTTTTTTTTTTTTAAATTGATAAAAGAGGTTTATTTTGGGGTTTGGAAGTAAAGTTAAAGTCTAGTTAGTAAAGCTGAAGGTAGAGATGAGAGGGCACTGGAAACAGTGTTCCGGTGGGCAGAGATCCTTGGTGCCGGGCGTAAAACTGCCATGTTTGGGACCTCTGCCTCCTTTCACAGATCTTCACTGACTGCGCCTCCAGACGCCTCATTCTGTTCCCTTTTCTCCTGGACCTGTTCCAGGTGGACCCTGAAGAACAATGAACTCTTAGCCAAGGCACATCAGGGAGCAGAGAGTCACCTCAGACCTGGAAGAGGGCCTTTTGCATACATGTGTTATAGAAATCCTGGGCCCTGATATTAGGATTATTGCCTCAGGCTCCTCAATATGGCAGCAGGCCTGTGCTAGCAGAGGTATGATTGAGATTTAAAGACAAACAATAAATGGGGATGGAAATAATCTCCCCTCAATGTGGGCAAGCCATGTGCTTCCCCATCTCTGAGAGAAGAAAACAAAGTCCTGGAGAAGTGAAAGCACTTGGCCAAAAAAGTCACGCGTGGAATAATTGGGAAAAGCTGTTACTCAGGTCCTAGTCCTTTTGACTTCCAGTCCAAGACTCTCTCTATCAAAGGAGAGAAAGTCACTTAGAAGAATGGAGAATGGAGAGTGTTGCTTATGCTAACAGCCAGAACTTACAAGAGTACTTTTAACATCTGCAAAGTGCTTTACATATATCAATTAATCAAAAAACATTTATTAGGGACCTACTACACTATGTCAGATTCTATATTACTTGATCTGATACAGCAACGGAGGAAGAGGTAGGTATGAGTAATATTCCCATTTTACATACCAGGAAACTGAGGCAGACAGTGGTGAAGTAGTTTGCGTGGTAAGTGTGTAGGGTAGGGCTCAGGTCTCTGTGACCCCCTGTGACCTCATGGCTTCTGTCGTGCAGAGGGGCATCAGAGTGTTTTGAGCCTGAGTCGTGGGTCTTGGCTCTGAGTTGCCTGTCAAGTGCTAACACAGTCTGCACTACACAGGTATTGGAGGTAAAAACCTCAGAATGCTAAATGGGAGTCTGCAGGATTCTGTAGGGGAAGGGGCCAGGAAGACCAAGAACCCTTTTCAGATGAGGAATGAGGCCTAGAGCTGCAGAATAACTTGGCCAAAGTCACCCAGCTAATAAAGCAGCGGCAGGATTGGAACCCAGGGGCTTTGGCTCCTCAGGGCTCTTCTTCAGAGAGCTCTTATCAATGTCATCATCGTCATCCTCACCATTCCGGAAGACCTAAGATCCCTCAGGCTCCAGTGACCACCGGAAAAACTTCTCTTACACGTGTGCCGTGTGACCAGATTTCTGTGATAGCCAATACCTCGATGTAATGCATTTGGTTTGTATTATTTTGAACTTATATAGTCCTAAGAGTCTTAAAAATCAATAATAAGACAAGGCCAGCTCTGTCAGACCTCTGGTCCCCCAGTGGACAATACTGTGAGACGGGGTCAGTTTTGCTACAAGGCTAAAACTGACCTCTGATGTGGGACTGTTGTAAAAAATAGATAATGAAGTAAAAGTTACTGGTCCTGGGTTCCAGCTAGGGCTGCCATTGATGTAGCCATAGCATGTGACCCCAGGGAGTGACTTTTATCTCTCTGGGCCTCAGTTTGCTCATCTGTAAAGTAGAGCTAATAGCACATATTCAACACACTTCACAGGACTGTATCAATCGTGTTATGATTATTCTCTGGGGAAGGTATGATGCAAAGAGAAGCGACTAGACCTCTTTTCATGATACCCAACAAGGGCTTGACTCAGCTGCCTACAGAAACATTCTAATAGGGAAAATCCTTTTACCCAATGAGCACGCTAACAAACCCTGCTCTGTGTCAGCAAATCTGTAGTTATTTTGATTTTCAGCGCTGCACGTATGAAGATGTATGAAAACAGACCAGATAAGATTATAATTTGTAATTAAATATTAACCTTTCTGACAGTATTAAAATGAAACGACCAAGAATCCTTCACCCCTAATCAGTCAGGTTCCTGCCTCTAACTGCATCTCTCCTAATAGTCTGCTTAGTTTATGACCCTTTCCTGAGTGCTAATTGTCGGAATTGCTGCCAACCTGATTAATTGTCTTTCAGCAAGCTATCTGTGCGGACTATCATATTAACATGACACATAGTGCCCCTGCTGCCACGTGGTCTGCTCTGGGATTTGCTGAGGGGGGAGAACTGGAGAGCAGGGGCCTGGAGAGGAGAGCGTGCTGGGAATAGGGTTCTGTGCTCGGCTTAGTTCTTCTGGGACAGGGGACTGACAGGCTGGCTACTGAATCAATGCCTAGAAAGCCATGGGGGATGGGGTAGGTGCATGAGGTACTGTGGCCATAGAAGCAAAATGTGGGCCCTGAATTGGGATGGGGGAAGACAGTAAGGAAAAGTGATGAAAAGAATGCTGGATTTGAGGTAGGTAGCCCAGCTCTGGAATGTATTAGCTATGTAATTGTGGCTTCACCTTTTTGATCAGTTTGCTCATCTGTAAAACAGGGATACTGTTATACTTGTGCTACCTGTAGGCTCACAGAGTTGTTAGGAAAATTATTCATTTGAAAAAGAGAGACCAGGGCCTGATACAGGTGCTAGGCCATGAATGGCACAAAGCCTCTGGTGGAGCTGGTGAAAACCTCAGAAGAAATCCAATTCAAGCTGTACTGATACTGAGCTTTTTGTGGTGACAAAGAAGTGGAGACTAATTACAATTTGGGAATGTAAAGTTGGGTGCTACGGTCCTGTAAGAAATGATGAAGAGGATGGTTTTAGAAAAAACCTGGGAAAGCTTGTATAAACAAATGTGGAGGAAAGTGAATAGAACCAGGAGAACTTTTTTTTTTTTCATTAAAAACACCACTGTAATGACAAATAACTTTAGAAGACTTAAGAACCCTGACCAACACACTGCCCATCCATGATGCCAGAGGTTTAACAAAGAACCATGACACCCACCTCCTGAACAGAGAAGCAATGGGTCAAAGGTGCAGTCTGAGTTTTGTATTGCTTGGACGCAGCCGATGAGAGAAACATTTTGCTTGACTACTACACATTTATTTTGGATGAGGGTTTTGCTTTTTTTTCTTTCAATGGAAGAAGAGGTGGTGATGAGAGGGAGAGAAAAAAATTTTGCTGATTAAAAACAAATTAAAAATTAAATTAAAAATGCTGGGGATAGAAATACAAAGTGAGACAAAATTAAAAAACAAACAATTAGTCAGCCAGCCTCCACTTAAATGCCTCCAGCAATGAAAAATTAACTTAAGTAGAAAAGCAAGTATCCTGATACCACTGGGAAGGCAGGGTCCTGAGCAATGGCTTAAGTCCTACCATAGTTTCCATATAGAATAAGATGGAAACACAAAGTCCCTGGGTGTTGTCCGGGTTAGGGCTAAAGGAGGGAAGGTGTTAGAGGAGTATTAGAGAAACAGGTTGGATTGCTTTGATAGAAACATTCCTAAGGGGACCCTAATGACAGTTCTTCCTGATATTACTCCTCTGAATGAAAAACATTTCCTGTAGGACTAGAAAGTCAATTCAAAAAACATTTACTGAGAACTATCTTTGTGCAGAGCCTTATGCTTGAGTTAATAGAACTAACAGAATTTTGAGTTATAAGGGATCTCAAGGAGGTCATTGAGTCCAAATTCTGTCTGAACTGGAATCCCCACAATAAATGGCCAACCAGTCAAAGCCTAGACACTTCCTGTGATGAGCAATTCATGACCCCAACTGGAAGACAAAAATGGAGAAGGCCTAATCCTCGCCCTCACATGATTCACGGTCCAATAAAGGGCGAAGATGCATACATGGATGATTACAATGCCTGGCAGAATGGGATAAGACAGAAAGACGACTTTCGCTGGGCCAGAGGAGGAAGGAATCACTTCCAGCTTGAGGATCAGGGAGGGTTTCATGGAGGGAATGGCAACTGAAATGGACCTGGAAGGATAGGCAGGCTTCAGTAGATGATGGACAGGAGAGAGAAAAAAGAAGGAAGGCACAGAAAAGAATGTGCAAAGATTTGGAGATGGAAATGGAGAAGGGAGAACATCAAGTTGTCTACTTTGGCTGAAGGGAGGACACAAGGCCAGAGACAGGTTGGGCCAGACAATGGAGGGTCTTGAATAATGGACTAAAGCGTGTGCACATTCATCCATCCCACTGTGGACTCTAGGAAGTTTTGGAAGATTTCTGAGAAAGGCATGATGAGAACTGGGATATGGGAACAGAATTCAGTCCCAGCACTCAGGAAAGATGATGGGAGACCTACTATAGGTATGGAGGCCACTGAAGACAGGTAACTTTTTTCTGCAAGGGGGCTGAAGGCCTGGCTTTTATAGGTCTGTAGAGATGGGAGAAATTCTACTAAGTCTGAAAAGCAGAGAAGCAAGGAGACAATTTAACAAATCAGACTGTTTTCTGGAAGAAATAGTCACCAAGGAGCTGGTAGTAGGAGATGGAAGTGAAATATGGAATCCCTTCAAATTTTATATAGAGCATTAAAGTAATGATTTTAAGATAGATTCTTAGACAAAATCTTATGATTATGATAACCCTATTACTATGCAGTGGCTTAGTTAACCTTTCAGTCACTTTACAAAATTTCTATGTTGGAAAGAACTCTAGAGGGTCCCTAGTAAAAATCTCACCTCCGTAGAAAGAAAGCCCTGAGGGAACACCACTGCTGAGAAAGAGTTATCATGATTCCAACCAAAGGCCAGTTTGATCCATTCTGTCCCAGCTTCTGTTCACTGTTCTCAGTTCTGTCCTCTAGGGCCAACAAGTCTACTTTCTCTTCCACATGACAGACCTTCAGCTATCGTCACACTGGGTTTGCAGTCCAGACTCCGGATCTTTTCCCATCTGTTTGCTTAGTGACATTTTCCCATCTGGGATCTCATCTGAACCTCACAACTGTCTCTAGAAGTTAGCAGTGCAGGGACTATGCCCCCATTTTACAGATGAGGAATCACAGAATCCGAGGAGGGACATGGTTGTCTAGAAAACTGAATGTGAGAGGCTGAATAATTTGTTCAAGGCTGAATGGCAATGACTAAGATGGTACCAGAAACTGTGGGCAGACATTCCCTGAGACTCCTCCTTCAGAGATCTTTCCACTGTCCTGACGGCTACTGAGGCAATGGAGGCAGCGAAAACAACCCACTGCAGAGGCAGATGCTTTAGCCCTGCCCTCAGGGGGCTTGCCCCTCTTACCTTCTTGCCGTCCTTGTGCATGTACTTGGCTGTTTGTTTGGCCAGTTCCGTTTTCCCTAGTAGAGAGAGGAAAGGAGAGAGGTCATTTCTTTTGAATTAGGTTTCATTTCTTAATTTTAAAAGTTCAATGCTGAGGCTCAGAAAATGAATGACACAGCCCCTGCTCTCAAAGGGCTTACTACTGGATAGTAGGGAATAAGATACAAGCGGATGCAAGGGACTGTATAACTTGGTTAGATCCTAAGAACGCAGATCATGGAAGAGACTGGAGGCAAGAGACGTCCCTCAGAGGGAGGTGGGGAAGGGCTCAGGAAAGGCTTCATGAAGAAATGGGATGTGAGCTGGATCATGATGTAAGTAAAGGATTTCAAAAGGCAGACACAGGGGAGGCAAGGAGACAAAGAATACCTGCCCTTCTGCAGAGAGGATGAAAACAGCAAATGTAAGTTTTGGAGATAAGACATGACAAAAAGGCGCATGGTTTGACTAGAGCAGAGGAAAGCTAATATAGTGAGATAGGGCTAGAAAGATGGATTAGCATCGTACTGGAGCTGATCTTCAATGGTAGGCTAATGTATTTTATCAGGTAGGAAATGAGAGCCACTGAAGGTTTCTGGGAAAGGGAGTGATATAGTTACACTTTCACATGAGAAAAATTCTTCTGGAGTTATGTCGATTAACTGAAGAAGGGAAAGACTAGGTGATCCAGGCTGCATGTTACTAGGCTTGGGGCAGAAGAGAGGTAATGGACCATCGTTTTCTACCTGGGCCTTCCTAATGAGAAATCAAATTCAGGGCCTGGCAGTGATGGGGATTTCATCCCTTAGAAATGAAGTCTTCCCTAATCCTTCAAGTGCCACTTATTCCAAGAGACCTCCATATGAACTTCTCCAATTTTTCTTCTCTGCATACTTATTGGACACTAAATTGTATGCTTCCTCATACCTGCAGGTGTTTTGAGGCTTGCTTTCCCAGCCTTAACTACGCTAGGAAAGGGCCCAGGTCTCTTTCCTTTCTCCTCTCCCAGTCTTGGGATCTGATGTTTGCCAGTAATCCTGAGACTATAATGTGATGAATGAAATTATACCACTATTACTAAGGAGTGTCATTGTGTGCCCCCTGCCTAGTGCTATCCCCAACAGGACCTGGTTTCCATTCCTTGGTGGTCACTCAGAGGCAGTCTGAACTCTGGATTAGGAAAGGGTCCATGGTCAGGTCTCAGTTATCTGCAGCAATGGAAAGCAGTGGGGGCAGATAATTTCACATAATTCTTTGGCTCTGGCTTAGGAGCCCAACCAAGAAGGGGTTTTCTCTTCTCGAGTCAGATTTTCTCCGCCAGTCTCAACGTGACCTGTACACTGCTGGCCAGCAGGTCGGGCTGGCAGTACGAGGAAACCAGTCCAAATTTAATAAGCACACCATGGGATAACGCACCAAGTAGAGAAGCCACAAGTTGATACCTGAGAGTTGACGTCTGTTAGGGAAAGAGATTCTGCAACGTATCAGATCTCAGTCCTTCTGTTTACCATTGACACTTCCTAGATAAGAGGTGAATGTTGAAACACAGGCTATCAGTGTCTGAATGGGCCTTAAAGAACATCTAGTCTACATCTCTCATTTCAGAGAGGCTTCAGAAATTGGGGTTCAGAAAGAAGAGGTTTGCTCCAGGTCCAGAGAGTCAGCAGGACAACCCAGATTTGAACTCAAGGCTCCCTGCCTACAGGCCCTTTCTCCTGCTGGGTGACGTCAGGCCACAAGGAATGGCTCGTCCGCCAGGACACGACGTTTACAACTTTCTGTGATCCTCAGAGGCAGGGGATGGCTGTCAGCCCCCACGAGTGCTGGGCCTCAGGCCTGTGTGAGGTCGTGTTCTGAGAGCCCCCGGTCTGGCTCTGGATATGGGACACAGACCCAGATCAGAGGACGAGAAGCACAGCCCAGAGCCTCTTTTCAAATGTCAAAATGTCTGAGAGGGTGGGGAACTGCTGTGGGTGGTCAGGAGGGAGGAGAGAGGGCTCCCTGTCACAGGAGCAACTTGAAGGATAAAAGCAGAGGATAATAATAATAACTGACACGGTACAGCCTTTTAAGGTTCACGAAGCCCTTTACGGCACCCTTTCATTTGAATCTGAAAGTCCTAAGAAACTTGTTTTGAGGCCTGGCTGCTCCAAGCCTCTGGGCCGCTGGTCCCCTAAGTATCAGAGTTCCCATCCGAGCCCTCGGCTCGGCCACCTCTGTCCTGTGCTCTTCCCCCTGCCCCGATCCCATCAGGTCAGAGGTTTGAATGTACAACGATGGGGAAGGCGGGAGGGAAGCTGGCAGGAGGGATTTAGAGACATGAGACAGAAGAATTCAGTTCATTCCCTTCCTCTGCTCCCCAAGGGGGAACTCAGGGGGAGCTTCTCAGCAGGAGAGGGGGTGCGGCTTGCCTAGTGTCTGGCGCAGGCCTTGAACTTGTTTCTCTGATTTTGGACAAGAGGGTAGCGTGCGGGGGATGGGAAGGACAAGGGGACACGGCAGCAGCCCGAAAGCACTCTGTCCCCTGGCCGAGGTGACAAGGCCCAGGTGGCCCAGAGGATTATTGTTTCCTCTTGGAAGGTGGCCGGGGGGAGGGAGGAGGGATGGTCTCCAGGCCGTGAGGGGGCCTCTAAGGACACCGCCAGCGTGCAGCCCTGGTGTGGGTCTGGGAGGCAGCGCGCCCCCGACTGCGAGGCGGCTTGTCACAAGCCCCAGAGCCCCAGGGCAGGGCTCGGGTCCTCAGTCACTCGGTCAGTGGCAATTGTGGAGCTCTCAGTCCATCCGAAGGGCTGTTTTCCACTGTGTTTAACTGTCAGAATGCCGGAGCTTCTAGGTACAGGTGCAGTCTGGGCTCATCCTAAGGGAAGAGGGCTCCTCTCCTGATCACAGAGGAGGTGGCCGGGGAGTTGAGATAGCACAGCTGGGGTTTTCTGCAGAGCCACCAGCCTCCAGAGGGATGACTGGGGGCTGGCCAGACTGGGGGCTGCACATGCCCTCTGCTTTCCGTGGGACACAGCTATCTGGAAAGGAGTTGGGGGGAAATTCTCCTGAGGCTGGGCAAGGGTGAAATGTTCCCTGTGGGCGTTCCCTTCCATAATACTCTGTCCTGGTCAAACTGGACGACTCTTCTGAAAGAAACTTGGATTCCCTTTCTTCCACTGCTCCTGCTGCCTGACACACCCTCCTTTCCTCTCTCTGCTGAATTCCTCCCCGGGTCAAGTGTCACCTCTTCTCCCCCATCCCTGGTACTGATACATCTTCTCGACTCCATAAAGGTGCGCGCATCTGAAAACTTGCCCACTAACACTGGGATCACAGCTCTATCTGCCGCTGTCTGAAACCCTCCGTAGCCCCCCTTGCGCTCTGCCCTGCGATGCTTCCCAGACCATTCCTAGTGTGGGCACTTCTTTCACCAAAAAAAGGTGGGTGGTCTTCAGCCCCACCCAGGTGTGAGCCTCTGTGGGAGCTCGGAGACGTTCTTACTGGCACAGACTGTGCGGCCCACGAAGGCAGGACCCACTTTTTTTTAAACTGAAACTTCCTATTTCTCTTACTACCTGATCACAGGGCTCTCTGTAAGGCAGGCACTTAATCCACTTGGGCTGAATTGGAAAGATTTGATCCCGATAAGTTCTGGGGGTTGGGCTGGATCCTGTTCTTTCCTTCCCTCATCTTCAGTGGCACCCCAGGGCAGGAGGCGGCTGGTTAAAGGCAGCGTGTGTGTGTGTGTGTGTGTGTGTGTGTGTGTGTGTGTGTGTGTGTCTGTCTCTACCCTCCTGCCCTTGGCCATGCAGGTCCCCCCCCCCCCCCCCCCGGTTGGCTCCCTCTTCCATCTCTGGCTTGGTTTACCTATCCCTGATGATCCCAAGAAAAGGAAGACAAGCGGGTGTTCCTCGTCGTACCAGCCATTCTCCTTCCTCCGGATCGCTGCAGCCAAACACACAGAAAAGGGGGTAAGCAGGGAGGCAGATAAATCAATGACACAGAAGCCGGGATGATTATCACTAAGTATACAATATGTTTTACTGTTCCGTGCCCACTCAAAGTCCTCACTACCATTAGTGCTGCCTAATTTGATTAGCCAGCAAGGCCCCCAGAGACACCTAATCAGGTTAGCATGGATTTGGAAAGCTGCCCAGAGCAGATTTCGGATAAAGTTTTCCAGGATGAGCACTCAACGTTGCCAGGGAAACTGAAAGGCGGGTGGATGGTGAATGAAGGCAAAGGGTGGAGGTGGAGGGGGAAGCCTGGGAGGGGCAGGAGCAATTCAGCTGGGGCACCAGGGAGAATTGGAGGAGCAGGCTGATGAAATCTGAAAGGAACTCTGAGTTTGTCTAGCCCAATCCTCTCATTTTATAGTTGGGGAAATTGAGGCTCACAGAGGAGAAACGTCTTGCCTAAGGTCACCTTGACAATTAGGAGTAAAGTTGGGATTCACATTCATGTTCTCCTCCTACAGCACACCGCCTTCTTTCATGGCAGGGCAGAAGTCAGTTACTGCTGTCTTACATTAACATGAATTAGAAAAATGAATCCCAGGCCAGGGTAGACGAGGGGCCAGGCAGGCCCAGTGAATGAAGGCACTGTCTGGCAGAGCAGCTTTGTTCACACCCGGCCTCATCCCTCTCTGGGGTTGGAAGGGAGGCTGGTGGAACAAGCAAAACCACTGACAGCATTTAGGGAGTGCTGAAGGCCTTTTCTTGTTCATGGCCCTTAGGAAAGTTGTGGAAGCTCAGTGTTGGAAGGGACCTTTAAAGGTGACCTAGTCAAGTCTCTTTGCCAGTGTTGGAATTTCTTCTACAGAAACCTTGACAGGATCACAAGATGTCAGAGACCTTGGAGACCACTGGGCCCTGGGGTTTTAACTTGGGGGGGGGGGGTCTGTGGACCCACAGAGAGATAGAATATATTTCAGGAGGCGCAGTGAACTTGGTCAGGAAAAAAAAAAAACAAAAACGACACCTTTATTTCACTATATTAGTTTTGTTTAAAATTCTGTGAATTTTACTGATTGCATTTTAAGACATTCTGAGAAGTTTCCCTAGAATGTTAAAGAAGAAAAATGATGTAAAAAGGGATTAACAATGCCCAATCTGTTGTGATCTTCTTGTTTTACAGATGAGGAAATGAAAACTCGAGTGATGGGCTTAGCTTAAAGCTTACCCTTGGCTTAAGCCACAGATAGAATCTGGCTCTTTGGTCCTAAACGACACTAAACATCTAGCCTATGCTTGAATACTAGAGAAAGGGCTTTACATATTTTATTTGATCCCTCAGAGATGGGGGATTCAATACCTCATGAGGCAGCAAGTTCTGCTTTGAAACAACTCTAATGATTAGGAAAATTTTCCTTATATTGAGCTGAATTGTATTTCTATGTTACTTTTCTTCCCTGTTCTTTCCTAGTTTTTTCCTCTGGGGTCAGGCAGTACAAGACTAGGCTCTCTCCCACGTTGGGCAGCTTAACCTGCTGCCTACATCTTCCCTACTTCAGGCCCTACAACTGATCTTTGTATGCATCCTGTATGTATGCTGTCTTCTTCTCATTAACTGCTCTAAGGACTAGTGGAAGAAAAATGAGGACGTTTTGCTTAGAGGAGACATAGGGAAAATGTGATAAGGGTCTTTATGCATCTGAAAGACTGCCCTATCAAAGAGATTAACCATTCTATTTTTGGCCCCAAAGAACATGAGTTCAAGAAGCAGAGTGGCTAGAATCAGAGCTATCCAAAAGTGGAATTATCTCAGATGGTCCCACATTACTCAAATGTTGGCCATGTTGTAGAAAATGTGCCTTCTAAAATCTGGCAGTGAAGACCATATTCTAGATGTACCCCTCGGATCCTGGAAGCCAGCAAACATAGCCCCCAGTCTTCCTCTTCCATGTGACAGATAACTCCAGCATCCTTCAAACAATTTCCCCATGAGATGATTTCTAATCCTCTCCCTGTTTTAATCACTCTCCCTTGGATACTTTGGCATTCTAAGAAGAGACAAAAAACATGGCCAAAAGTTTATCAATGAAGGGGGAAGCCTAAGGGTGGGGCCAATGAATGATGCTCACTGGGTTCTGAGTGAAGGAAAGCACAGGAAACCACACAATCAGAGCATCTGCCCTGAGCGCTGCCAATGTCCCAGGCTGAGCTTGGAGGACCAGAGAAATCAAAAGATAAAGGACTCCTACATGGGAAATAACTAGAGAAAATGATGGGCCCTGAATGATCAATATGTATTTGGGATAAAAAAAAAAAAAAATCAATGTCATTTACAGGGTGGAGAACTGTGCCTTTATCTTTGTGTTCATTCAACAAATGGTTATTAAGAATTTACAATTTGCAGTCTTTAGAGCCTACCATGGCTGTTTGTACTCAGTAAGATATAATAATAATGATTTATTTTTTTAAAACAAGGAATTAGATGGGCATCTATTCATGTGAAAAAGATCTGAAGGTTTAATGTATAAATGGTACAGTTGAAAGGGTAAGGAAGACTTGGGTTTGAATTTTGCCTCAGATGTTTAGCAGTTATTTCTTAACTTTTGCCTCACTTTAAAATGAGAATAATAATAATAGCACCTATTTCCTAGAATCATTGTTAAGTTGACATGAGACTTTACAAATACTTGTTTCTTTTTTGCTTTCTACACTATTAAGTATTTGAAAGTGGGATTCTTTAATACTTTAAGGACCTACAATTTATGTTTGTGCCCTTTGATCTACGTAGATGACACTTTTGCTTCAACATCCTCATCTTAGAGATAGTTTAGAGATGTCTGCAGACAAAACAGTCACCTGATGGCCTGTAACTTAGTGTCTTCTCATTTCGCTGAGCTTGTCCTTAGGTGAAGGGTTAGCAGGTACAGAGTAGGTCTCAGTTTCCTCATCTGTAATGTGTGGAGTTGGATGATGCTCTCCAAGGCCCTTCCAGCCTCAGATCACCAGGACATGGCTCCTGTCTGGCTGTGTTAAGGACACTACAGAAGCTAGAGAGATCATACTTTGCTTGAGGCTACTGTTTCTTCCTTCTGAATGCTGCTCTGAAGGAACTTTTTAAAATTCTAGACTGAATCCACTGAGCAGTCAATGCCACTGAATTGGAGAGCATGGTTTGACTGGAGCCTTGTGTGAAACCAGTGAAATGTCAGCCTTTAAGCAATTACAACCAGGGTACTTCTAATGAGGTCTGAGGAAAAAAGATAGCTGGGTAGATAGAGGCTGACAATGAAAAACAGGAGGAGAGGGGGACTGGGCGAGGGCATGGTCTAGTACCTGGGGAAGAGAGCAGTAAGGTTATCTGGCCTGCTTGTGACATGACTTCTTTGGGAAAAAAGCCCTCTCAGATGCAAGCCTTCGGGAGACTTAGGGCTTGGCTGGAGGGTAGAAGAAATACATTTTATAGAAGACAAACTGACTAAGAAGGCAAGTTTACTCTTTTTCCTCCTCCTCCTCTTAAAAACCTTCAAAATACTTTAAGGCAGCTCTCTTGACTCCCTCCTGTCACTCTTTTCTTCAGTAGGAAATGCCTTCAACTTTAGATAGCCCAGCTCTGCAAGTGCTTCAGCTTTTGCACTCAGCAAAGGGGTAGCTGTGTTCTAGCTGAGGCCATTGGGACTCCCTAAGGATCTAGCTGTTATAGAAAGACACTTAGGCTTTTGTGTGCTGCATTCTGAGAGGGACGAGCACTTATTGAGGACTCCTGGACTAGATGATCCCCCTCAAGAACAAGATTCGGTTCTGCCAGCCATTTGCTGTCTCAGTTGGTGTTCACAGGCACTGAGGAAAAAGATGATGTTTTCTCTCCTCCAATCCTGTTGGGGAGGGTGAATTGAGAAAGGCAGAAGCAGCCAAGGGCATCTCCTCCCCAAACACACCAAGCTCATTCTGCCTTCACTCAGGTTCTTTCTCCCACTGGAGCTTCCTTCCATCTTCTCTGCCTGTACTGACCAGGAACAAGTTCAAATCTCATACTGTCCAGGTTTTTCCCCAACTCTTCTAGCTCATATGGATCCTTTTTTTCTGGAGCCTCTACAGACCTTAAGAGTCTGTATATCTTTTGGTCCTGAATTATGGTTACATATTTATTAAAAAAAAACTTAACCATTCAACTTTTGTGCCTCTTGTCTCCTCTACCGGGCTGTTTTAGGCAGCACTTGGGTTTGCTCTTCTTAAGGAGCACACTCCCTCTTAGCAGTGCTAAGAAACCTTCCCTAAGTCAGATCACACCAGGTTCACTAAGTCCTGTTCCAAGGACCACATATAAGAAGGGGCCTTGCTGAGTCGGGCTGAGAGTTAATAGACTGGGAATGGAGCTGGCAACCATCCCTGTGGAACAAGGAATACTGAACCTCAAGAGCAGGAAATTTAGGGAGACTTAAAACATTTGAAGGGGAAAAAAACTCACAAGGAAGAGGAAAATTTGGCCCTTGAAGACAAAACTGAAAATACAGGAAATCAGATTGATTGTGGTTTAATACATGGAAATTTTCCCCAGTAGTTAGAGCTGTTTGAAAATGAAATGGCTTGCTCGGGAAGTCTGTAGTTAAATTACAGATAGAATTCACATTTGGAATGGGGCTGAGCTAGATGAACTCTGACGTTCCTTTCAACATTCAAGTGGGAAAGAGCAGGGCTCAGCAGCTGAATTCTGAAGGGAAAGGTATGGGATGGGCCCCTCCCCATAACAGGGTCCTACATTCCAGAAGTGGGAAGAAGCGGGTTCTTTCCTCTAGGTCTTCCTCTAGGCCATTCAGGGGGTGGCTCTGCCTAGCTCTAGGAAGGCTGAGGGGATCTGGGTCCCTGACAGCTTGGTTCTTGCCTTATTTTCTCCATCTGTAACACCATAACAGTGTGTTGGAGTCTTCCAGAGGCCCCTCAGCTGGGGATTGAACTGATAAATTCACTGTATTACTTTGCACAAATCAATACCCCAGCACTTATCAGGGGTTGATGTGACCAAAATTGGTTTCAGCCAATTTGTGAGTGTAATAAATGTCCGTTTATCAAATCAATTCATTCAGCAGCGCTTCGCTGGCTGCCCATCTTCATGGCACCCATAGGGTTGCCAAGCTTTAGGCCCACCCATGCTTGGTGCATTTCTAGATGTCCATGAAAGCCATAGTGCAGGGACTGAGCTACGCCTGAGAGGCTGAGGCCACCCATGCTGCCACTGAAGGCCCTAACCCACGACCCCCTCAGAGCAGGGGAGCAGAAGAGGGGTGGGACACAAAAATCAAGACTAGGTCTAGGGAGGGAAGAGGAAGGGGTTCCCTGCTGGGAACATTCGGGCTTGTCTAGCCCCAGTTTGTTTATTTCACAGACAGGAAGGCTGAGGCTCAGAAGGGAGAGGTGCCTTGCCTCAGGGTCACACAATTAGTAAGCAGGTGAAGCGAGATGAGAACCAGGTCGTCTGATTCCAGGGGTTTTTCCTCTATGCCACGCTGCTCCAGAAGGGGAGACCTGGTGTGGAGCAGACAGGACACAAGCAGGCTAGGAAGTATTCCTGTCTGCTGCCAAATTTGCCCATCTTTTAAGGTCTCTCTCCATTAGGAAGCCTTCTTGAAGCTCCCTGAAAACTGCTACTCCCAATGAGCTCCGGAGCTCCCCTTCCTCTGGCCACGGATGGCCCTCAGAGTCCAATTTATCCTGATGATGCAGGTGCTCATTTGTTCTCTCACTGTATCCTAAGGATGAGCTCCGTCTCCCCCATGAGGCTATGAATGCCTCGGACAGGGCCAGGC
Organism: Sminthopsis crassicaudata; assembly: GCF_048593235.1. Classification (NCBI taxonomy): domain Eukaryota; kingdom Metazoa; phylum Chordata; class Mammalia; order Dasyuromorphia; family Dasyuridae; genus Sminthopsis; species Sminthopsis crassicaudata. The sequence continues at coordinate 579,257,980 of NC_133619.1, read as the reverse complement.
CAGCTTCTCCTTAGAGCCACTTTTGGCTTATGTCCCCCAAGGTTAGGGCCAAGATATTCCTCCCCTTCCCCCCAACTCCGCATATGAACTACTGGGGGCGGTCCTCTTCTCAGGGTCCTATCCACAGGACATGATCAGTATAGATTTGCTAATCTGACCCTGGATGAGCCTTCTAAAAATTTCCCTGTATTCCCTGACTTTAAAACAAGGACAAGCCTACAGTTCTTTTAGAGATCTGAGAACAATCCCAGTGCTCTCAGATTGTGGGGAAAGGAATATTCCTGACTTCCTTAGCCCTCTCTTCTGACCTTTATCTCGCATCACCTAAATAATGCCTCCTTCCGACTCCTATTACAGCAAGCCTAGTTTGTGGCAAAGGCCACGGGGTTTTCCAATACCCTTTTTCACAGCTCTGGTATTCTTCCTAAACAATTTTCAACTTTATTTGGCCAACAATCATTTGGAGCCTGAAATATACTGATGGAAGTCTAGAATGCTAGGCTGAATATATCTGTCCTGATTAGAAACATGGGTTTAGAAAACCAACATAAATATAGGATAGAGAGGCACAGCATATCAAGTTATCTGAAAAAAAGATCTGGGGATTATAGTAGACTACAAGCTCTAACAAAGAAGTCAAAGACTTCACTTGATCCAGGGTGCATAAATAGAGGCACAGTATTCTGACTTAGAGATGATGGGCCTACTTTCCCTGGCCTTGGTCAGGCCCTATCTGGGACTTTTTGAAAAGCTAGAAAACTGACACTGGATTGTGCCTCCTCCTGCTTAGTCCCAAAGGCAGAATTAGGAGAACTGTGTGGAAGTTACAGAGAGGCACGTTTAAATTTGTCCTAAATAACAATGCATTTTGGAGATGTCCAGACGTGGCTCTGGAAGTTCAGGGTTCTCCTTCAACGGGATCTCATTAAGGGGATACTAGATGACAAACCGTGTCAAAAACTGAGAGATGCACTAACAAAATGCAACAGCAAGAGATACAAAGAGAAATTCCATTCCAAACAAATGTTGAGAGTATAAAATATTTGGGAATCCATCTACCAAAGAATAGTCAGGAATTATATGAGAAAAATTACAAAACACTTGCCACAAAAATAAAGTCAGATTTAAATAATTGGAAAGACATTCAGTGCTCTTGGATAGGCCAAGCGAATATAATAAAGATGACAATACTCCCCAAACTAATCTATTTATTTAGTGCTATACCAATCAGACTCCCAAGAAACTATTTTAATGACCTAGAAAAAAATAACAACAAAATTCATATGGAAGAATAAAAGGTCAAGAATTGCAAGGGAACTAATGAAAAAAAACTCAGAGGAAGGTGGTCTAAGTGTACCTGATCTAAAGCTATATTATATAGCAGCAGTCACCAAAACCATTTGGTATTGGCTAAGAAATAGACCGGTAGATCAGTGGAACAGATTAGATACAAAGGACAAAAAAGGGTACATCTATAGCAATCTAATCTTTGACAAACCCAAAGATTCCAACATTAGGGATAAAAATTCATTATTCGGAAAAAACTGTTGGGAAAACTGGAAATTAGTATGGCAGAAATTAGATATGGATCCACATTTAACACCATATACCAAGATAAGATCAAAATGGATCCATGATTTAGGCATAAAGAGGGAGATAATAAATAGATTAGAGGGACAGAGGATAATCTACCTCTCAGACTTGTGGAGGAGGAAGGAATTTATGACCAGAGGAGAACTAGAGATCATTATTGATCACAAAATAGAAGATTTTGATTACATCAAACTAAAAAGTTTCTGTACAAATAATACTAATGCAAACAAGATTAGAAGGGAAGTAACAAATTGGGAAAATATTTTTAAAAACAAAGGTTCTGACAAAGGTCTCATTTCCAAAATATATAGAGAACTGACCCTGATTTATAGGAAACCAAACCATTCTCCAATTGATAAATGGTCAAGGGATATGAACAGACAATTCTCAGATGATGAAATTGAAACTATATCCACTCACATGAAAGAGTGTTCCAAATCACTACTGATCAGAGAAATGCAAATTAAGACCACTCTGAGATACCACTACACACCTGTCAGATTGGCTAAGATGACAGGAACAAATAATGACAAATGTTGGAGGGGATGTGGGGAAATTGGGACACTAATACATTGTTGGTGGAGTTGTGAAAGAATCCAACCATTCTGGAGAGCAATCTGGAATTATGCCCAAAAAGTTATCAAACTGTGCATACCCTTTGACCCAGCAGCGCTACTACTGGGATTATATCCCAAAGAAATACTAAAGAGCGGAAAGAGACATATATGTGCCAAAATGTTTGTGGCAGCTCTTTTTGTTGTAGCTAGAAACTGGAAGTTGGATGTCCATCAGTTGGAGAATGGTTGGGTAAATTGTGGTATATGAAGGTTATGGAATATTATTGCTCGGTAAGAAATGACCAGCAGGAGGAATACAGAGAGGCCTGGAGAGACTTACATCAACTGATGCTGAGTGAAATGAGCAGAACCAGAAGATCACTGTACACTTCAACAACAATACTGTATGAGGATGTATTCTGATGGAAGTGGAAATCTTCAACATAAAGAAGAGCCAACTCACTTCCAGTTGATCAATGATGGACAGAGGTAGCTACACCCAGAGAAGAAACACTGGGAGGGGAATGTAAATTGTTAGCACTAATATCTGTCTGCCCAGGTTGCATGTACCTTCGGATTCTAATGTTTATTGTGCAACAAGAAAATGATATTCACACACATGTATTGTACCTAGACTATATTGTAACACATGTAAAATGTATGGTATTGCCTGTCGTCGGGGGGAGGGAGTAGAGGGAGGGGGGGTAAATTGGAAAAATGAATACAAGGGATAATATTATAAAATATATATATATATATAATAAAAAAAAAATAAAAAAAAATAAAAAAAAAACAAAAAAAAAACTGAGAGATGACGTGATTCTAGAACTTGTAACTGTTGGGATGGCTCAGGGGTGAATCCTTTGAATTATGGATACTTCAAGGATCTGTGATCATGCGGGAGAGAATCTTCCATCTGTATATGTGGAGATTAAGCCTGAAAACTTAAGCATACATGGCCAACTTGGGGGCGAGGCTCTCAAAACTCCATAAAACTAGATTCTGGATGAGACTTCTAAAACATACGTCATAAAATATCCACAGGATAAAGGAAGGTCAGGGAAATTTTGGACCTAATAGAAGAAATTAAGCCTATTTTCATAATAAAAAGGGGAAAAAAAAGTTGGAAAAACTGAGATGTTGCTGCACCTGACACTGAAATTCTCTTTCTTCAGCTGTTCCCTGCATGGCTCCCCAGCCTCATATCTCAGTACTGATAGTAAGTCTCCTCTTCTCTTTAGAGAAAGAAACTCTGAATCTAGGGATCTAAAATGAGGGGTCCACAGGGAACTCTTTGCACCATTCTGTCTCTCTGGCTTCTGGATCTTAGAAAAAGAACCCACCCCAAGTCTGGCAGACCATGACAGCACAAACCTAACATTCCAGACTAGAGGGATTGTGAGGGCAAAGTAAAGACTAGGATTCCCTGGGCCCTGGTCTGGCCGGTCTCCACAAATTAAGGGCTCTAATGTGTACCTTCCCTACCAGTGTCAAAGGCCCCAGGCTCTCCTCATCCATCACCATTTGTAAGCAAGAAAAGAATCCCTTCTGTTCATGTGGGGAGGAGGGGAAAGGGCAAGTCTTTGTCCCCGAGGGCAGTTCCTTTTCTCTACAAATTTACTTCATTCTCTGGGTTAGATACTCTCAGCCTTGCCCAGTCTGCCGCCCCTCCCAACTGAACCATGTGTCTCCTTAGACTGGAGATTGGTAGACTTGTATATAGCTACAGCTCTGTTCCTGTTAACTAGGATGCTGAAAGAAATGAAGACCAGACTATACAAGAATCTGTTGAAGGAACTGGGTTTTCTGACTTCCAAGTCCAATGATCTTGCCATTATACCCATTTATTTCTTAGTTGTGGGGGCATGAGAAGTAGAGAATGAGAACACAGATGAATAGTAGTCAGAGAATACAGCCCTCTTTCAGAAGACTTCTGAAGAAAGTACTCTGCAAACTACTGCATGCAATATACATTACAGAAATTGCCATTCACCATTTTATTTGTGGAAGATTGAACTGAGCTCTGTAGTTACAACACTAAATTCTGACACAGGCTTTGCTCTTAAGAAGCTTACAGTCTAATCAAAAAAAGAATGAGTTCACAAAAAATTAATCTAAGTACAAAAGAAACAAACAGGAAAATGGCATTAGGAGAAATAAGAGGAAGGAGATGGTGGGGTCTGTGAAAGCTTCAAGAAGTGGTAACTTTTAAGCAAGGCCCATGAGTATGGGCAGGCAGAAATGATATCAGCAGATGAGGGGGAACAAATTAGTCCAATTATTTTTATGAAACCGAAGAGTATGTGATGGGAAATAAGTGTGAGATAAGATGCGGAGGAGGCAAATTGTGGCAGGTGCTAAGTAACATATCTGAGGATTCACACTTGACAGGCATGAGGGAACTGTACTTCGATCAGACCAGTGTGATGGGAAGATAATTTACACGGCACAGTGAAGAATGGGCATCCTGGAGGCAGGAAGACCAATTGGGAGGCTATCACAATAGGCTGGTCAATAGGAAATGAGATCCTGAATAGGGTGGTTGCATTGGGAGTGCTGTAGAGGGGCAGGATATAGAAGAAGTTGAAGAGTAAGAGCAAGATCAAACAAATGACTGGACACATGGTGAACAAAAGAGAATTCATCACCTTCCTTCCACACCCTAAGCCTGCTCCTGGTCCTCTCTTTATTTCCATGGCTGGGATAGGAAGATTCTAACACATATTAAAGAAAAAGGCTCAGAGCATTTACAAAAAGATATGGGAATCACTTAAGAGTTAGCAAGAACTCAAAATAGGTCATGACAGATTAACTCTCTTTCCTTTTTGGTAATGTGTAGATGTGAGGAATGCCTGGATGTCAGAAAATACTTGACAGGGTCTTTGGGAAGACATGGCTACTTACTGAGAAGTCAGAGTACATTGTAGTAGACTCAGTTGAATGACTGGCTCCAAAGAGTAGTCAACTGGACCAATCCCTGGTCTCAATAGTAAGCATCAGGAAATTGGGCCTGAGGATATTTAATGACATAGATGAAGATACACATGAAAGGAATGGTCAAATGTGCAAATGACGTAGTGCCAAGAATCACTTGTTGTTTTGTACACCTAGAGCTCATTTGGAGAACTATATTTCAGGAAGGATTCATTGATAAAACTAGAAAATGTCCAGAGAAAGGCACTGGGCAGTGGGGAGATAAGGAAAACAAAGAAACAAGATTTGTCTTGTATCTGAAAGACTGTCATGTGAAAGATGGATAAACCTGGTTTTGTTAGGTTTAAAATGGCAGAATGAGGAGCACTGGGTGGAAGTCACCAAGAAGAGAATGTAGGCTGACCAATGACAGCTCTTCCAAAAGTGGATGTATTGCTTTAGGAGGTGGTAACATGTTCCCATTACTGGAGATCTGTAATCAGGGACGGGGTAGCCATTTGTCAGAGATGTTTGGGGGGGGGGAATGGAGAGAGGGAGAGAAATAAAACTCACTTATAAGGATTCATAAGTGTCATTACTAAAAAGCAGAATTTATCTGTAAGTGAGACACTTTGAAGGAGGGAGCAGTACCAACCACAGTCTTGCAGTATGGTGTGTGATTGGTGGGTCATCAGCTGGCAAAAACCAGGGGGCTGACTGAGGTGGGTGAGATTTTCCTAAGCCTGCTTTTGCATATCTTTGGTTCTTGGTCAGTCTCTACTCTAGTTTTAATGTGCCTCTTTAGATCGGCTTTCTTCTTTAGGATTAAAAGCTAATAATCCCTTATATGCAATTGGCCCTTTATAAAGGGCTTTCTCATCTATTATCTCAATTGATCCTCACAACACCCTTGTGAGACAGGAACTATTAACTTTTTTATAAAACATTTTATAAAAAATGGGGAAATTGAGGCCAAGACAAGGTTAAGTGGATTGATCGAGGGCACATAAACAGCAGCACAGTGAGATGTTGAACTCATGTGAACTGGACTTGAGTTGAGAGGAGCTTCTTTGGGACTTGGCTGCTTGAGACTGAGGGCCCTTGGTGGGTATGGAGGCAACTGTCAATCAGGATCCTGGATTCTCTCAGGCTCCATACTCTTTCCCTATGCTAAGGAATGAGATGCCATAAAAAAAAAAAAAAAAAAAAAAAAAAAGAGGCAGCGTCGAATGAGAAATGCAGGTCCATTCCCCTGTCCCTCCACTGGCTTCCCGATGCCTCACTTATCTTGTTAGCTTGAGACACGGGCAAGGGAGGAAGGTCAAAGGAGAGTGGGCAGATTGCTGGCTAAAGGACCTTGAGGGAGCCCAAGGGGAAATATTATGGTGGCAGGTATGTCCTGATCCGTGTGGACATAAAAGGCCGGTAGGAGATGTTTTATTAAATCTCTGGTAGGGTCATTTGTCTCTCCTTTCCAGGGGCCCCTCCCTCTTCCTTTTCTCCAACCAGAAGCAGCCCAGCAAAGAGAGAGCAAAGAGTCTGTTCCTTCTGTGTCATCCAGCCCCGGAGGCTGGGCAGGCCCATCCTGTGGTGGTGAGGCAGCAGGCTGGCCGGGCCGGCATGCTGGCACATCACCTACTACTTACTCCCCAGTGTCATTTTGGATCAGTTTTCCCCTCTCCTGTCTGTTTCTGTAAAATGTCCCTGCAAGGTCTAAATCCTATGACCTATATGGTAACTGGCCCTGCTAGGAGCTCTGTCAAGGGGAGGCAATGGGGGGGGGGGGAGGGTTTCTGCCTAGAAGGGGAGGGGCACTGCCTGGTTTGGGGACTCTAGGCTAACTTCAATGAAAGCAGTGGACAACCTCCTGACCTTGGGCTAACAGCACACTCTGGGTCAGGGGGCTCCGACAGCTCCTTTTGTCTCTGGACACAGGCTGGTCCCCTGGCCCTGGTGATTAGGACCCTTGTTCCCTGATGAACTGGGGATAATAGAGGGTCAGGCTGGGGCGGCCTGCCTTCTTTTTTCAATTAAATCTTTAATTGCTTTCTGGAAGGTGACAAACTTTCCTCTGGAGGCCCCAGAGGGAAGGACACAATTTCGGCCTGATGGCCCCTTTTATCACCCAGGCTTGGCGGCTAGATTGGAAATTTACAGCTCGATAGCTTGGGTAACCCAGTGTGTGGAGGCAGAGACCGGGGCTACATTTAGGGAGTAGAGCTGGCCCTGTGAGTGAGGAGAACCAGGAGGCTCCAGCAGGACCACCCAGTGCCCTTCTCACTTCTGATCTAACTGAAGTGTTACAATTTTCCCCCTCCTATCTCGATTCATAGCCTTGGGTTAGACCCCTAAAGTAAGGCACATGGTCTCTTGAAGGGCTGTGTAGACATGTGCCCTTGTTACACTGAGTTGGAAGGAAAGTAAGGATGTTTCTTACAAACACCATAAGGTTTCTCAATTGGAGTCAGAAAGCCTAAATTAAATTCTAGTTCTAGCTATAAGACTTTGGGCCAGTTACTTCACCTTAGTTTTCCCATACGTAAAATGGAGATAATAATACTCAAATTATCTTAGGAAAGGCAATGCAGCATAATAGAAAGAGCACTGGAGTTGGAGTCAGGAGACACCAAAGTCTGAACCCAGTTCCAATATTTCTTTGCTGTATGACCTTGGATAAGTCACACAGCAATGATGTAAATGCACGTTACATTCATTCTCTCTTCTAAACTTCAGAGAGATTACGTATCTTTGGTAGCACAGATGCCACAGGTGTGAGGCAGGATCTGAACCTTTCTTGCCTCTAGGTTCAGTCCGTCTCAAAGCGGATAGAGCTCAACGGCTGGGGCAGCGGAGAGAATGTACACACAGAGAGCTGAGTGGCGAGGCCCAGGCAAGCAGTGCCGTGGTTGCTGGGGGTGCTCATGGGACCACCAATCAGAGAGATTCCACATGGCAGAATGGGATCCTGGAGAGGGGTCTAGCCCCATTTTGCAGATGAGAAAATTACTATTATGTGACTTTGGAGAAATCTTTGGATTGGATAATTTATAAGGTTCCTTTGAGCTCTAATGCTTTATGAAATAGATTCACAGCACTTTTCTTCAGTTCAGTTGACAGGATTCTCAGAATGAATGGATTTGTACATGTAGTTCTGCTTGTTCCACCTCTCAACGGACTGGATTGAATTTACTTTTTAAAGGCACCCCCAGCGGCAGAAAGCTCAGTACCATTGGGCAATTATTTGCTGTTTGGGTTTTGGAAATCATTGCTCCTTTTTGATGGCCAGTCTGATCCCCAGCCACCTCTCCACTCTCAGGAGGAAACTGGGATGGTTCCACCCCTGCCCTTGCACTGGGAATGTCAGAATGCCGGACTGCCAGGGGCACTGCATGAAGCTTACCTGCTCCCACTGTGGCAATGGCGCTCTCCTGGCCAATGATGTGCTCCTTTAGCCGCTGCTCGAGAGGGAAACGACGACGTTCCTCAGCCTCACGTTTCCGTTGCTTTTCCTGATACTGGCAGGAAAAAAAAAGGACAGACAGCTTGGAATGTGACAGTATCTTTCACATCCTAGATCAGCCTACCCTAGCCCACAGGCCTCCCAGGGGACAGAGATTCTATATTTTTCTTCCTTGGACAAAATGAATGCCCAGAGCTGGCTTCAGAGGAAAAGTCCCCTTATTTCACTCAAAACAGAAGTAATTGGGCTAGGGAGCTTGGCAATCTGGGGCAGGGAACTGAGGAATAGGAAAGGATTGGAAGCCAGACTCTACTCCTAGAGAAACCACAAAGCAGTCACGGGCAGAGAGTACTTGAGGATGAGGATGGCCCTTCCCAGAGGCAGACTCAGCCCATGGACTCGCTACTGCCCAAATCCAATTCACTCATTCTATAGAGACCTGGGTTCTGTTATGCTGTGAGGGGAAACAGGAGCAGAGGAAGGCATGGTCACATTCCTGGGGTCCTAGCAGTCTAGCTCTAAGATGGGGAGGTGAGAATGACACATGGGAAATCATTAGAAAACAATAAATTACTCTTACTGCAGGGCACAGACCCCAAGCAAGTCTAAGACAGAAAGGTCCCAAACTATCAAAATATTCACCAGCAATGCCTCTGTGGTGGCAACAACCTGGAAACGAAGCTAGTATCCATCAACTGGAGAAGAGTTTAACAAGTTCTGGTAAATGAATATAGTGGAACACTCCTGCACCATAAGAAACTATGAAAAAGAAGATTTCAGAGAAACATGGGGAGACTAGTATGAACTGATACAGAACAAAGAAAGAAAAATCAAAACAATATACATAGAATTACATGGCACCAAAAGGCAGTGGAGCTCAGGGGAAATGTACCCCTCCTCTCTGGAGTGAGGTGGGGGCTATGGGTACAGAATACTGGATATGCTGTCAAATTCTCCTGGATCACAGATTTTGAGGAGAGAGAGAGAAAGAGATAGATAGATAGATAGAGAGAGACAGAGAGAGAGAGAGAGAGAGAGAGAGAGAGAGAGAGAGAGAGAAAGGGAGAGAGAGAGGAGAGAGAGAGAGAGAGAGAGAATGTCTAAGACACTTATTGTGCAAACTATAAGCCCAAAGAATAAGTGGCAAAGCTGAGACTCAAGAGCCAGCACTCACTATAGCAATTGTTGGCAAGAATACATGCCTCTCAGATTGCCTTAATTGTTTTTATTCCAAAAGATGGTTCAAGGTGGCTATGAAAGAAATTACTATGCTGCAAAAAAAGGTTCAATAAAGCTTTTAAAAACATGACTGTGTGCTCAATGATGTGGCCCAGACTTAAAACAGACCCTGCGTGGTGGAAGGCAGTGACCTCAGAGCCAAGTTGCAAAAAGTGGGCAGAACAGAGAAGGAAAGAGCCCTTTCTTAGTGAATTAATTTTGTCCCTGTGTCCAATTAGCAGTAAACTGTGAACTCCCAGAATCACAGACTCACAGATAACAGAGTAGCTAGTCTAATTTTCTACCTTGAACCTCTTCTTAGCCTCTCTTGCAAGAGATCACTGACTGGCCAACTGAAGTGACTGGGAGCTGAGCCTCTTCGGTTCTTCTGAGACCGCGTCCAAATCTGTCTTTCTAGAAAACACCTACACTACTTTCTGAGGTATGCTCAACCCCACTCCCTACCCCCACTCCTGCATGCTCTGAGGGTTCCCTCTGGGCACGGGGATCCTCTGCCTACCAAACCTAGGTCCTGTCAAAAAAGTCGTGGTTGCAGACTGCTCTTGTGGGCAGAGTGGATAAAAAATATCAGCCACTCTGGCAGTGTTTTCCTGAGATGGTAGTGACCCTGACAGAAGTTAAAAACAATAAATAGCAAACAATCCAATTTTGGCTGTTGCTATCAGTCTGTAACTGAAAGCTCCCATCAGTCCCCATGTTTCATATGGAGCAATAACTCGGCTGCCGATCCCAGTGGAACGATGCTTGCGGGATGGAATCTAGCGTGTCACCGTATGGCTCCCTCAGGCGTGGCATACATCACTGAGCTCTGACTCTGCCATCCATATTTCTAGAGCTTCCTCTAGTCACCCAGGCATAAACGAGGCCCTAGGTTTGGTGCCATGTGAAGTGTTTTCCTCTGGGAAGAACAGTCTTTTGCAGGCACAACTTAAACCACTTCCCACATGAGGATGTCATGAAACAAGCAAGAAGTCCCTTAAAGGATTGGGAAAGGCAGGAATCTCTTAGGTCTTCTATAATTAGAGCTGCAAGGAACCTTAAATTTTTTCTAGTCCAACTTCTTTCTTTTTTTTTTTCTCCCCTTTTTCTTAACCTCTTTCTTCTATAGATGGGGGAAACAGACTTATGGTAATAAAATGACTTGCTTGGGGTGCATCAATGGCAAAGCTGGAATTTGAATCCAGATCTTCTGATAGCTTTTCTAAGGTTCTCCTCACTCTACTCTACCCCTTTCAGACTCTCCCTCATTAGGCTTGTAGGGCCTTAGAATGCAAATTCCTTTTTTTTTTGGGGGGGGGAGGGGGAACCTCAGCAAAAGTTAAGTGACTTGCCCAGGGTCACACAGCTAGGAAGGGTTAAGTGTCTGTGACCGAATTTGAACTCAGGTCCTCATGACTTCAGGGCTGGTGATCTCTCCACTGCGCCACCTAGCTGCCCCTAGAATGCAATTTTTAAAGGAACAGGCTGGTTTCTCCTTTCCCTACCCTCTTTTCTCTAGCCTAGAAGGTCCTTCTTCTTCCTTATACAGTTTTAGCATCACCTTTTGTTAGATATCTTTCCTGAATCCTTTGATGACCAAACCCTCTTTCTCTCTCTCAACTTTCTGCATTTTTATTCACTTACTATTTACTCTTTTAGACATACATGTATGTCCTCCCTGTTTGAGGGTAAGAGCCTTTCTAGGAGGTATAGTTTCCTTCCTTTTCTTTCTATCCCGGTGCTTAGCAGTGATCAGTGATTGTATTCTGAGTGCTGAACAGCCTTTGCCCTGTATATAGAAGACATTTAATAAACACTTGCTGAATTGTTGCACTGAATTTGGCAGAAGGAAATGCCTTTATGGATTCAGGTTAATTCAGTTCAAACCAGGACAAATGTTAAGTACTTATTACACCCACAAGACCTATTAAGTACCCCTTACCCAGAGGCCAGATCCTTGGTTTTGAAATCAGGCAAAAATGTGGGTTCAAGTCTTGCCTCTAACATAGGCAAGTCATATGTCTCTGGGGAAGTCTCAGTGCTGCAAGCACTAAGTTTTATGCTGCAAAACTGACATAAATCTGCCCTGGCAGAGGAAATTTCATCATGGAAGCTCCATCCACTGATGAAATTATAGGCTGAATTTAAGATGTTGGTGGGCCTTCCAGAAGGCAGCTGGCAGCATGGGACTGGAGTTCAAGACAGACATTAGGGCTGGATACATAGATCTGATAATTATATAGAGACATAACCTAATGTGTGTGTGATGGGGAGGGGGGAGGAGAGAAAAAGGGGGGGAGGGAGGAAGGGAGGGAGGGAGGGAGGGAGAGAGAGAGAGAGAGAGAGAGAGAGAGAGAGAGAGAGAGAGAGAGAAAGAAAGAGGGAGAGATAAGAAGAGAAGAAGGAGTAAAAGCCCCAAGAAAGCTTTGAAAAATATTCATGGTGAGAGAACCAGGAGGGCACAATGTCACTGAAGCCAAGAGGAGATAGTTTTGAGGAAGGGATGGTTCCTTGTGACAGATGCTGGACTGAAGTCAAGAAGGATGAGCACTGAGAAAAAGACCCTTGGATATGACATAACACTCATCTATTCTTACTGCTGCAATGCACTCTCTTTAAAATGTAACTCTTTAAAACAGGTAAGATGTTGCTGGAAAGAGATAATTTCTCCAATGGATGGCAGTTAGAAGCAGTAAGATTTGGACCCCACAAAAGAAAAAAAAAACCCCAAACAAACAACTTTCTACAATTAGAAGTCTCTAAGAGTGGAATGGGTTGCTTATTAGGTGGTGAACTTCTCAATGTTTCAAGTTCTCAAATAGGCTGCATGACCTTGTTGGGGAGGGGGTACAGGGAATTCTTGATTAGATTCAGTTTGGATTGAAATCTCTTCTAACTGAGCTTCAATGCTTTAAAGACAGTGGGGAAGAGGATAGGTCTTGCTTGGCCAAAGAAAACAACCTTAGTGCTAATGTGTAAAGGGTATGGGGAGACAAAGTTCAGTTTAACATGAGGAAGACATTTTTAAATAATCAGAGCTATATCATAGGGAACCAGGCTGCATTGGGAGTTAAGAGTTTTGCATCCCTAAAGTATCTAAGCAGAGATTAAGAATCTCCTTTTGGAGATGGTGTTGAAGTGTCTCTTGTAGTGGAATAAAATCCAGATTAGTTGAATGTCTGAGAGTTTTGAAAACTTTGAAGACCTTTCCTAAATGTGTTGAAGGAAAGAAAAGAGCATTATGGTCTTTATGTTCTTGTTGTTTGTCCCCTTCCAGGCTAGCTCATTCATAGGAAGCTAGAAGAATAACAGAGATGCAGGATGTTCTGAATGGCTCCTTTCTGTGAGTCCTGAAATGGGCTCTGGCTAGGCTCCCATCTCCCTTCCTGCAGGAAATATTGTGGGATGCAGGCAGCAGCAGGGAGTGCAGCACTGGGCAGGGCCAAGTTGGGCTGAGAAGAATGACTAAGAAGAGAGGCTGTGATGGTCTTTGGCTTACACAGGCAGTGGGTTGGGTCTAGAAGAGGTAGAACATACCAAGCCACTTAAGAGAAGACAAATCTTTAGGGTCTTAGTGCAGAAAATATGTGAGCACCAGACACTGATATGGGCCCTGCCCCTAGGGGAATGCTCTTGCTCTCTATTTTTATTTATTTATTTATTTATAAAAATATCTCCACTAGGTATAGGCTACCTTCTTAGAGATGGATGAACTTATCTTGCTGGTATACCCTGTGGAGTTCTTGTTTTGTATTTAGCAGCTTCTGAATTTCCCCATCATTTTTATCAAATTAGTCTTGATGTTTATGAGTGTTCTGACCCAGGGGAGCAAGTACAAGAGCAGCTCCGAAAGCTGCCCATTCCTCTTGTGCTCCACTGTTGCTAAGTGTGGGTTGGCTCAATTTATCCTCCAAGTTAGCAGCAAACTACTTCCTCTCAGAGAAGTGCTCTAATCTGTTGGCATTCTTCTGGTAGTCTTTCTGTCTTGAGGCTGTCACTTTTGCTGAATGTGAATACTCAGTTTGGAGAGAATAAGTCTATGATCAGTCCAGCACTCTGCACCATGCATTGCCTTTGCTACTTTCACATCCTGTCTATTTCTTCTTGCAATGACACAGTCTTATTAAATGCCAGTTTGCTGCAAGGATGCATTCATGAAATTTTATTCCTTTTAGGTAAATGGAATACAGAGTTGGTGATGAAAAGCTCATGAAATGTACAAGTCTTCAGTAGTAAGCGAGCACTGCTGTTGCTGTTTCCAACTCCTTTCTTCCTAAGGGCTCCCTGCCATGTCTGGTAATCGTGAGCCTCTTAGAGCTTTAGTCAGCCAGAATTATAGTTCACTTACCTTGGGAGTATGCTTTCCAGGAATGTACACATGTATTTTGCCAGAGCTAACTCAGTGTTTGGGAGGCTCCAAAGGCAAGTGTGGCAGAGGAGGGGTATTAGACCGACTATCGAACTGAAGGCTACAGAGTTCTTATGCGGACATCATTGTTGTATGCCCAGGAACTTGGACAGTACCAGCGCCAAGCCATTTGAGTTGTTTTGGAAAGACTCTGAAGATCACCTGGCAGTTTAAGATACTATATTGAGGTCCTTTCTTGAACTAAACTGCCAAGCAACTCCACTGGGTTAGGCATATTGTTTGAATGCCAAACTACTCAAAAAAACCTATTTTATGGAGAACTCACAGAGGGCAAACACAAGGTGGTCGAAAAATGTGATACAAGGACCCTCTCAAAGTCTCAAGAATTTTAGATTGATTGTACGACATAGAAGATATTTGGTACTGGACTGCCCAGCCTGGCGTGCCCTCATCAGAGAAGGTCCTTTGCTCTCTAAGCAAAGCAGAATTGAATTAGCTCAGAAGAAACATGAGATGCATAAAATTAAGAGAAGCCACCCCAAATGTTCATAGGGACTATCTGTGTCTGACCTGTTGCAGAGCATCCCGAGTTCACACTGGTCTGATCAGTTCCAGTCAGACACACTAACTTGATTCTGACCCAGTGATGCCATTTTGGTCCTCTCTTCAAGAAAACAAAGGACAAAACAAACCAGGTGTAGGCAGATTAGGCTTCCTATCTATGTGACAGATTTCCAAAGGACCAACTGGTTGCTGATTAGGCCTGGACTAGAGGCATCCAGAGGTTGGATTAATTACCTGATTAATCCTACTCCATGGTGTGCATGGACCTTATTCATGGAATTATCTCCGTTACTGGTCATTAATGCTTCACCCCTTCTCAAGTTATAATCAGAATTTGAGTGGACTGACTGTTTTATAAATATTTAAATGATTTATTTAACTGAGTACTTGTTAGCTTAGCAGGTAAGAAAAGGATTCTGTCTTCAAGCAATTTGCAATTTGGTCAGGAGAGAAGACATACATGAGGAAGGGAGCAGGAAGGTCCTGGAGGAGATTGATTTTTGTGGTTTGGGAAGGAGGTGTGCTTTGCTGGGAACCATGGAGATGGAGAGGCAGAGACTATATGATGTCCTAGAAAGAACAGTGACGTGGCATCTGGCTTTCTGGGTCTGAGTCTTGGCAAGGTTCTGCACCACCTTAACTTCTCTCAGCCTTGATTCCTCTTCTGTCCCTGTCAATAATGGCACTAATTGATCTCATGTAGAAATGAGGGGGTGAGACTGTCTCTCCCAGGTTAAAATCTTTTGATTCTATAAGTGTCATGGTTTTAGGCCTAAATGCAGCACCTCTTCAGGTGGGTTATGAGGCCATCCACTGGAAGAGGGGCTGAGAAGGAGACTGCCAGCAGAGGCCTGGGATGCCTGGTTGGGAGGTGCTGGGGGTGTGGCGCCTAGAAAAACAGAAGCAAGCGAGCCCATCTTCTTAATAAAAGACACATGCAATTAGTTTCCACAGCCCTCACCTAGAGACAGCGGCCACTGGCTCCCAGCGGCTAATCTGGACTGGGTAATCGCGTTCACTGGCTCTCATCATCCTTGATTCGACATGGCACCCCTCTTGGCTGTGACGACATTTACAGGAAAGTGTTCTGGGCCTGGGGCTGAGGCCTGGCTCCAAGCTGGCCAGCAGGATGGGAGTGCTTACACAAGAGCCAAGAAGGAAGCTGAGCCACCCTGTGTCTCATCTGGCTCTGTGTCCCCCAGGAAGCGGGAATGTGAGGAGAGCAAGCAAGAGAAAGGATGGGGTGGGAGTAGAAGCAGGTGAGGTGGGTGACAGGCAGACTTGTCTGTGGGTGATTACTCTGCATGGTCACAGAGAGCAAGGGAAAGGGCTCAGAACAAACAGCTGACCCAACAAGGGGACTGCTGGCAAGCTTTGTTCTGAAAGGAGCATGTTGGGGGGAGGGGAGAGAGGAACAAGCCCACCTGAAGGGTTGCAATGGAAAACAGGAATGTTTTCAGAGCAGTTAAAGGAACTAGAGATGATCAGTCTACAGAAGAGAAGGCTGGGAAGGAAGTAGCTGTCAGGCTGTCATGCTAACCTGGCTTAGACACAGACAGATCATGGAAATCAGCTTCAGCCTTTCACGTCATCAGACAAGAGCAAACAGGAATTTGGTTCACAAATCCTACAGCAAGGTATCTCACACAGGGCTGGGTTCACAATCAGCTTTCAAAACGGCCAAGCACATGGCAGGGGTTGTAGAAATAAGAGCCCAATGGAGGGAGCAATCAGTTGAAGCCTGGAGATGCCTGCATTTCCCTCATGGCCATTATTACACTTTCCCACTACCTATCCAATCCCTCTTACAGAATCAGTCTAGCTGGAAGGGACCTCAGAGGTTATTTATTCTAATCCATACCTGGATAGAAATCCACATTCCTGATAAGTGGCCATCTGGGTTCTGTCTGAGCCTGCAGCGATAGGGAACAAACTCTCCTAAGACAGTTGATTCTACTTTTGGCTGACTCCAATTATTAGGAGAAGTTTTTTTTTAATTCTATCTAGCTAACACCTTTCTGTGTCACCAATTTCTACCTATCACTCCCAGTTCTGTTCTCTTTTCCTCTAAGTTAAATCTCCCTAATGTCTTCAATGGATTCCCCCAGGGTATGGTCTTCAGTCTGATCACCCTCCCCTTGAAGCACTGGAAATCTTCAGGCAGATGGCAGATCACAATGACTTGCTGGATATGTTATGGACAAGATTCTTGTTGAGAAAGAACTTAGACTAGATGGCCTATGAGGTCCCCTACAACCTTGAGACTCTTTTTTGCCCTTCTCTGCCCAGAAAATGTCACTGGCTTTCATACTGGTTCTGTGTCAAGTCCAAGATCTTCAGGTTAACAACTGAGGTTCCAGTCTGGCTCTAGCTCTCACCTTGTCAATAGTTCTCTCTACCTTAATTGTTTCACTTTCCTGACCCATGCCAGGCTCATTCCCACCTTTAGTTTATTTTTAAAAATACTTATTCCCACCATTATTCAGGCTATTCCCTGACCCAGAAAGCCTTATCCCCTCCTCCTCTTTCCCTATGCAAATCCACTATGTCCTAAAAGCCCTCTTCCAGTCCTACCTCCTCCAGGAAGGCTTCTCCAATAATCCGTTCCACCCTGATTGTTTTCTTCTCTGAGCTCATACAATCCTTAGAGGTGGAGACACATAGGTTAGTAGCTGACCATATGCAATCTTATATTGTCCTCAATGATCCATGTGTTATATGAGTCTTGTCTCCTTAACCAGACTGTGAGCTCCAAGAGGTAAGGGCTTATGTCTCTTCTTTTCCCCAAAGAGACCAACACTGCTGGAGACATAGAGCACATATGTTCATTTGTCTATCTGTTCGTCCGTCTGTCCATCCATCCATCCATCCATCCATCCATCCATCCATCCATCTATCCAGCATTAAGCCTCTACTATATGAGATGCACTGTATTAGGTGCTGGGGACAAAAAGACAAAAGGCAAATAGTCCTTACTCTCAAGGATCTTAAATTAGAATAGATGCTCAACCACATGGCCAATGATTGACTAACAGCTCTTGGCATGTGGCTGGGCACATAGGAGGCACTGGCTGAGTGATGAGCTCTGGGCTCTGGACTGGGGGCCTGATCAGACAAAGGAGTAAGGATAGATCCTCTCTCTCTTGCTGTACATTCTCAAGATACAAAGTCTGCCAGTCAAGCTGAGAAACCCTGGCTTGGAATTCCCATTCTACGACGTTTTCCAGTCAACCTCTAGGGAAAGATCCTGTTTAAGAGGACAGTAAAAAAGAGGTCTGGTAAGGGTCTGGTACATGACAGCAATGCCCAAAGCAAGCTCCAGGTGATAAGTAGATAGTGGGGGAGAGCCTCTGTTTATTCCAGGGAGATTTCCTTGACTAACCCAGCCCACAGGGCTCTGTTCCCCTTCTCATGCCCCCATAGAAATTAATTCATAACTCTTATATAAGTAGAATAAAATTTAGTTAAACTTTTGATTCTCTCTGGCCCTGCCTCCACTTTGGGCATTTCCCTTTTAATATATCTCATCACTTTGGTTTTCAAGCTGAGAGCCCCTCAAAGGGAAGATCCGTATTTCCTCTTCTTATATTTTTCATAGCATAGCCCAGCATAGGACTGGGAAGAGAGAGGGAACTAATTCCAAGAGAGGAGTAGGAAGAGAAGGATGGCCTCAGTCTAAAGGGATGAAACAAGGTCAAATCCATGACAGCACCTGTGCTTCCTTGGAGAGAGCACTGAAACTCGAGGATGTGGGCTGGATGAGTCCTGACTATTCTGGCTTTGGCTATAAAATGGGGATAATTTTAGGTGTCTTTCAAAAGATTCAAAGCTGGAAAGAAGAACTCTCTAACTCTCTTCCTTTTAAAGTTGAAAACTGAGGCCAAGAAATAGAGAGGGAAGGACTTGTTCAAAGTCCCACATGTAGAATTGCAGGGATTCAGTTCCTGATTCCAATCAAGCACTCCTTTTGTTATGACAGAACAAGTCTGGGTTGAATAAAAGCATGGTATAACCTTTAAGGGCCATCTAAGGTATCTAATCCCTATTTTAGCCTTAGCCCAGCCCTTCCCCTGGATCCTGGTGGTCTTCCTGGGGTGCTGACTCTGCTGCTCACCTGTCCTACTGTCTTGGCAGTCACCTAGGCTCAGCAGTAGAGTCTGTGGTCCGTGGGGCCCTGCATTCCCAGCCGCTGCCCAAACAAATTAAAAATACATAGGAAATGTTCTTGCTAGTCTGTCATGGGAATATGCAAATAAAATCTATGTGGTGGCCTATCGGGCTAATATTCCTGCCAATTCATTCTCTGGGTGTGATTAAAATGAGCAATAAATTCCCCAACAGTCTCAGTGGATTGCAGAGCAGGGAGGGGAATGCAGGCTTATCCCAGCACGTCCCCCTTAGCGGTGTATTCATCATGGCCCAGCTTCCCATATTTTTGTTTTATCTACTATCATGTACTGAGAGATAGAGATAAAGATATATTTCCAGCCTTCTCTTCTTGTCTTTTAGTTAAAATGTGGTCATATCTTTAAACTTTCAATTCTTTGCTTGTCAAAATCCTTACTGTTCTTCAATACCCAGAGTAGTGTCACTTCCTCCAGGAAGTCTTCCCTGACCACTCCATTCTACAGGCATCTCTCTTCCTCTTCAAAACTCCAGTTAACTCTGGACCTCACTCAAATCACTGAATTTTGTCAGTGGACCCAGGATCAAGCTTGCTCTGCTACTCACTCCCTGTCTGATCTTGGCAAGTCATTCTTATGGGATAATTTCCTTATTTACAAAAAGAGAGAATTGGATGAGATGTGCCTTTTTTGTTGTTTAGTCAATTCAGTTGAGCCTGATTCTCCATGGCCCTTTAGGAATTTTCTTGGCAAAGATAATGAAGTATTTGCTATTTCTTTTTTTGGCTTGTTTTACTGATTTGGAAACTGAGGAAATTGGGTTAAATGACTAGCTCAGAGTTACACAGCTAAGTTAAGTGTCTCCAGAACTGGTGCTCTATGCTTACTATGGGCATAAGAGATGCAGTTGGTATTACTAGGGGTAGCTAGATGGTGCAGTGGATAGAATGCCAGGTTGGGAGCTAGAAGACTCATCTTCCTCAGTTCAAATCTGGCCTCAGACACTTACATGCTGGATGACCTCTGGCAAATCATTTAACTCCATGTGCCGCAGTTTCCTCATCTATAAAATGAGCTAGAGAATGAAACTATCCTAGCCAAGAAAATCCCACAAGGGGTCATGGAGACTTGGACACAAATGAAAAATGACCTATAACAACATAGGCATAATAGCAATTTCACAGGACTGTTGTAAAGAACAAATAATTATAAAAAGATGACCTGAATATGGTCCTTAAGCGTGTTAGGGAACAGGAAAAGAAAAGGTGGAAAAGGTAGGATGAAGCCAGATAATGGGAAGTCTCTAAAAGCCAGGCAGAGAAGCTTAGATGTTAGACACAAATAATGGCAGTGCCTTATCTCTCTATCTAGTACTACTAGAGGTCAAGGAAAGACTATCTATGTAGTAGTTCACTGAAATTTTAGTAAAATGCCTGATAAAATAACTCATACTCTCCAGGTGGAAGAGACTGAGATGGGGACTAGATCGTTGTACAATTCGGTATACTGCTGAATGGTTGAATAGCCAGGCTCAGAATAATTGTTGATGGTTCACAATATCACCTCTGCAAGCGGCCTTATGTGGTATGTCATAGGAGTCTTTGCTTAGCCCAGTGTTATTTATCATTCTTATTGGATGCTCATCAAATTGTGTACATAATACAAGGGGATAGCTAACACAGCTAGGATCCAAGATCTTCATAGTTTTGAGTGCTAGCTAAGTCTGAAGAGAGGGCATTCGATAATGATAAATGTAAAATTTTATATATAGGCTGAAACAATCAATGTCATAAGTATAAGATGAGAAAGGTAAGATTTTACAAAGAAGTTTGTCTGAAAAAAAGAACTGGGAAATGTCATGACTTGATGAGTCAGAAGTGATACAACCTAATGTGATATGGAACTACATTAAGAAAATTATGGCTTCCAGCCATAAATAAGTGACTGTTCCTTCTGTGCTGTCCTGGTCAGATCACATCTGGAGTACTTTCAGTTCTGGGCACTAAAGGCTTTAAAGGACACAGATAAGCTGTTCTAAGGAAAGCAATCCAGAAGGCAAAAGGATCTGAGTTTATGACATGTAAGGATCTGGGTATATTTAGCCTGGAGGCTAGAGTCAGAGGAGCTTGGACAGCTACCACGTAGAAAAGAGATCACAGCATCTTGTTTGGCCCAGAAGGCAGAACCAAGAACAATGGGCAGAATGCAGAGAGGGGCAAAAGTAAGCTTGAAGTCAGGAAATATTTCTTAGTAATCTCACAGCTATCTGCCTCAAGAGGAAGGACTGGGAGATCATCAGAAGAGAAGTGACCTTTTTTCAGTGATGTTAACAGTGGGGATTCCTGCCCTTGCTGTATAACAGTATTTCTAAGAGTTTTGTATTACTATAAGATATCATAGAAATAAGTCTTTTAGAAGTATAAAACTCTTTACATATTATTTTATCTTCACAATAGTCCAGTGAGGTAGGTGTTGTTATTAATGCCTCAATTTAAACAGAAGGAATCAAAGCTGAGGAAATTAAGTGACTTTTTTTTATAGTCATACAGTTGTCTGAAGCAGAATTTGAATGAATTCAGGTCTCTCCCAAGTACAACATACTGTCCACATATCACCCTGAGTGGCTCAAATGAATTCAAGTTATTTGGAATGGGTGCATCAGGACTGCCAAATGGGACTACTGAGGCAATGTCAGGGATAGATGAAAAGTCCTTGGAGGATGGGAGAGGAACTCCGGATTCCTCCTTCAGGTACCACCAGGACATGATGGACCATGAGTTCATATAAACAAGTATCAGTTAAAAGAAATGGAGATATTTAATTTTGAGAAAAGATGACTCAGGGAATATGGACAGTTGTGTTTAATGATCTTGAAGGGCTGCCACTTGGAAAGGAGGAAGAGAAGGAAGGAAAGAAGCATTTATTAAGTCCCCATTATGTGCCAGGTATTGTGTTAAGCATATTATTACATTTGATCCTCACAAAGACCCTGGGATATAGACGCTATTATTATCCCTACTACTATACTGAGGAAACTGAGACAGATGTTAGATAACTGACTTGCCTAGGATCACAAAGCTAGTAGATGGCAGACGCCATATTTGAACTATGGTCTTCCTGACCCCAAGCCCAAAGTCTCTCTATTGTATTCCCTTTTCTGCTCCATGAAAGAAGCATCATGCTTGTTCTTTCTGTCTCTGGGAGCAATAACAGGCTGCAAATTGCAAGAGGCAAATTTTGGCTTGACATTAGAAAGAACTTCCTAGTGACTAGAAGAGCTATACAGATGTGGCCTGGACTGCCTTGGGAGGTGGTAGAATTCTTCAGGGCGAGGCCAGACGACACAGTGGACAGTTACTTCAGAGCAGGAGTCCTTTCCTGGGTCTGAACTTGACAAGGTTCTAAAACTCTGGGATCTTCAGGTTAGGGAAATGGAGATTGGAGATGAGAAGGGATTTGGCTCAAGGCCAGAGGACAACTCGGTTGTCCTCCATTCAGCTTCTTTATAAGTAAGATAAAGTATCTTTTCCCCAGGTGGGACCCATAGAATTTTTTTTTTTTTTCCTGAGACAATTGGGGTTAAGTGTCAGGGTCACACATCTAGGAAGTATTAAGTGTCTGAGGCCAGATTTGAACTCAGGTCTTCCTGACTTCAGGGCTGGTGCTCTATCCACTGTTCCACCTAGCTATCCCTACCCATAGAATTTTTAGAAACCAGTCAGACACTTTTAGAGAGCTCTAAAGTTTATAAAGCACCTTTCTTACAAAAGCCCAGTCTGGACAGTGCAGGCATTATCATCCTAAATTTGCAAATGAGGAAATTGCAAATGACCAGAAAGGAGAAACAGTCACCAGGCAATTTAGTGATAAGAAACACTACAGCTCAGGTCCAGTGGGCTCAGAGGAAGCCCTTCCCCCATCAGTACTGATTCCTGGGCATGGCTTAACTGAGGGCTGGCTACAAAGGCAAATGAACTTGAGGCAGCCCTAAGGGAGTTCTTGGTCTAGTTGGGAAAAAGAAATTCACACATAAAGACCAAACACAATATATGGGAGACAAGAACTGTGCGACTCAGGATGGAGCAAAGAAAAGGGACCTTCTCAGACTGTGTGCCCAGGGAGCAAGGCAGGGTGCCAAGGCAAGCCTAGAGGATCAAAGAGTTGGAAGGAGGAAATGAAGGGGAAGGTTTGAAGCAGTGTAATCTGCTTGATACCACTCCTCACATGGAGACTGTAACCTCTGCGTTCTGGGGAGACTTGCTGAAGCAGAGAAAGGCCTTTTTCAGCCAGGATCAAGCAGTTCTGGGCTCCCAGGCTGAGTTCTCATTGTACCGCATTCTATATATACACAAGAGGTTTCCCTCTGTTGTCTCCCTACAAAGGGCTCACCTTGGTCTCTGAGGTCTTCAGGAGCTTCAAGACCTCCCCATCCCGGGCATAGTCCACGGGGGTGTGACCCATTTCATTACATTGCAGGGGGCTTGCTCCTGAAAAAAAAAAAGACAAGGATCTAAGATCAGAGAAACATGATGATTACTGGGGTCTGGTGAGCACTAGGAGAAAGGAAGGTGGTATCAGAAGGTTACAGACCCTTGTGGAGGGTGGGAAGAACTGTTGTGGCTTCTCTATATCAAGCACTCTCTCATAGAAGAGGTTTTTAGTCACTATGGCCCATCTCTCCAGAGTGTATGCATTGTGTGGGGCTGGGTAAATATGTGTATAAACAAGTGCACAAACCACTCATGAACCCCTACATAAAGCAAAAGTTAGCATTTGCTAATATTGCAAATGAATTTAAACTCCAAAGCAGAGTCATCTATGATATATACAGTATTTTATATTAGATTATATTATAGTATGTTATAGTATATTATAGTAATCTACCTACCTATGATCTCATTTTAAGTGAAGAAACTGAATTGTGGAGAAGTAAGACTGACTCCACTCCAGGAGGATAGGGACTACACCTTGTCCAAACTCTAGATCTGTCCCCCTCTTTAAGCATGGTGTTGTATATGTGCTAGGACCTGAATTCGAGTTTGTTAAATTGTGCCAGCCAGCTAGGGGCAGAGCTGTCTCCCAGTTCTAACAGTTTTTCCCCTTTGCCACATTTTTCTCCAACATGCACATGTGTACATAACTCCAAACAGTTTTCCTTTCTAAAAGTCCACTCACATCTGCCAAAGGAGGAAGCATAAAGGTTGTGCTCTGCTTACTTCTTGCTGCTCTTCAGGTCTCATCTCTTGCCTTTGCTGAAGATGAGTGCTGACATGGGAGTCTTGGGCTGTCAGCAGCATCCTAGCTGTTAAGCCTAAGGTCTAGGAGAACTCACGTGTCTACAGGATGTCGAGACTAAAGCCCTTGGTTACCTAAGGAGCTCTCAGGGAGTCAGGGCCCTTCCAGTCTCTGGGAAGGAGCAAGGCAAGAGAGTTGAAGAACATCGAGATGGGATGTTTCCCTAGAGTCCATCAGTGGCTCTGTGATAAGTAAATATTGATTGTGCCTGGCTATATGGTAGGGGAGATAAAGATAGGCCAGATACAATTACAGGGCAGGGTTTGACTAGATCATCTTCCAGGACTTAGCCAGATTTAGAATATTATGGTAATTAACAATGCAAGATAACATACACTAAATGTCCAAAGGGCATTCCAGTCAGTGAAGAAGGAAAAACACTGAGGATCAGAGAAAGCTTCAGAGAGGCGAGAGGACTTGATTGGCATCTGGGAAGAATGAGGACTCAGACCAGTAGTGATGGTGAACAAAGGTACTCTAGGCAGAAGCACTCTCATAGGGAGATATAGGATACTTCAGCCTAAGAAGCTGGATTGAGAACATATTATGGAAGGCCTTGAACCAGCTTAAGAAACTTCCATACCATCCACTTGAAAATTATAAAATTTATATGAATTATGAAATCTGTGATAACCTTTTGATCTGGTAGCACAATATGAATAAATTGTTCACATTTATAAAATGAATTACATCTACTGTAGTGATGACTGTTATCCCCATTTCATAGGAGATGAAATTAAGGACAAGAGAGAGTCAGTTGGCAAGTTTTTGCAGACCCTGATTTCTGATAAAGGTCTCATTTCTAAAATATATAAAGAACTGCGTCAAATTTATAAGAATACAAATCATTCCCCAATTGATAAATGGTTAAAAGGATATGAACAATTTTCAGATAATGAAATTAATCTATAATTATATGAAAAAATCCTCTAAATTTCTATCGATTAGAGAAATGCAAATTAAAACAACTCTGATCATACCTCTCAGATTGGCTAAGATGACTGGAAAAGATAATGATAAACATTGGAGGAGAGGTGGGAAAACTTGGGCACCAATGCACTGTTGGTGGAATTGTGAAATGATCCAATCATTCTGGAGAACAATCTAAAATTATACCCAAAGGGTTATCAAACTATATATACCCTTTGACTCAGCAGTGCCATTACTGGGTCTGTATCCCAAGGAAATCTTAAAGAAAGGAAAAAATGACCCATATGTACAAAAATGTAACAGCTCAAGGGCAGCTAGGTGATGTAGTAGATAGAGCACTAGTCCTGAAGTCAGGAGGACCTGAATCCAAGTCTGGCCCTTAACACTTCTTAAATGTGTAACCCTGGGCAAGTCACTTAACCCCCATTGCCACACACACACACACACACACACACACACACACACACACACACACACACACACACACAAAAGTAGCAACTCTTTTTGTGGTGGCAAAGAATTGGAAAATAGTACATGCCCATCAATGGCTGAATAAGTAATGGTCTATGAAGATAAAAGGAATATTATTGTTCTATAAAACAATGAACAATTTGATTTTAGAAAGGCTTGGGAAAATTTACACGAAGTGATGCTGAGCAAAACTTTGCAGAACCAGGAATCCATTGTACACAATAACAGCAAGAATGGGCAATGATAAACTATGAAAGACTTTGTTCTTCTCAGTGGTTAAGTCATCTAAAGCAATCCCAAGAGACAGAAAATGCCATCTGCAACCAGAAAAAGAACTAAGGAGACTGAATATAAATCAACATATGCTATGGTCACTTCTTTTGTGTGTGTTTTTTAAAAATCTCTCACATGGTTCTTCCCCTTTGCTCTGATTTTTGTCTCCCAACATGATTCACAAAGTAATGTGAAATTAAAAATCAATTTACTAAAAAAAAAACAAAACCCAAAGTTTATTGGAATTGCCTTGGATCCCTGAATTGCTGAGAACTAAGTCTCTCTTAGTTGGTCATAATATAATCTTATTGTTGCTGTGTACAGTGTTTTCCTGGTTCTGCTCATTTCACTCAGCTGAATCATAGAAGTCTTTCCAGGCTTTTCTGAAATCAGCCTGTTCATTATTTCTTACAGAAAAATATTATTCCATTACTTTTATATGCCATAATTTATTTAACTATTCTTCAATTGATAGGCATCCATTCAATTTCCAAATCCTTGCCACAACAAAAAGAACTGCTATAAACATTTTTGCACATGTGGGTCCTTTTCTCTTTTTTATGATCTCTTTGGGATATAGATCCAGTAGAGATACAGCTGGATCAAAGAGTGTGAAAAGGATGCCCTTTGGGTAGTTTCAAATTACTCTCCAGAATGGCTGGATCAGTTCACAAATCCACTAACAATGCATTAGAGTCTGGATTTGAATTCTCACTTTTTAATACCTTTATGATCTCAAATAAGTCACTTCTCTTATGTGGACTTGAGGTTTCTCTTTAGTAAGATGAAAGGGTTATACTTGACCACTTCTAAATTCTGTTTTGACCATCTGATAACAGCAGGAAGAAACTTAAAATGTTTTAATATCCTGGAAACCATAAGATTAATTTTAAGATGTAGGTTCTAAGGTAGGGGAAGAGGTGGAGAGGAGAGAAGGGGTAAAGGACAATAGAATCAACAATAGGGGATGTGTAGGAAGAGGACTGAGAAAAGGCCATTAAACATGTCTAGAATGTTGTCAGTGCTGAACTCTGAGGACTACGAAAGCAAGAATGCAAAAGGCTGAATGAAGTGGGAGTGAAAGAAAGGGGGCAGTAGCTAGAAAGGACATTAGAGACTCTTAGCAGTGCCTACATAAAGGCAGGAGAAGACATAGCTTGTAGAGAAAGAGAGAGGGATTCAAGAGCTTCTAAAGAAAGAGAGAGGGATTCAAGGCCCTGGAGGAAAGAGGAAAGAAAAAAATCTAGATCTTACAGAAGAGGACAGACTTAGACTTGATGCTGTTACAAGTCTTAGTAACAGTCAATGAGTCAATCAGCATTTGTTATATGTTTGCTGTGAATCAAGCTGTATTAAGCACTGGGAATACAAAGAAAGTAACAATACAGTAGGATAGGAGGGAATCAAGATATAAGACTAGAAAGATAGCAAGGGGATTAGGTTGTGAAGGACTTTGAATGTCAGAAAATTTAAAATCTGATCCTGAAAGTGAAAGGGAGCCAGTCATTTGGATTTACTGAGAAGGGCAGGACATAGGAAGATTTTTAATAAGATTAATTTAAAAGCTGAGTGAAAGACAGATTAGAGTAGGGATATTTTGAAGGAAGAGAGACCAAGGAGTAGTCCATTTAATTGTGCTTGCATGAGTGTTTGCACCAGGGTGGTGGTTTTATCAGAGAAGACAAGGGGGAATATACAAGAGATATTATAAAAGTAGAAAATAAGACCACTGTTTGGATATGAGTGATGAGGGTGAGGATCAAGAATGACATCCATGATGTAAGCCTAGGGGACTGGGAGGATGTTGGTACCTTAGAATGCAAGAACATTTAGTAGGAAAGTTAATGAGATCAATGTGGACATGCTGGGTTTAAAATGTTTACAGAACATTTAGTTCAAGATGTTCACTAGGCAATGTGAAAGTGGAGATTAGGGGAGAAGTTTCCTCAAAGAGTTTATCCCTAAAAAGGAGGAGAGACCTAGGAAGGCGGCTAATGGAGATAGGAGACCAATGAAGAGGGTCTTTTGAGGATGAGGAGGCATGGGTATTTTTTGTATGCAGTAGGAGTCAGTAGAAATGGAGAAATTGAAAGAGTGAAGGAATTGGGGTAAAGGGATCTTAGTTCATCTTTAACTTCTTCTTATTCCACACTATTATTATTATTCCACATATATTCCATACTTACTATTCTTCCACACCATTCTTCCCCTCCCCCCTCCTGAGGCTGGGGTTAAGTGACTTGCCCAGGGTCACACAGCTAGGAAGTGTTAAGTGTCTGAGACCAGATTTGAACTTGGGTCCTTCTGAATTCAGGGCTGGTGTTCTATCCACTGCGCCACCTAGATGCCCCTTCCACACCATTTTTAGTGTGATTTTGAGCAAGACACATCATCACTTCTCTGGGTTTTAGTTTTCTCGCAGTGAAACCAGCAGGTTGACTAGAAGAATTCTGAAATATCTTCTTTATCTAGGTCCATAATCCTTTCTGTTAAAAACCTTTATTTCAGAGCAGTAATGAACTGAACTAGCCATACCCAGCGAAAGAACTCTGGGAGATGACTATGAACCACTACATAGAATTCCCAATCCCTCTATTTTTGTCCGCATGCATTTTGGGTTTCCTTCACAGGGGAATTGTACACTGTTTCAAAGTCCGATTCTTTTTGTACAGCAAAACAACTGTTTGGACATGTATACATATATTGTATTTAATTTATACTTTAACATATTTAACATGTATTGGTCAACCTGCCATCTAGGGGAGGGAGTGGGGGGAAAGAGGAGAGAAGTTGGAACAAAAGGTTTGGCAATTATCAATGTTGTACAATTACCCATGCATATATCTGGTAAATAAAAACTATTAAAAAAAAATAAAAAACTTCTATTTCTATGGTACTATAAAGTTTATAAGGTGCTTTGCTCACAATCCTTTAAAATAGGTAAATAGGGGAAGTAACAAACTGGGAAAACATTTTTACAATTAAAGGTTCTGATAAAGGCCTCATTTCTAAAATATACAGAGAATTGACTTTAATTTAAAAGAAATCAAGCCCTTCTCCAATTGATATATGGTCAAAGGATATGAACAGACAATTTTCAGATGATGAAATTGAAACTATTTCCAAATCACTACTGATCAGAGAAATGCAAATTAAGACAACTCTGAGATACCACTACACACCTGTCAGATTGGCTAAAATGACAGGAACAAATAACAATGAATGTTGGAGGGGATGTGGGAAGACTGGAACACTGATGCATTGTTGGTGGAGTTGTGAAAGAATCCAACCATTCTGGAGAGCAATCTGGAATTATGCCCAAAAAGTCATCAAAATGTGCATACCCTTTGACCCAGCAGTGCTACTACTGGGCTTATACCCCAAGGAAATACTAGAGAAGGGAAAGGGTCCTGTATGTGCCAAAATGTTTGTGGCAGCCCTTTTCATAGTGGCCAAAAATTGGAAAATGAATGGATATCCATCAATTGGAGAATGGTTGGGTAAATTGTGGCATATGAATGTTATGGAATATTATTGTTCTGTAAGAAATGACCAGCAGGATGATTTCAGAGAGGCTTGGAGAGACTGACATGAACTGATGCTGAGTGAAATGAGCAGAACCAGGAGATCATTATACACATCAACAATGATACTGTATGAGGGTGTATTCTGATGGAAGTGGAAATCTTCAACAAAGAGAAGATCAAATTCAGTTCCAATTGATCAATGATGGACAGAATCAGCTACACCCAGAGAAGGACCACTGGGAAATGAGTGTAAACTGTTTTTTCTCTCTATGGCCTCTGGTGAAGTTCAAGGCACACAAACACACAAGAAGTAGCATCTGAGGAAACATTACTTCAGGAAGATGGAAAGTGGCAGGAGAAAGAGGGGAAGGTTTAAGAGGAAAGGAGCAAAACAAGAAGACAGCTGAGGAGAAACAGAATGAGAAAGGGAAATGAGAGAAATAAGGAAGGCCTGAAAGAAGAATGGAGACAGGGAGGGTGATGATAAGAAAGGGGCAATATGGGGAGAGGGAAGAGAGTAGAAAAGGGGGAGAAATAGGAAAGGAAAAGATAAAGAGTGGAGAAAGATGGTGAAAAGAAGAAAAATGCTGAGTGACATTAGCTCTATCAAACAAGGGCTGTCAGTGATCTATATTTGCCTACAGAATGAAAAATGTGTGCCATAAACATTGGCTACCAAGTAATTTCTAGCATGAGTCTTGTCACTTCCCATCAGGAACAAGAGAGGGACAGGTAAAACATCACTGTGTCTGGGCTGGCTAGAGTCTCCAGAGCTCTTTGAGAAAAAGCAGTGAAATAAGGTGAGAGAACCCCATATACTGTTCTCATCCTTTCAAGGAAATAGGAATGGGAAAGTTTTCTAAGGCTTTGTATCCTCAGGGTGACATAGAAGCTTATTGGGCTTTGGGGGGGGGGTTGTATTGACAACTTGTTCCAATATCAACCTAATTCCTCTTCCCCACCTCTTAATAGTTCAGAAGACTTGACTAATTGCTGTAATAATTGATAGATCCTGATTCTTACAACTGATCGATTTCACCTCCATGACCAACGGCCACAAACCATTACAGCCCAATAAATAATGGTGGTGTATTCCATCCGCCTGCTGTAGCCACTCGAATCTTCTCTGCCCCATTCTGACCTCCCTTCATATCTACCCCTGAGGCCTTACAGCTGGTCCAGTGGGCTGGGCACTGACCTCCTGTGCGGCTCAGGAGAGGATACCAACCTTTCTAGCCTGAATCAGAAACCATTCGTCACCTCCCACTAGCTGTCTGGGCTGTGGGCTCGCACCTGGAGCCCCTCAGGCATTGTGGGGCCTGCTGCCCCCCCTCCATATTAGTATGTCCCAGCTTATAATATTTGATAAATAGCATGCTAGTTCACTCCCAGCATTACAGCAGCATGAAGCGCCCAGTGCAGCTGTGGAAGGTCACTCATTGGGGAAATATGTTTCTGTCAGTGGTATTGAAAAAAGTTTAGTGGAGTGACAGGCCTCAATTTTTCAAATTTTATTAACTCCATCCTCTTAACCATTTGTCTTGAATTCCTTCAGATTCTGGGTAACTGTCAATAGGGCTTCAGCTATGGAGGTGGGAGGGGGGACTGCAAGGTTGGTGGCCTCTGGTTTTTGCTGTGTGACTGTAAAGAATCACACTTTTCCCATCCTCAACTCCCCTTTCATATACCCAAAGAGCCTTACCTGGGTATTTTCCAGCTCTGCTTGGCTGAGTGGGGTTATTTTACTTAGTACCTGCTAGCTAGGAGTCAAGGGTTCCATAAAATGAGAAGAATAATAACTCACAGTTAAGGTTTTCAAAATGCTTTCCTCATAACAGCCCTGTGGGCTGAATTGTTTGTGGAGTAATACCACTATTTTACACAGGAGGAAATGGGGTTCATATAGCTGGAGTGACTTTTCAGGATCACACAGCTATTAAGTAGCAAGGCCAGGATTTGAACTCAAGTCTCCTTATTCTAACTATCATATTCTCTCATAAATTAGTATATTCTGATAGAATTCTCTCTCTACAATCCTATGTATTTTTGTTGATGAGTCTTTTCAGTAGTGTTCTACTCTTTGTGAATCAAAGATACTGGAATAGTTTGCTATTTTCTTCGATAGGTCATTTTACAAATGAGGAAACTGAAGCAGTTAATTAAGTGACTTGTCCAAGGTCACACAAGCTAGCAGCCTATTCACTGCTGCTACCCATATATATACCCAGCTGCCCATATTCTATAAGTATATTCTCTATTATATTTATATTTAGATAAATATTTGGGAAGTTAACTAGCTTGTGGCTGGAGCTCTTAATGATAAACTGGATTCTGGGGCGGCTTAGATTTTTCAGTTTCCCTTCTGTTCTAAGTGGCGGGCTCCAGAGGTTGGTTATACCTGTTCCTATTATCACTGTTTTATGTAGGTGTGTGTCAAAGGAAATGCACAATTGAGCTGAACCATTAAAGAAGTGCTTAGAGAGAAAAGCTTTGTGGGAATTCTGATTTTTCATGACACACACACACACACACACACACACACACACACACACACACACACACACACACACAGGCTCATAAACCCCATTAGTGAAAGCAAAAGGGGGATGAAGCTCATCTTCCCTGGCTTCCACTGCATATGCATTTTCTTGGTTAAGGAAGTAAGCAAGCATTGATTAAGGTCCTACTATGTGTCAAGCACTGTGTAAGCACTTTACAAATATCTCATTTGATCCTTCTCTCACATCACTGACTGCTTTCTCCATTGTTGGCTCCAATTCCTCCTCCAACTCACTAAATGCCAGTGCTTACCAAGTCTCCTCTCTCCCTCTATTCTCTTTCTTAGCATTTTCATGATTTCAACTATTACCTCTATGAACATGATTTATACATCTTTTATCTCTCAACTTAAGAGTTCAAGCTCTGTCCTTGTGTCTCCAGCTCCCTTCTGTCTATCTTCCTGGATAACTCAAGATGCTCCAAACATTTCTCAGTGACAGAGGCCTGGGATGTAGGAACTCTTCTCTTACATTGAGCCAATTACCAAGTCCTGTGAGCTCTTTCTTTCCAAAGTCTTGGTTACCCATTCTCTCCTCTTCATTGCTAACACATACTTCTTTTTGCTCTTGCCTGCAGCATTGCAGCAGACTTCTTATGGGAATCCTTATCTTTAGTCAGAAAAATATGGGTCAGCATAAGGGCCTTTTTCTAATATAGAATACTAAAGGGGAAAGGAGTGAGAGGACAAGAAAGTGAGGAGGAGTAAGGGAAAGAGAAGACTAAAGAGTTAAAAAAGAAAGAGACCAGGCGTGAGAGGGAACCTCTTCAGAACTGTGAATTTCCTACTTGGGACACTGGGATACCAGTCTGTTACAAAGATGTCCATGGGACTCCTATATTAGGTACCCTTTTTTGTGCTGCTCAGTCTCCTGTTTTTCTACTTTCCCCCTTTCTTCTTTCTTTTTTCTCTTATTTGACGGGGCTTTTTCTCTATTTTCCAACCAAAACACATCTGATGTCCTCTTACCTTCTCCTACCTCCATGTTTTCACATAGGGTCTTCCTTGACCTGGAATGTACTACCTTCTCATCTGGCCCTATGAAGATCATTCTCCTCTAGCAATATGGAATTATTTAATAAGACCTTAAAACAAACAAACACACACACACACACACACACACAGAAAAAGGAAACTTACTTATATTTATAGGTGTTTTAGGAAACAATATTGCTAAGAATAAGAGTTTGGAAAAAAAGTCCCACAGACATCATACCAAATAACAGCTGATACGTAGTTGCTTTAAGGTTTGAAAGATCTTTAAATATATTAATTGCTTGATTCTTACCATAATTCTATAAAGGTAAACAATATAGCTGTTTTAATTGATACATTTAGTTTTGACATAATCACTTCCAAGAAACAACCTCCTACCACGGTGAAGATACTTTTATTTGTTGGTTACAGATAAGGAAACAAAGGCTTCTATGAGGTTAAGGGATTGATTCTCATGGCTAATCAATCTAGGACCTGATATGTGAAACATTATGCCTAATTCCAAATCCAACCCCTAGACTCTACATTTTGTGGCATGTATGTAGCCAATAGAGGGAGTAGAGCTGGGCAGATTTCGGTCTAAGCATCATAAGAATATGAACAGAAACATGGAAAGATCCTGAAGAAATGTGATCCTGGACAGCAGGACCAGAAGAGTGCCTACCTTAGGTCTAAGAAAGTATTTCTAAAACATCAAAAGTGGGGAACTTAAGGGGGACTTAGAAATGCAGGGATGCAGAAAAGGTAATATGTTAGAAGTTTATAGCTTCTTTTTAAAGTTTAAATATTTTTTTAAACTCACAATCAAGCTTATAACCAAAATAAAAAAGACCCTTTCTCTTTTAGCCACTGCTCAGATGTCAACTTTCAGGTACCCTGAGAGAGATAGGAGGCATCATATATGCCTGGGAAACCAAACTGCTGTCACTACCACTTCCTGTCACCATTACCTCTCCTCAGAGCCTGATGGGGAGTCCTCTCCCCTAAAACTCCCAGTCCCTTGTATCTGTAAAAATTTATGTCTTGAGCTTTTCTGAGAATTCCCTAGGCACGGTCTGGCAATGTCACCCCCTAACCTCAGGTATACCCTGAGGAGCCCGTTTTTCCCTCCCCAATAAGAAGCAGCATCCTCTTGTCCTAGAAATGAACTATCTGGGACTAACCCCCAGGATAGGAAGAGTATGGGGTCAGAGAAATAGGAAGGTAAAGAAGAGTTCTGAATACACTATTCCCTTCTTTCCTCCCTTAAACAGATATGCTCTATATGCTGGAAGGTATGGTGGGATCTTAAAGAGGGCTGGCTCTATCCCCACTTTTTCTTTTCTCCCTGCCCCCTGGTCCCAGCCAAACTAAGCTGGGCTATATGAGGTTATTGTTTGCTTTCTGGCAGGAGCTCTCATCCCCATACCCAAAGAGCTTTCAGTCCATCATCACTAGAGAAGCACCTTAAAGTCCAGGATCTTAGAATCCCAGACTCAAAGGCTCTATAAGGCCGACCATTCAGTATTGTGACTACAAGCTTCCTCACACTCTCTCTGGGCAGCTCATTCCACTTCTGAATGGCCCTATTAGGGAGTTGCTCTGTCGGACTTCCTTGAGAAAACAAATCTAAGCTCTTCCCTGTGATAGATATATAAAGGCTAAGATTATATTATTTCCTACTTCTACCCCAAATTTTCCCATCCCTAAATAAGATTTTAAATCCTCTCACAATCCAAGGTACTCTCTTCTGAATATCTTATGGAAGCAATCATAAGCATTAATATTATTACTGATAATAATAGCTGCCATTTATATAAAGCTTCTGGGTCACAAATATCTTGTGTCCTTTAATTTGAGAGACAGTATTGCCCAGTAGGTAGAAAGCTATTGCATCAGAAAGTTGCTTGGAGGCCTACGAAGTATAAGGGACTTGCCCAGAGTCCCAGGGCCAGCGTACAGTGCTGAGGAGTCCTAAACCCAGGTCTCTTGGTTCCCAGGCTGGTTTTCTGTCTTAAGTCATGCTGCCTTCTCAAGGATCCTCTTCAAATATGACCCAGAATTCTCTATGTGGTCTATTTTGAGCAGACTTCATCCCTGACAGCCCGCCTTTACTAGCACAAGCTAAGAGTTTTGTTGCTTGGTTTAGAAGCCAGTGCCAATGTGTTGCCCAGAAGTTTTTTCACGTTATGTTTCAAACTATCACTACCTCCCTTCTACAAATTTATCCTGAGAAATAATGTAAATAAGTGCCCCACTCACACTACACAACTTTCTGGGGTTGGGAGAACCATGCACTTACCTATGGAATCCAAGAAAACAAAGATTTTTTTACACCAAAGCTTCATATTTGTATATGGAGTCACATAATTAAATGTAGGGGTCATGAGATCATGAATTGTTACCAGTAAATGTTTGCTTTGTATACCTATTTGTGCAAAAATTTCTTGGGTGAAAAGGGATTGTGAGTGGAAGACAATTAAGGAGCTCTTTTCTAGAATGAGCTGTCCAATCACCTGGTGCTATGGTTGAGGAGGCTGAAGTCACACTCTTCAGGGAAAGGAAGGCAGCCCTTGCCAAGAGTCTACAGCACAGTCAAAGCTGGAACATGGGTCTCTTGGTTTTCAGTCAATTCCCCCCCTCTCTCCCCAATTTATAAAGATTAAAAATGTCTCATTTCTCCCAGCATTCCTGGGCCTTCTCAGATTCTGTACTACAAGGGAAAATGATTTCTCAGACTAAAAGGTAAACTTTGTCTTATAAGACTAAAAAAGTGAGTTTCCTAAGGGCACAGAACTGACTTCTTCAAACAATATCTACTACTAGGTCTGACAAAGAATTTTGGCCGACTGATTCGATTCCCAAGTCACGAGAAAAAAGCCACATTCTGAGATGGTGGGAGAAAATTTGTTATAGCTAAAGACCAAGCTTACAATTTGTGCTTCTGTTTACACTTCTCAAGAACTTGTTTGCTTCAGAGATGAGATGAAGATAAGATGAGGTAAAGGGAGTGAGTCTGTCTACTATCAAAAGATCCATGTACATATGTAAGAGATACCATGGCCAAAGAATAGATAATTGCAAAACTTGGGAGAGAGGAAGAGATACAAGAAAAAGAACTTGACAGCCTAGAACTGAGGGGAGGTAAATGATATAAAACTCTACAATTGGGTTCAAAATAACAAATGGATAAGTATAGAAGGTATCAGTCAGAGCTAGAAACCAGTCTGTGTGAAAAAGGATCTGGATTCTCTGGTGTCAAGAGGACCTGAGTTCAATTCTAGCCTCAGACAGAAGCTGTGTGACTCTGGACAGGTTACTTAACCCCAACTGTCTTGTCAAAAAACCCAACCAAATAACCACACAAAAAAATGCAAAAAACAGAACTTATAGAATGATTTCTTTCCGGTAAACTTTGAGGCAGACAATGAAGATGTCATTATTTACATTTTGAAGATGAGGAAAACAGCCTTGTATGGGTTAAATGATATTGTATCATTCCTACCAGTAGTAAGATCAGAGTGGGTATTGAATCCAGGATTTCCAGCTTCTGCATTGTACCATACTTGTGTGACTTTATTGAGACATAGTGGCCAGAGCTAATGTAATCAGAAGCTCCATTCAGAGAATACAGGTAGTGCCCTGATCAGACAGTATCTGAAGTAAGGTGTTCTGGTCTAGTTGCCATGTTGTAGGATGGATGATGACAAACAGGACCAATTTCCAGAGGCTAGAGACCATGATGGAATGGAGGCGTAATACCCAGGTCACACATGATTTAAGAATAATGTATAAGAGCAATGAGGGAATCTTGTGTCCTGCTTTCTAAAGTCCCCAAGTTGGGGTATATGCTTTCTAGAGCCTCCACACCAGGGTGA
Source organism: Sminthopsis crassicaudata (assembly GCF_048593235.1). NCBI lineage: Eukaryota > Metazoa > Chordata > Mammalia > Dasyuromorphia > Dasyuridae > Sminthopsis > Sminthopsis crassicaudata. The sequence continues at coordinate 579,221,276 of NC_133619.1, read as the reverse complement.
TTAAATATATCTTCCTAGTGGAGAAGTGATGAGGCGGGACTCCCAAAGATGGTGGAAAAATGGAGTCCATTTATTTCAAGGACTTTCCCCTTTATATAACATAACAAAAAAACCCACTGTGCATGTGGGACCACATAAACAACTTTCTATTGGATGTAGTTTGCCACCTGGTATCACTTGCTGTCCCTCTGCTTCAATCACAACACAGGTTGTCACCATCCTTCACTTCTCAGGAAGGCCGAGAGCCCTTAGGGGAAATGGGGAGCTGAACCAGACATTGTCAGCAAGTTCCCTCTGGGCTAAAGGGTCTTATACCTTATACCTCACCCAGAGTTTCTCCATTGACTGTGACTCTCTAAATATCTCTGATATCTCATATCCAAGGTATACACAAATATATAAGATTAAGAGCCATTCTCTAAGGATAAGTAGTCAAAGATATTAAAAGATATCAAAGATATTAAAGTTTTCGGAAGAAATGCAAATGATCAACAACCAACCATATGAAAGACTGCTTTAAATCACTCATTATTATATGAGATGCAAATCAAAATCATTATGAGGTATGCCTCATAAACATCAATTTGATAATGATGTTTTTGTAAAAGATGGAAAGAGTCAAATTTAGAAGGGCTATGAGAAGACAGATATGTATTAAGTCTCTACTATATATGAGGCCCAATGATGAGGCAATGTTAGAACTAGCTAATGAGATGATCCAAGCAGAAGACTGAGTGATGGTGTGGATTTGGAAGAAGACAATGTGACTCAGCTTTGATATATATGTATATGTATATGCATTTATCCTGTGAGAGATCTTTATCAAATCAGTGAACTCATTTGTAAATCAGGAATGATCATCTCTGCTCTGTCAAACCCTCATATTATAACTGTCGTGAGCAAAGTACTTTCCTAACCTTCAAATATTAGAGGTAATGATTTTAAATCTTGGTTTTATTGCTTTTTAGTTTTCAGAGCTAGACATTCACCTCTAGTATTCTGGGTCTCAATTTTTTTATCTGTCCATGCTATCTTATAAGACTTGTGAAAAGCAAATAAGATAGCCATAAAATGCTAAGTAAATGGAAGCCACAAAATAAGTCTTGGGGACAAAAGTATAAACCAAAATGCTAGCTGAATTTATTCATGTTTTTTTTTTTTCCCATTGTGTCCCCCTAGTCTTCAGCTGGGATAGGGCTCTTTATTTATAAACTAAATTCTGAATGCCTATAGATTAAGAAAGAGTAATATAACTGGCAGGACAGTCTAAGACTCACTCCTACAGGGACTGTTTTGGTACAGACATAACTGGGCTCATACTGTTACCTTATTGCCCTCGTCATAAGAGGAGGCTGGGAAGCTGGATACACAGATATGATTGGATTTTCAATCCCAGTCTCTCAGGGTTTTAATTACTGGTCAGGGGCTGCTGGGCCCAGGCCTTGCTGCCGTTGGATTGTGAAGGTCGATATGCTGGTCCACAACATATTGAGCCACAATGCCTGCAGACTCTATTGCACTATTTAATCATCTTTTGCAAAATTTACAGTGGAACAGGAGGGATCAATACAGAATTTATCACATTCTCTTGTAAATATGAGCCAGGAAAGAGTCTTAGGCAGTTTGTTACACAGCAGGAGGGGCCGACAGGGTGATAGGAGGTGAAACGAAATCTATACTTCTTGGCATGAGCTGCAGACTCTCCAGTAAGTTTCTCCACTGGAGAACAGAGGCAGGATCTGATATACAGATGACTGACCTAGAAAACCTGGGTTATAGTTCTATCTGTGCCACTGTGTAATCTTGGAGAAGTTATTTGCTTTCTTAGGCTCAGGCCTAAGCATTGGCATCCTAAAACATATCCCTTTCTTTTCACATTAAGAAGGAAGTAAAATTTAATTATAGGTATGATTAAAAAGGTGCAAAATGAACAATGGCAAAGTCCTAGAATGATTTGAGTTAAAATAGACTTTACTTCCATGAACCAGGAACTCATGACCAAAATACCACCATGATATCCAAATCAATCAATGTCAGTAGAACAACCTTCACTAAACCTGAATTAACCATAACTGGACATCTGTGAGACTAAGACTGTGCAAACTGGCAGTGGGGCTCTTCTCACGCTAGTGATTAAATTGGCGGTCTATTTGCCTTATTGAAAGCTCCTATAGGACATGCACTTGTCTGTATGTATTAAAAAAAGGAAGGAAGGTCAAAAGGGAGAGAGGGAAAGGATTTAAGAGGACTTCTGTCATCAGCCTCAACTTGTCCTTGCATGGGATTGCATTTTGTTCTGACTCAGAGCCTTAGGCAAACTGAATTCAAGGAGTCTGGCCCTATCTTCCATGTGCCTAGAAGAGAAAGGAGCTGATCTATGGATGACAATGGATGAGGAGGGCTGGTATAAGCTGAAGGGACATTATAGGTGAGAACTGTCCCAAGTTAATCTGGTTGGATTTCAACCTGGGATTGTGGCTCTGATGTCTCTCAGCCTGTCATGGGGTTAATAAGAGCAAGTAGTTCTACCTCCACAATTCTTGGCCATATATTAGCTCTATAACCCTGCCCAAGTTACTTGATTTCTCAGTGTCCTAAGTAACACTCTAAGATTACAAGTTGCAGAGAAGGTGTTGACTTGTACTTGTAGAAGGAGTTTCCTCACTGGGAGTTCCCTAAACCAATGAAATCACAGTTCTAGTCCCTATCTCACAAAATACTAATTCTGAATGTTAACCCATTTCAAGGTCCTGTGAACACAAAAAGGAATAAATCACTTGTTCTGTTTTTGTTTTCAAGGAACTCACGGGCTAAGATTCAGACATGGAAAGATTATTAATAAAACAGGCTATAAATGCTAAGTTTCACATAAATATTACAGATTTGATAGGAATTTGGGAAGAGAGAGAGGAAGAATACTGTGTGTGGAGATAGCCAGAGAGGCTTCTTAGAGGAAGTAGGGAGGTGTATGGGGCTTGAAGGATTCAGTTGAACTCAACTATTTGGAAGGAAGTTATGGATGTGAAAATGGACAGATTATGTACAGGGAAAACTTCACAGACCTGTCTGTCTGAAGTAGAATATTAGAGATGTGGGACCCGATGGAGAATTTTAGGCAAGGGGAACCTATGGCAGATGTCTGAGCAGTAATATACAAAACTGAATACTGGGATCACAGATTTTGAGCTGGAAGGCATCTCAGGTCTAATACTCTCTCTACCCACCTCAGTTTACTGAGGAAACAAAGTTCTTTAGGGTGAGGTGACATCTCATGTCACATAGGTAGTTTTGTGGAAGAAGCAGGATTTGAAGCTAGTCCCTCAAAACTCCTAATCCAATGGCATTTACTGTTAAGCAGGAAAGCAGACATCTCAAAATAGCCCACAGAGAACCTCTTTGCAAATCAAACAACATTTTCCCACAATTTTCTGGACTATGAAAGATTATGAAGAGTGGCTTGGCTGCAAGCCTGAAAAGGATGATTACAGAGCAAGAAGGCTAGAGTGTATTAGAATCATAGAAGAGGATCCAGGGGATCCTGTTCTAGATCAGGAGACTTTGGGAATCTAGTCCTAGTTTTGCAATTTATTAGCAGAATGATTATGTGAAAGTCACTTTTCTCTCAGTGTCTCAACTTCTTCTTTTGTTAAAAGGGGACAACAGAAGTGATGTAGGATTAAAATCAGATTGCAAGTGGTATATGCTTTGTAAGCTGTGTTATACTATATAAACATGAGGAGTAGTTACCAGTCATCTCATACCAAATCATCAAGGCCTGGGTAAGACTCTGGCCCCTCAAAGGCTAGTTCAGAGGAAGGTAAGCTATAGCAGGCTCCACCATGGACAGAGGCCTTTGAGTCCAGGCCTCTCCAGACCATGCGTCTGCTGTCCAAGGATCAGCTTAGCTGGGTATCCGAAGGCTCTCCAGACTGACAGCAAAGGGGATTAATTTTTTTTGGTTGGGGCTTCTCACAAAATCTTTTATTTAGATATGGGCAGATTGAGTTATATGGGGAAGGATATTACACTATATTAATATAGAGAAATTCACAGATCCTGGAAAAAATGAAATAAAGCACAGGACCTGGAGTCAAAAGACCTAATAGAATCCAAGCTCTGGCACGAAATAGCAAAGTGATACTAAGCCAGATACTTCATCTCACTGAGATGAGCTGTCTCTTCCTTAGTAATTTAGGGTTAAGATAAATTTGTTCCACTACACAACAGTGAACTTCACTTCAAAGTGAACACAACACTTCACAACGGTGAACAGTACGCTGTAAAACTTAAAATGCTACAGAAATAAGTTTCTCTGTCTCCTCTTTCTTTCCCTCCTCTCCTGCCCCCTACTTGGAAGGAAGACTCAGTCAAAAAGGCTACTCAAATTCTGATGGGCTGATCTCACCCAATGCATATTATCACAAGGCAAGGTCAAAGAGATGGAATTATGGAAGAAGAAGGCCGTGCCTATTTGCACTGCTACTATTCTAGGTGATCTGGGGAAGAAAGACAGAGTTCAGCTGGCAATCCACACACTTTGGCTATTCTCAAGTTCTGCTGCAAGCCTCTTTCCACTTCCTTCAAGTGCCAGAAAAAAAAATTAGAAGACAACTCTCATATTAAGGGGAATTCTGACAGAGCAGTCAGGCTTCCACTTTCTGCCCCACTGACCACAGCTCCTTTGCATTAGGACTCAGAAAGAGGAAAAGGATGTTAGCTAAGGGATGGCTGAGGGCTCTGGAAGATTGAGTCCTATCCTGGAGTCTGCTGTTTTGTTAGCGACAGTTATTATACCCTGCAAAAAAGAGAGCTGAGTCCCAGGCAGGGCTCTATGCAAGGGGTGTTAACCTTTGTTCTCCCTCCCCCCCAAACATGCTAATCACAAGTCTGCTCCAATCTAACAAAGTTTGGAAGGGGTACATACAGGGCCCCACAAAGCCCAAACATCTGGCTAATTCAATTAAGATACCAATTATCAATCTGGATGCTTTGTCTCTGTAACAACAATCACCCCAACTGACTAGTCTGACAGATGTTTTGGCTGCCCTAGGCCAATGGAAAGACTATAGCAGGGAAGAAGAATTAGAAGTCATGAATATAAGTCTATTTACTCTTTTATTCTTAAGCCTAGGCACTGGTTTAAGTAAGGCCTCCTGCTTTGAGAATTAAGGGTATAAGACCAGGAGGAAAGTGATGGCTGTATTCATCTTCTTGATATAAACTCTAAGATGTGTGAATTTCAGACACATTTTAGGTCCAACACAAGTCAGAAGTCTAACTGGGAGTTTTGGAAAAAAATTCATTCAAAGAAACATAATGCTTTTAATTACTGTTCTGTAATTGGTGATCTCATAAAGCTCTCAAGATTTAATTATCATCTCTTGATGATGATTCTTAAACTTACCTATCCTGCTCCAACTTTGCTGCTGACTCCCAACCTCACATCTTTAACTGCTTCTTAAGACACCTCAAACTGGATGTACAGTAGACATTTTAAATTCAACTTGTCTAAAATGAATCTTTTCCTCTAAACCCTCTTCCCCTTCTAATTTTCCCATTATACCACCCTAATCCTTTAGGCTCAGAACTAGAAGTCTTCCTGGATTCCTCACTAAATTTCACTTTCCCATATCCAATTGGATGCCAAAGTCTGTTGATTTCACCTGTGTAACAATTCTCAAACATATTCCCTTCTCCCCTGACATTAGAGCAGGCCTTTATCACCCCGTGCCTGGATCACTGTGATAGTCTGCTGGTTAAGTCGGCCTACCTCAAACCTCTCCTAACTCCAACTAGTTCCCCAGTCGCTAAAATGATTTTCCTAAAGCTATTGCCAACAGGAGTCAAATACAAAATGTTGTGCTTGGCATTCAAAGCCCTTTATAATACAACCCTTTCCCAGTTTTTTGACATTTTACTTTTTGATTCAGTCACACTAGCCTCCTGTGCTGGCTGTGCCACAAATAAGAGAAATCTTTTCACTCTGGACATTCTCTCTGGCTAATTCCCAGTCTAGGAGCTTCCTTTCCAGTGATTTATTCATCTCTTTGGCTTGCTTTTAAGTCCTAACTAAAATCCCACCTCCTATAAGAAGTCTTCTGCAATCTCTCTTAATTCTACCAGTAGGTTTCCTCTGTTAATCAGTTCCTATTTAAGCTGCATATAGCTTGCTTTATATATATATATATATATATATATATATATATATATATATATTTGCTTGTTGTCTTCTCTATTAGATTGCAAGCTCATTGAAGGCAGAGATTTTCCTTTGACTCTTTCTGTAACTCTTGCACTTAGCATAGTGCCTGGACATTGTAGGTACTTAATATTGCCTGATTTGATTGTTTGCCAGATACTAGAAAGCCAATGTCTTCACTGGAACTATCACCATCATTGTTATTGTCGTCATCCCCACCATCAAAATTCACAACAAATATAATTTTCAAAGTACTTTCAATGGAACTTGGGAATGTGAAGGGGAGCAGGGAATATTATTCTTATTTTACAGATATGGAAATTGAGACTTAGAAAGAAGTGATTTGTTGCATTCCCAAGGTTATTCTATCTAACAAGTGTCTTCTTTTGGATACAGTTCTGGATTCTCTGGTTCCCACTGATCACTTTCTGGACATTCAATCTGCTTCATTTCTACCATATTCAGTACCTCAGCAATGCTAGCTACCTCCTTTTTTAAGAGCTTGCTGTGAACTGGGGCTGTGAGCATCTGCTCCTGCTGTTGTGAAGAATAGTGAAATAATCAGGGCAAGGGGAAGAAGGAGTTATAGGAAGACAGAGGAAGAAAAGAATCACTGGAGGAGGAACTGAGGCTTGTAGGAGGGAAAGGACTTGCTCAAGATCATAGTGAAATCAGTGGCAGAACTAAGAAATTAATATATCTGCTCTGGAAGCTAGAGGCTCCACCTCATGGACTTTCTCAAATTACAGGGACAACAGGAGATAGAGGAACAGAGATAAGGAAGCAGACTTGCCATCTGATCGGCTTTCAATGATGTTTTAAAATCATTACAACAACAACACAAAATAGGAGACTACAGGAGCTCTTTAAAAGACGATTCCCTGACAGAACTCAAATTGGTTCCACCTGCTTTCTGCTGCTAGGAATAAATACTGGGCCACTGCACTGCCTTAAGTCCATCTGGCTCCTCTGAGTACCATTCTGAAAAAAAGACTATCCTGCGTTAAAAATGAGGGGCTTTTAGATTTCCTTTTAACAAATATTTACTGGACCCTGGGCTAAGCTATTCTGTGGGAGAGATATAGTGATGAATTCTATCTACAGAAAATAAGTTCTAATGAAGGGTTAGTAATTTACAGAGTCTCAAGGTCAAGAAGCACTTCTGACGGTTTCTAATCTACTTTGAATCTGGGCAGGTTGTGATTTAGGAGGAAAAGAACACCAAATTTATAGTTGGAGAATCTGGAACTGAAGTCCAGGTCTGCTGTTTACATATGTAAGATCACTATGGTTTAGTTGTCTTTCTCTCTTGCTCTTTTTTAAATGAAGGGGCTGAATGAGGTTATCTTGAAATTAACCCCCAGATACAAAATCTGATGATCCCTTTCAGAACATCTCCAACAAATGCTCACCTAGCCTCTAGATATGAGGGATTGCATGGCATTCTCTGACATTGAACTGAAATGAACCTTTCACTGTTCTTAGTTCTGTCCTCTGAGATCAAGCAGAAACAATAAGGTAATTCAGATGACAGAAATGGTAAAATAGGAGGTAATAAGTAAAATACTTGTTTTGTAAAATACTAACTGGGGATAGAGAAAATACAATGGGAGATCAGAAGGAGGAGATATCAGATCCACTTGGGTGATCTGAAAAAGTTAGGTAGCATATGAAGGCCCAGTAGGGGTGAACTGGTGGACAGGAAGAAGCAGTAGATAAAAAAGGCAGCTTCTGAGCCTACCTAAAAGGTCCTTTAAGATCTGAACCTGAAATGGATGTCAGATAGGACCAATGCCGATCCTCTAAGAAGATGGTCCTAAACTTCATATTTATCACTATTAATGTTTCTCTTTCCTAAGTTCCTGTGAAGCTCTAAGTATCTGGTGATTTGAAAACCTTGTTGGAGGTGGTCCTTGAAGACCATGTATATCTAGAAAAGCTGGGTCTCATAATGAGAATGAGCCCAAGGTGAGTAGGCACTAAGCTTCAGGCCTAGCCCTTTGTAGCTGCTTAATTCTTCTGAAGGATTTGAGCAATCATAGTGCCTTATATTCCTATATTGGGAATCCTATATATTGAATATAATTCAACGCCCTGGAACTTTATATTCAGTAACTGTCCTTACAATGAAGGAAGAATTGAGGCACAAGAGATTTTTGCTTCAAGAAAAACTGAGAGGAAAGGGGAACAGTGTATGGAAATGAAAAGAATGCCAAGTTTTTTGTCTCAGGATTTGGGTTTAAATATATTCTTTCATTTGTTACCTTGGAAAAGCAATTTTAATTCTCACGGCCTCAGTTTCCTGATCTGCAAAATGAGGGAGCTGAAACAGAGGATTTCAAAGTTCCCCTTCCAGCTCTAAATCTATATTAAAAGATCTTATTAGATCTGATCCCTGTCTTACAAATGTGCAGTTTGTTTAGAAAATGTGCCAAGTATAGGGAACTAATTATTTATTTTATTTTTTCTGAGGCTGGGGTTAAGTGACTCGCCCAGGGTCACACAGCTAGGAAGTGTTAAGTGTCTGAGACCAGATTTGAACTCAGGTCCTCCTGAATTCAGGGCTGGTGCTCTATCCACTGCGCCACCTAGCTGCCACGGGAACTAATTGAACAATAGTGATGACATAGCATCATAAGTTCAGAGACAGAAGGCACCTATGAGATGATCTAGTTCCATGGTCTTTTGGTGTCAGATACTTCTTTGGTGAAATCTAAGGATTTCCACTTCAGAATTTTTGCTGCCTACATTTGTAACTTAAGGAAATGCTAAATTTTAATTAGAGATTAGTGAAAGCAAGTTTTTTTTCCCCCCTTCAGGCAAATTCATGGATCATCTACAATCCATCCACAGAGCCTCTGTGGTCCATGGAACCCATGATCACCTTACAGGGGACAAGAGGAAACTGAGGCCTGTCTACAGAGGGAAACTGACTTATCTAAGATAATGCAGTGGGAGGTAGCAGAGATATAATGCAAATTAAAGTCCTGTGACTTCAAAATCAGCACTCCTTCTATTCTAATAAGGTGGTTCATAACACTAAGTGGCATGTGAGCAAAGAAAGGAGGCCCAAGGGAAAACAGGGACTGAGTCACTGCTGGAAGAGCTGGAACTTATCTAATGATTTTGAAAAATAATTGGAAATCATATAAAAAAATTTAATTCATATCCATGACCTATTAACTTCAACTCTTATTTATATCACCTAAGGAGATCACTAACAATAGGGAAAGATTAACCTATAAGGAAAATTAGATAATAGTACCAATTGTAATGGCAAAAAATGGGAAACAAATTGTGTCCTCAACTACTGGAGAACAGCTGAAGAAATTGTAGTACACAATGGCATATAATGGAGTGATGACATATGAATAATGCAAAGTAACACTCAAAGTTGAGTACAAAATGCTACAATATATGAATAAAATGGAACAACTGAGATACTAAGCAATTAAGAAAATGAAAACAAAATTTATAACACACAGGACAACACAATAAAGTTTAAACTTAAACTCATAAAGCTTGAACCCAATTTTTTTCTATTAACAAACAAAAAATTACCAAAGCAAAAGATTGTGTCATTAGCTTTTTATGCCTCTTTATCTGCTCATTTAAAGAAACTTGTAGGAAGAGTTGGAGGAAGGCTGGCAGCCTGGAGGCAATGAGGCTTGAATTCTACACAGGCCTACTTCATGGTTTCATCACCACAACAGATTCATTTCAGACTTTTTGGCTGTACTAAAATCTTTCCCCTGTCTGGAATACCCTCTTCTACTGCTCTCCAGATCTCAAAAATTTTACTTAGCTTCTGGAGTACCACTTCTTCCAGAAAGCCCATTCTAACTACTCTGGTCTCTGAGGATTTACAATCTATATTACATTATGATTTGATATTTCATTTAATTTCATTTAATTCAGAACCAGAGGTAGCTAGATAGTATATCCAATAAGGTGTTAGGACTGTAATCAGGAAGATCTGAGTTCAAATTCTGCCTCAGATTCTTATTGATTCTGTGACCCAACACAAGTAACTGAATCTGTTTGCTTCAGTTTTTTTCAACTGCAAAATGAAATATTATAATGGGATCTATTTGCCAGGATTGTTGGGAGGATTAAATAAGATAATATTTGCAAAGTGGTCAGCACAGTGCCTAGTATGTAATAGGAGCTTAATAAAGTCCTGTTTTCTTCTCCTTTATTAGAATAAGTATATATGAAAAAGATTTGAGGGAGCTGATGAATTGCAAGTGAAAAAAAAGTCAGCACTGAGACCTATGGACCAAAAAGCTAATGTAATCTCAGGCTGCATTAGTAGAGGCACAATATCCTGAGTGAGGAAGGTGGCAGACAAGACTATTATTTTTAACTTCCCAACAACTAGAATGATCCCAAAGTGGAATAACGTGACTTGAGATGCAGTGGGTTTCCCCTCCTTGCAGGTTTTCAAGGAGAGACTAAATGACCACTTTTGGCTTCAATATAGTGAAAAGCCTTCTGTGTATGGATTTAGACTAGTTGGCTTCTGAGGTCCCTTCCACTTTTCAAATTCTGGGATTCTCTATTGAAAGATCGAGGTTGTCACGTGGCAGAGGAAAGGGATACTCATTTTAGTCCTAGAGTACAGAACTAGTACAGGGTCAGGGAAATTGTAAAGTTATAGGGAAATATACAGGAGACTCTAGACAAAGCTCACTGCTTTATATAAAATAGAAAAACTTGGACTTGCAAACTAAATTAACTGTGGATTAATGACTAATTGAGAATCTGGATTCTCTTTGACAATAAGCACTAATGACAAAATGATAGGTTCATAGAATCTCTGAGATGGATGGAGAGCTGTGAGGTCATTTTGTCAAATCCTTCAACAGAAGAGAATACTGAGATAAAGAAAACAGAAAAGATTTTCTTGAGATGATACAGTAAGTCAGCTACAGAGTCTGAACTGAAGTTCAGGATTGGCTCCAGTACAAGTGTCTTTCTGTCCTTTCACTCTGCTGGTAAAAGTCAGAAAATGAGAAGTTTTAGCAGACGCATGGCACAGAGGAAGGATGCATTTCTTCAGCATCTGTTGGAACAGCCAGCCAGCTAGTCAAGTGGAACGTGAGAAAGAAAACAGAGTTTGGGGTCAAGGGTGACATAGAAGATTCTGGGTCCTGACAGCAAACTGTTTGCTAAAGAGAAGAGTGTCAGAAATGAGAAGGAACTTCTCACCCAGATAAAAAGGGTAGGGAATTTGAGAACTTTATACTTACTCAATTGGGACAGATTAAAGAAGTGGGACCCTAGTGGTAGGTAGGTGAGAAGGGGGCCAAATGGGAAGTTCAGGGGATCCTAGGTTTGGATTTCATGAAGCCCAAATGATGGGGCTGTGGTGGGGAGGAGGGTGTTAAGAACTAAGACAGAGCAGATGGAGGACAATGAGAAGGCAATGTTATGTAACATGAAGAACACAATATTTGTGATGGGAGGAAGTGGGGGGCTGGGGAAGTAGACACTCAATTTCTCTATTAGCATAAAAAAGCTTCAGGTATGTTGAAAACTATTGGCTCATTCTTCCTTAGTTCTTTGATGGATGTTATTAGTTTGCTCCACTTGTCTATGTTCTTCTGTAAATTTTTCACAGAGGATCTGTCCAACATATTGAGGAGCTTCTGGGTTTGGAAAAATGAGAACTGGGATCTGAATCCTGGCTTTCCCACTTATTACCTATGTGACTTTGGGCAAGACACTTAAATTTCTTTGGGACTCAAACTCCCCACCAAAAATATAATTTGCCTGTCCCCTGCTCTTGCTTTAGGAGGCATAATCTTCCTAAAGATTTTTGAAGGGACAAGAAAACAGTTAGGTTAGCAGTTTGAGAATCCTATCCAGTTTTCTTCTTATTGGTTTTCTCTGCAGTTTCAACCTTAAATTCTTTTTGAATGGTCTGGTTTAACTGAACTTTTCAATATGTTTCCTATAAATTAAATTCCTGCCTCTCCATTGTTCTATGACATTGGTTTTATAAGATGACACTGGCTGTACTCTTCCATCAGCTTCTCTGTGAAGTTTTATGGAGTTTGTTTTCTAAAACAGTATCATTATTCTTGGTTGCTCATATCTCTCTACCTGGCAAGTATATGTGTTAGCTGAAGTGGTTTCTAAGCTCTTCTGACCTTATTGTGGCAAATGACTTACATTGGCTAAACTTAGGCAACAGTGATGGACTCTATTTGCCACTATCAAAACAGAAGAAGAAAAGGTATACACAAGAGAGTTGTTGTTTATTTTGTGCGCTGTTCTTGAGTCTATTATAGGAAGACAGAAATGAATGATACAAAATCTTATACCTTACAGAGTTCATAGACTGCTTTGAGGGGGGTGGGATAACAGAGGGAGTGAATGTGGAGAACAAAACACGGCCCCAAATGTGGCAATACGTGTCAGAATGTACTAATGCCACAGAGAAATAGACAAGAGACAGTGTCGGTTCAGGGGTGGAAAGGATCCCTTTTTTTTGGCTGGGGGGAAGGAGGAGGAAGTAGGTGATGAGGTAGGGATCCTGGAGGATGAAGGAGGCAATATCTGAAATGGGCCCTAAAAGGAGGTGAAAAAAAAATTTTTTTTAACAACAGTTAATAAACCCTATTTCCTATTACCTGCAGGAGCAAAAATAAAACCTGTAGTTTGGCATTTAAAGTCCTTCATAACCTGGCTCCTTCCTATCAGGATTACTATCTTCCATATATTCTGAGATCCAGTGACACTGGCCTCTTGGCTATTCCTTGTTTTATAAAATGAAGGACTCTAAAGTTCCTTGTCTCTAAATCCTGATTCCATTTTTTCTTGTATCATTCTCAATAGCACAGGGTCCTGAAGACAACATTTCAATTACATTCAGATACTTATTAAAAACCTATTGTTTGCAGAACACTTTTTGATGCTGTAAGAGTTGCAGAATTTAGGTGAGGCCTTTGGGAGGTGGATAAAATATAAAATAATTGCAATATATAATAGTACCTAAGTGCAATTGTGTGAAATAAACAAAGTACTGTGGGAGGTCTTGGGACCATTACCTACCACAGTGAAGAAGGAAGGCTTCTTGGAGTAGATTTTGAACTGGGCTTTAATGGTGAGTAGGAGGAATTCACTGAGGAAAGAGAAGGAAGAACATTTTTTCCTAAGCACAAGGAGGAGCAAGAGGAAAGAAGAGTAGTCAGTTTGGCTGGAATATGTGAATGAGATGATGTAGGAAAGATAAGGTGATGCCAGATCATAGAAGACTCTGATTGTGAGATGTTTGAACTTACCTCAGTGGGGAATAGGAAATGGTCAGTTTTGAGCACAGCTGTGATGTGGCCAGATTTATGCATGACAGCAAATTCTGTGATTCTCAGCTCTCTAAGAGCTTTAGAATTGCAAAAGGACCTCAGTGATCATTTAGTCCACCTTCCCCATTTTACAGAGGACGAAACTGAGGTTCAGGGAATTTAAATATCTTGCCCAAGGTTACACATGTACTAAGCAGCAAAGCCAGGATGTGAATCCAGATTTTCTGGCTCATTTTTCCAGAGCATGTTCCTCTTCCTAATTTGTCAGGGATTTGTACAAGGATTATGAAACTGGATCTCTGAGAAGGAACCCTGTAATTCTAAGACTCTTGGAATGGAGGGTGATGAAAGATTAGTTTCTAGACTAAATAACTTCTGACATCCTTTTCAAGTCTCAGATTATATGATTCTAAGACTCCCAAAGTGGTTTCAAAAGTCTAAGATCAATCTCTTCTGCTCCCACCCATTGCTGGTAATATCACTTTGGAAATATCACTGGCAGCCTCATCCTAAGAGATGAGGGAATAGGAAAAGGGCCTCTCTCTTAAGCACGAAGAAAGGCCTGCAGGGTCAAGAAGGGCAGGGGTCAGGGTAGAGAGGTTGGTTGCTGATGGCCCTGCCTATTCTGACTGATGGCCACTTGTCTGAGGTAGAAGGGGTGGGAGGGAGAGAGCTGGATAGTTAATGGCTTTGGCCTGGGGCTGGGGGAAGCCTAAGAGGGAGGGAGTAAGGGAGGGGTGGTGGTGGTGTGTGTAAATGGACACTCTGGAAGAAAGCAGGTGGGGGGAAGTGGAAAGGCCGGGGGGCTAGTGGGCTGGGGGGCATCTGTTCCATGTCAGCAGACAGGAAGCATACCCCTGGCTTGGGTCAATGGGGATGGCCTCGGCAGGGAAGCCGCTTTACAAAAGATACCGTGGCTGAACTGCTTTAAAGGTGTTCGATCTCAGCCCAGGGGAGCGGGTTCTCTTTCAGAACCAACTTCCAGGCAGATACAGGAGGAGATACTGTGAAGGGGGCAGGGCAGGAATAGAGGGGATAGAAGAAATTCTGTGAAAGGGGATGAAACATGAGGCCCTGGGGAAGAGGGGTGCATCAATTAGCAGAAAGGAGCTATGGTGTCCCTCACCCACAAAAGCTCTTCCTGAAAACTTTCTACAAAACAAAAAGACAAGAACAATACCACTCTGCAACACTTTTCTAGCACCTGCCTTTGGGAGGGGCTCAATCAGCTTTTATGGATATGATGGCTGGCCCAAACAGTCTTGGGTCAAAGTATTCTCTGTGCTAACATACATGCTCTATCTGGAGTGGCCTGAGGGATGGGACCTGGCCCATGGCTTGAGAGGCTGCCATTTCCTATCATCAAATTAGGTCTCTCAAAGGGAAAAACCATTTGTTTTGTTGAAGATATTGTATCTGGGATTACTGTTACACATTAAGTTCTGTATCTAGTTCTATTCCCAAAAGTCTTTGGGGGACAGAAGAACTGGTTTCCTTTTATACAACAGAGGACTAGTTGAATTAAGTCAGCTTGTCTTCTAATTTGGTTGACGGGGGAAATCACAAACAGGACAAGTGAATATTTACTGGGAACTAGCCAAGGCAAGGCTTTCTTTGAAGCTTAATAGATGACTATTTATTAAGCAGAAGCCATATTCAGGTGTTCCTAGCTCTTGCACAACTTGCTCCTTCCCTTTTCCCCTTTCTCACTGAAGGGCATCTTAGGATCAAAGAAATTCCAGAGTTGGGCTCTCCAGTTCACTTTACACCTGAAAAACAATTCCCCTTCTTACAAGGGGCCACCCAGCTGTTAATAGCTCCCATAGAGGGAAATCCACTCCTTGTAATTCATTGTTTCTTAGATTGAAAGATAGTCCATTACATTCACACACCAATATTTGTTTGGCTACTTCCCAATTAATGGACATCTAGTTTGTTTCTAGTCATTTGTTACCACAAAAGTGATGCTACAAGTATTTTGGGATACACCAGGCCTTCTCGGTCTTTGGCCTGTTTCTAGGGGGGGAATGGTACTGAGAAGTCAAAGGGCATGAACAATTTTGTCACTTTTGTTGGACAGCTCACCCTCTGATCTTCTTCAGATAAACTGCTAGGTAGCCAAGTATATCCCCTTTCTCATCTTATACTGAAAAAAAAAAAAAAAAAAAAAAAAAAAAAAAATCCAAATCTTTTAGAATGTGATTCCATTTGTTTTCCTTGAAAAACTAAGGAAGCGGCACAGTGGTAGATAGTTTTAGACATGGAGCCAGAAGATACTGTTCCAGTTCCAAATTCACTCGAATAGTTGTGTGATCAGAGGCAAAGCAGTCAATTCTTCCGAGCCCTAGCACCTTCATCTATAAAATGTAAAACCTTCAGTTTACTTTCCTTCTAAAGGTGCTGTGAGAATCAAGTAATGGATGGGGAAGTGCTTTGTAACAGAAAAGCTCTAGAGGCATGTGGCCCTTTCTAATTGTGTGCCTTAGGACCCTCACTTCCCCTCAGTGACTCTCAGTTTTCTCATGTGTAAAATGAGGAGATCTACTTCACAGGGTGGTTATGCAGAAAATACTCTGTGGACCTTTTGATGGTCTAGAGATATTGTTATTAATATTGTTCTTCCTGTCATCAGTGTAGACCTGGGCACAAGAAATGGTGTAAGATATAAACATCAAGGCTGATGAAGAAAGGTGGGCTAGTAACATAAGTGTAGAGAGGGATGGATAACAAATGGAAAAGCTGTAGTGGAAGCCATGAAATATTGAAAAGTAGATGTCCAGCACATGCTGCTGGATTAGCTGTGGAGGATTAATAGAAAGACACAGAAGAGAATCCTGGACAGGCTACGGGTTATGCTAGGAAAGAGAGTACCTATGTTCTGGACATCCATCTCTGTTGAAATATTGCTGGGCCCTGGCTAGGGACATAGATTCAGAGCTTACCAATACTTTTGAGAGGAAATGAGATTCCTAGAGAGTGTTTGAAGACCAGAGTTAATGTTACCAAGACAATAACTTGCAAGGTGGTTATTTCTTGGGGGTAAAAATAAAAGAATTCCAAACCATGTCCTAAACCACGTCCTATTGACCCCTGTTCTGAGAAAGTAGAATGGAAAAAACACTGGAAATCAAGGTATCTGGCTTGATCCAAGCCTCATCACTTACTAACTGTGTAACTTGGGGCAAAGCACTTTGCTTCTCTGAAACTTGATCTTTTTCTCTTTCAAATGAGCATGGCAAGATCTGTTCTGCTTCTTGTACTGGTTCTCATACAGATCAAATGAGATCCTGGATGTAAAAGGATGTTTTGTATACAGAGTATTCTATGAATGACAACACAGGAAACCAGGTTGATGTCTTGTTCATCATGTTGATAAAATTTCATCACTTCTTGCTCCTCACTGACCTGTGTCCTCTAAGACCTGTGTCTGCTAGATGTTTGCCCTCTGCCTGTTTTAGTAAAGTGAATTAAAGCGATGAGGGAGGTATAAAAGTAAATTAGAGCTAAAGAAAAAAATCAGATTCTGGGCAAACAAAACCTCTCATTCACTGAAGGCCTCATCACAGTAAAACATCATAAGCCAAGTACATGGCAGTTAAATATTTTATGAACATAGATACACTTCTTTCAATTCTTTGATATTTTTGGCCTTAATCCTTGGGGAAGTCTGGGGAGGAGCTAGGGTCCTTATAAATAAAGACAGAGGACTGGCTGGTTCTCCCTTCCTCCATGCTACCATCTTACGCCTTCTTACCTCCGTCTACCAGTTCCTTTACAGTGCGGTAATCATCAGCCAGGGCGGCATAATGCAAAGCTGTACAACCCTTGAAGCTGGCCCGGTTGTTCAGTCGATTGTTGAAGTCATCCTCTCGGGTCACCAGGACTGGAGAAGAAAGGGTGGGACAGGAACAATAATCCAGTTAGGATGCTTAAGAGAAGTATTAATTTGAGATTATGTGATTTATAATTGGATGGCTCTAATTATATTATTTCAAATTAGACATTATCAAGTTCAACCCCATTATTTACTACCTGAGAAAATTAAAATATAGGGAGATTGAATTTTTTCCCCCAAGGACATACAAGTATGAAGAATCTGGATTCAAAACCAAAATTTCAGTTTTGAATCTTCTGACTCAAGAGCCTATGCTATTAGGACTATACTACATTAGCTCCCCATACACCGCCAAAGACACGACAGCAGATCTGTCGTAGTTCACATTTATTTGTTTTCTTAATTTCATCTAAAACTGTTTTTGGAGTAATATAGGCTGAGCTAGATTTCATCACTTTTTGCAAGCTTGTTTCCCCCCTGTCCTTCAACTAGTTCTTGTGGTGACTATCATATTCCTTCATATTTTCTTCCACATTTCCTCCAGCCAAATAATCTGCAATAAGCTTGGCATTGCTGTTGATTGCTCCATCACTCTGACTAAAAAAGAAATCTAGTATATGTTAGTTAATGTGGCATTTGGCATTTGAGGCTTCTCAAAACCTCGTGTCCTGCTACTTTTCTAACCTTATTACATGTTATTCCCCCACCACGCACACTATGACCTTTTAACTATTATTTAGATATGACACCCTGTATTTCTATTTTTGTGCCTTTGCATTGCAATGTCAAAGACTGTTTTCATTGAACTTTACTTCCATTTCTCAAAATCCTTAATTTCTTTCAAGAATCAACAATTATAAAAACAAACAAACAAATAAAACAGGAATAAAACCAACCATCAGGGATTCTTATTGTAGGGTTACGATCATAGATTTCAAAAAAGTTTGTGAATTAAATTTTTTTTATAACTTTAACTGATTTCTTTTATAATCCTATATATTTTATTTCATGCTACTGCCATGTAAAATCCTATATAATCCATCCCTTAAGGTTCAAAAAGTCTCACCTCCTCTAAGAAAGTTTTTCTGATTATAACAGCTCACTGAACTTCATTAAGCAAACACAGAATCACAGAATCTGAGGGCTAGAAAGGTTTCAGAGATCTTGTAGTCCAATCTATACCTGAAGCAAGAATCGGCAGCTACACTACTAACAAGTAGTCATCACTCCGTTTCTGCTTGTAAACCTCCCATGACAGAATCACTTCAACCAGAGGTAGCCTCTTTTGACTATTACTAAATTTTTTCTTATTTAAACATCAAATTGGTCTCTCTTCCCCCCAATTCTACTAGATTGTCCATCTAGGACAAATGCAATTTAGCCTAATCTCATTTTCCAGGTGACAGTCTCTTGGCTGTCTGAAGACAGCCAGATGTTTTCTCCAAGTCCTGAGGTTATCTCTACTTTTTTCTATCAATCTTTAGATGGCAGAATTTCCAGTCCTCTGTCCACCCTGCTCTTTGTGTAAACTATGTCTGTTGCCCATATTCTATTCTACCATGTATTATATATTTTGGTCTTGTTTTCAATAGGGACATGTATTAATGATGAATTTTTGCTAGAAAAATGGAAGTTCCAGTAAATCATTTAAAAATCTCTTAAGAAAAGATGGTGTTATCATAGATGATTTCACTCTATCCTCTGATGTTAGAATTAGGATCAATTCAGGGAAATAGGGAGGCGAAGAGAGATAGATTTGGCCAATATAAAGGAAAAAAACTTTAAATGATAAGGACTTTAACAAAGAAAGGGCTTCACTGTGAGGTAAAGGGAATCTTATTACTAGAGATAACTGAACAAAAGGTGATTATTGGCTAGGTATATGGTAGAAGGAATTTTTGGTGACAAACATGTCTTGTTACATACATCCCTAAGGGCTGACAATGAAATGCAGTGAGTCCGATTATGCTGGGAGACAAGTCTGTAGGAGCTGCAGTGACTTGAAGTATTTGAAGATTTTAAGTGAAAATGACATTGTTGAGGTTTATGGATTCCTGTTCATCCATCACAATGGATAACTGAGCAGTAGTTGTAGTTTGGGTATATAAACTGCTAAGACAGACTTTCCTCTATCCTTCCCCAAAATGAGGAAGTCTGTTTCTGTTTCTTTACTTGCTTTCAAAATGAATTCCAGAAGATCAATGTCAACTGAACTAATCTAGAACCATAAAATTTCAGAGTAGGAAATTACACTAGAATGTAGAATGTCACAGCAAGAAGGAATGCTAGTATATCGATTATTAGACTTGTAAGGGAACTTAGATCCTAGGAGAAAGTCAGAGTTTGAAGGGATGGGTAATATAAAATGTCAGAGCCAGAAAGACTTCAGAGACAAAATTTCACTTTATAGAAGAGGAAAAAGAATTTGAGAAGAAGGGATTTGCTTAAGGTCACATAGCTGAGAATGGGACTAGTGAAGAAAAAAAAAAAAAAGCTAAGAACAATGGAAAAGGGTATTGTTTTTGTTTGTTTGTTTTGTAGATTTGTATTGGAAAAGAAGAAAATAGAAAGGAGAGAGTCACTGCTTAGAGTAAATGAAACAATGATAGAAGATGTAAAGGTGATTTATTTTGCTTCTGTCTTTTCCTGCTAAGATTAGAAAAAAAATTCTTGGACCTATAGGAACAGAACAAAAAATGACTAGCTAGGAGTTGAAACCAAAGCAAAATAGAGAGGGATATAAAGTACCCTATAGAAACTACCCTATTAAACAAACAAACAAACAAACAAATAAATAAATAAACTATCCTATCTCTAAAAAACTGTAGGGTATGGAAGTCCTCCATAAGAATAGGAGAAGGTCAATGTTATTCTGATTTTCAAAAAAAGATAAAAGAGTACAGGTCATTGAGTTTGACTAAGATATCTTGCAAAATATAGAATACATTATTAAAGAGATAAGTGAGTACCACAAAGAGTCAGCATGGCTTCATTAAGAAGAAATAATGCAAGACTAATCTAATTTCCCTTTCTTTTTTTTAATTAAAGATTTTTATTTTCAAAACATATGTATGGATAGTTTTTCAACACTGACCTTTGCAAACCTTGTGTTTCAAATTTTCTCCCTCTTCCTCCCATTCCCCTCCCCTAGATGGCAAGTAATCCAATATGTTAAACATGTTTAAAAATATGTTATAATTTTCCTTTTCATAGAGTAGTGGTTCTCAAAATCTTTGGTCTCAGGATTCCTTTATATCCTTAAAAATTGTTGAGGATCTTCCTCATACAGAGCTTTTGTTTATGTGAATTTTATCTATTGGTATTTACTGTATTATACTAAAACTAAAATATCTTAGTATAATTATGAAAACATTTTTGACCTTAAGGTTACCCAAAAGGGTCTCAAATACCCAAACCACACATGGTTATTGCATGGAATACAATGCAATAAAATGGGAAAGAGAACTACTTTTAGGTATACAGAATCAGGATCCAAAAAGGTCTTTATAGGTTTGAATGTTTAATAAGATGAAATTTAAAAGTGGTAAATGTAAAGTCTTAGCAAGAAGAGAGAGACTGAGAGAGAGAGAGAGAGAGAGAGAGAGAGAGAGAGAGTTAGTTAAAACAACGAATTCTAAAATCAAGGCAGGAAAAGTATGACTAGACAGCAATTTGTCTAAAAAAAGCAGTTTAGTGGATTACAAGCTCAATATCCATCAACACTGCTATGGCAATCAAAAAAGAAGTGGAATCTTAGGTTGCACTGAGAAGCAGTGTTCAGGAGTAGGCAGGTTTTAGACCTGGCTGAGCCTATGTAGACTACTGTGTTTTGT
This sequence comes from Sminthopsis crassicaudata, assembly GCF_048593235.1. Taxonomy (NCBI): domain Eukaryota; kingdom Metazoa; phylum Chordata; class Mammalia; order Dasyuromorphia; family Dasyuridae; genus Sminthopsis; species Sminthopsis crassicaudata. Next base: position 579,200,099 of record NC_133619.1, on the reverse strand, counting down.
TTGGGTTGCTACATTTTAAGCTGGAGGGCAGCAAGGATGGCACAAAACCCAGAGAGCATGCCAAGTGAGGACTGGCTGAAGAAAGATAGGGTATTTTATCAGGAATATGGACGAATGGGAATGGTGATGGAGAATGAGAGCTGATGTGAAACATTTTGAAGGCTGTCATGTAGAAGAGGGATTAGATGTGGGCATAATGAGAAAAGAAACATATAGGCTGTGGGGAAGAGATCTGGTTTTGATGCAAGGGAAATCTTCCTAGCAGTCAATGCTATATGAAAAGAGAAATAGGCTGCCTTGGGGATGGCTGGTAATACTTCATTGGAGAGCTTCAAGCAAAGAATGGATGGCAACTTGTTTGGGTATTAAGTAGAAGGGACTCTGGTTCAGGTGATGCTTGGTTCAAATAGCTCCTGAGGTTCCCCCTCCTGTGCCTAGACTCTTAAGGATATTTATAGCTGCTGTGAAAGGCTATTGCAAGCAGCAAGAGTAAGGAAAAAATTCCATTGCAGTGAGAGACTTTAGCAGTAGCTTTATCAATAATGGGAAGTGGGATTTGGATTGTCACTTTACTTCTTTTTTTTTTTTTTTTTTTTTTTTTTTTTAAATAATAATAGTTTTTATTTACCAGATATTTGCATGGGTAATTTTACAATGTTGACAATTGCCAAAACTTTTTTTCCCAATTTTTCCTTTCCTTCCCCCCTCTCCCCCAGATGGCAGGTCGACCAATACATGTTAAATATGTTAAGAGTATAAATTAAATACAATATATGTGTACAATGACCAAACAGTTGTTTTGCTGAACAAAAAGAATCGGACTTTTAAATAGTGTACATTTAGCCAATGAAGTAAATCAAAAATGCAGGCGGACAAAATTAGAGGGATTGGGAATTCTATGTAGTGCTTCATAGTCATCTCCCAGAGTTTTTTCGTTGGGTGTAGCTGGTTCAGTTCATCTCATTATTGGAAAGGGCCACGTCCATCAGAATGTAGTATTGTTGTTGAAGTATATAATGATCTCCTGGTCCTGCTCATTTCACTCAGCATAAGTTCATGTAAGTCTCTCCAGGCCTTTCTGAAATCATCCTGTTGGTCATTTCTTACAGAACAATAATATTCCATAAGATTCATATACCACAATTTATTCAGCCATTCTCCAATTGATGGACATCCATGTAGTTTCCAGTTTCTGGCCACTACAAAGAGGGCCGCCACAAACATTCTTGCACATACAGGTCCCTTCCCTTCTTTAAGATCTCTTTGTCACTTTACTTCTTAAGGATCTCTTTTTTTCCTCACTTACCAAATGAAATTCTGTACTTGATGATGACTAAGGTCCCTACAGTTCTGTGGTTCTAACAGCTTGCCTTTCTTTCCATAGAATTTAAAGGTTTACAAAGTTTTCTGCACAATACTCTTGGGAGGTGAGGACAGAAAGTATACTCCTTTTATAGATGAAGAAAATGAGGTTCAAAACATAATTTGTTTAGGGTCATCTAGGTAAAGGGCAAGGTGAGGGCATAAACTTACACTTTTGGGTTAAAAAATGAACTTCACAGTACAAAAATGGGGCATAAATTACTAATCTATAGTTAGTATTGAGCCATCAAACTTTTTTTATTGTTTACCCATATGATAGATACTGTGAAAAAATAAACAATGTGATTCAATGGTGCTCCATGATAGTAAAAAATGTCATATTTCCTAAGGACAATGGGTGGAAGTTGTAAAGAGGTAGGTTTTTGTTAGATGCATGGAAAATCTTTTTAACAATTAGACCTATCCAGTGAGCTATCTGAAAAACTGATGTTATTTCTTTACCCCATCTTTAAATAGACATTTTATTATCTTTTGTTTCTGAAGTCTCTTCTCCTTAATGCCTACTCTCCCAATGTTCTCTAAAGTAGATGAGAAGATTTAGACGAAACAAAAGACACAATATTTCAAAAAAACATATACATCATATTCCACCTCTCAATGGAGGAGAGAAAGGCCTGCTTCTTTAATAGCTCCCCAAATTAATTATGGTTTGAATGTCTTTTAGTGTTCCTTTCTTTTACATTACTGTAGTCATTGTGTATGCTGGTCTCCCAGTTCTGCTTCCTCCTTACATCAGTTCACATAAATCTTCTTACGTTTTTTCTGAATTCCTTCTTTTTGGGTTATTTCCCTACAAAAGTAATATTATTCTATCACATCCAAATGTCCCAATTTGTTTAGCCATGTCTAAATCAACAGAGGCTTGATTCTACTTCTAGATTTTTGCTACTACAAAAGTGTTGCTATAAATGTTTTCCATGCATGTAGGGGACTTTTCCCTTTGATTCTGGCTTTTATGCTCCCAGAAGATGGGTCCCTGGGTCAAAGAAAATAAGAATTTGCACTAGAGGTTCAAGATAGGGCTCCAACAACTTTTTGGGGACATAGAAAAGGAAATTCTCATACTGGTTTAGTTTAGACTACATAGTTTCTGAGATCCCGTTCAACTCAGATTCAGTGATTCCATGATTCTGTGATTAATATGAATGTTGAATCCACCTGCTCTGCTACACTGCGACACTGAGGCATGACAGTGTGAGTGCAGAGGAAACACAAGTAACAGAGAAAATTAGGAGTTAGGAGAAGGGAGTTTGGATCCTAGCTCTGACGGGGATTTATATGAACTGCATGGGCTGTGTGACACTTTAGGTAAATTACTTCATCTTTCTAATCCTCAGTTACTTCATCCATAGAGGGATGAAACTGCCCAATATCTATATTAATCTCATTGATCTACAGCATGCAGATTCCATTTTCTTTTATTTGTTTGTTTATTTATTTATTCATTCATTTATTCATTTATTTATAGAAATTGACATTTGGCCTTAATTCAGAGGGTTTTTGAGGAAAGTATAGTGTAATACTTAAAGTGTCATATAAATGTGAATGGATCTTACTATTCTTATGTAAGTCATTTTAGAATGATCCCATAAAACTTTTAAAATATTTTGGGCTATGAAAAGAGCAGTTTTATAGAGAAGATTCACTTTGAGGAACAATTCCTTTCCTGATGGTGCCAAGTAAAAAAGGTGCCCGTGTTGACAATGAAAAGAGATCTCATGTCACCCTTATTTTGGTCAGCTGCTGAATCTAAACTGTTCCTTTTGGCTGGGTCTCCCTGTGACTCACTGGTTTGTACTTGTTCTTCCTCCATCTCTTTTAGAATGATATAGTCAAAAGTGGACTGACAAGCACAAGTCTTGGGTCTGAATCCTGGATCTGCTTCTTGCTACTTGTGTGACCAGGAACAAAGCTCTTGGCCTCTTGAGGTGTCAGTTTCTCTCCTGGTAAGATAGGGACAACTGGACTAATTGTCCTGATTCCTATGATCTTAGGGAGGCTAATGAAGTGGTAGACTAAGAGTCTGGCTTTGCTTTAGCTGAGTGAGCAGGCCTAGCCTGGAGGGAAAGTAAATTATCCAAGATCCGTGGACATCTGGTGCTACAGAAAGGAGGGCCCAGTGAATCTCCGTGGCTTTTCAGAAGGCTGCCCAACTGCTGAGTTACTTGCAGAGTCTCTTTCCCAAAAGATTTCTTCCCTGTCATCTAACTGGTGTACAGCAGGGGGGTCTGATTGCTTCTGCTTCAAGTACTAGGCTCGGTCTTCTCATATATGTTTCCTTCTATTCTGATTCAGAGGAGGCAGAGGATGACAGACTGAATAGTTCCAGACCTTTGCACTGTAGGGATTAATATTCTGGTTCTGACTAGTGAACACTTTACCTTAGGGATTCATTATCATAACTTGCCCAGAAAATGCCAGCAGATATATACTAAGAGGGCTACAATGGAACAAGTCCTATGACTATACTTAATCCAGTTTCCCAAATTCATTATGTTGCCCCCTTAGAGATCTCTCTATAGTATTTACTACTTATATGTCCATTATTTATACATGTCATACTCTGTAAATCTTCCAAAGTCTGTTTTCTACCAGTAGGTACAGACAGATGATGGTGGTTCTGTGGAAGGGGCTTAGACTCCGACTCAGAAGTCCTGGATTCTAGTCCTGGCTTTATCACTAACTTTTATAGGACATAAAAAGTTAGCAACCTTCATTGGGTCTCCATTCCCTTCTTGTCAAGTAGGGGCAGGGATTATTGTTTTTTTTCTCTTGGGTTCTTGAAGGAATATGGAATGGCAGAACTAGAATGGAAATTTTTGACCAAACCTAACATGCTATAGTACCAGCCCCTGATGTCACACCCAAGTTATGAATCTTTTACCATATCAAAGACCACCAGCATGTCCTTTATATTTAAAAGACCTAACTCTACATCTGGACTCAATATCTTGCCACCCAAATCTATGCCCTTTTCCTACTTCGTCTATTTCTGCAAACACTGTTTACAATTCATGCTGGGCTAAAACCTTAGTCAAAGATTGACTAAGTTCTAAATTCTGCCTTGTTCTTTTATGATTACATCCTGTGGATTTTACCTTTGCAAAAATAAAAATGAACATTAAGGGGATACTTTATACAGAGCACTGTGTATAGCATTGAGAAAATTGTAAAGTTTAGGCAAGGTAGGGTTCTTTGCCCTTGTGAAATTTACAATTCAGTTTCGGATAAAGTGTGCACGCTCACATGCACATGTATATACATGTACACATGTATGTATATACGTATCTGTCTCAAATATAAAAGGAAATAGAGATATATACATACATTACAGTAACATTGTATGATAGATGTAATATTACAAGCTCCACTCACCCTCCCCAAAAAAAGATGGATGGTATAGTGGCTAGAGCAACAGTCCCGAAGTCAGGAGGACCTACATTCAAATTTAACCTCATACACTAACTGTGTGATCCTGGGCAAGTCACTTAACCCTAAATGCCTCCCAAACAAAACAAGGCAAAAAAAAAAAAAAAAAAAGTATGTGTAATGTTATACAACAAAAGTAGTATTATGAGACAAGCAACAGTAAACAATTCATGTAGGTTTTGGCTATGAGCCAAGTCAGATGGAAAGTCTCAGTGGTCTTTAAGGTGTAACATTCTCTCTAAAATGTAATGTTCTCTTCTTGAGGTTTTCTTGGGGTGTCTGGAGGTAGCCTTCATTTCAATTCAGTAATCAGCACACATGCAGCTAGGGATTAAAGTCCAAATCCTTTATTGTCTCTTTCAAAGTCTTGTCTCCTTTCCTACAGCCCGGTTAACTTTTTTAGTCTAGATTCTTTATTATCTCCTTCCTGGGGGGGCTGGGTAGCTTTCTGGAGAGCCTTTCAGTCTGGTCTTGGTTCTGAAAGCTTGAGCTCTCACCTGTCTTCTCTGGCTTCTGATTCTCTCCAAATTCCAAGGGTTTAAGCTTTAGCCTCCAGCCACAACAAAGGTGGACGATGGAATGAATCTGTCTCTGCCTCTGAGAGTGGGATTGTGGGTCTGGTCCTGAGAGCTTCTTGCTTATATGCCGCACACTGAGTACAAACCAATCATTATATCACTAGGAAACCATTATTTGTTGTAGGATTAAATCAGTGCCAAACTAGATTTAACCATTGTCTCCTCAATTCTACTCAGCACCTTGTTTCAATTCTGGCCCATAACATCTCCTTGTAGGATTAAATCAATCATACTGAACCATGCTAAATTAGATAACTATTGTGTCTATCAATTCCACTGACTTAGATCCTTGTTTCAAATTCAGAGTTCTGGCCCATAAAAAAGGCACCAGAACAAAGTAAATAGGAGTGAATCTTCTTTAGCATTGTTTCCACTAAGAAAATCCTATCTATTTTTGTTTTTTGAATTTTTTTTTCTGAATAGTTCTAAATTGTTCTTCAGAATTGTTAGGTCAGTTTACAAGTCCACTAACTATGCATCAGTGTCCTCCTTTTCCTATATCTCCTCTAACTTATGTCATTTTTCCATTTAATTTTCATTACCTTAATTAATAGCGATTCAGATTTGGAACTATGCCCAATGGGCAACCAAATTGTGCATACTCTTTTATCCAGAAATACTACCATTAGGATTTCTATCCCAGAGAGATCAAGGAAAATGAAAAAAGACCTATAAATGCAAAAAACATTTATAGCAGCTCTTTTTGTGGTGGCAAAAATTTGGAAACTGAGATAATGCTCTCAACTGGGAAATGGCCGAACAAGCTATGTTATATGAATATAATGGAATATGGCTGTGTAGTAAGAAATGGGGAGCAGGCGGGTTTTAGAAAAACCTGAAAAAGACATGTGAATTGATACAAAGTGAAATAAGCAAAACCAGAAGGACATTATGCACAGTAACAGCAACATTATGGTATAATCAACTATGAATGACTTAGCTTTTCTCAATAATACAATGATCTGAAAAAATTACAAAAGATATGTGATGGAAAATGCTATCCATGTCCAGAGAAAGAACTGTTGTACTCTGAATGCAGATTGAAGCATATTATTTTCACTTTATTTTTTCCCCCTTTTGGTCTATTTTTGTGTGACATGATTAACATGGAAAGATTTTTTTACATAACTGCACATACATATTCTATATAAAACTTCACCATTTTAAGAAGAGAGGAAGGAGAAAAATTTGGAATTTGAAATTTTGTAAAAATGAGTATCAAAATTTGTCTTTACACATTTGGAAAACTACATTAAAATAGTGTTAGAACATTTTTTCATGACTATAGGAAACTTTGTTTTTTTTTTTTTTTTTTTTGAAAACTTCCTGTTCATATACTCTTATAATTTATGTAATGGGAATAACTTATATTAACATCATTTTAATTCATTTCTCTACAAGAGAGAGATGAAGCCTTTATCAAAGAAATTTGTTATAAAATACCAACCTTTCCCCTTCCCCCATTTTCTGTTTTCATTTTAATCTTGGCTGCACAGGTTTTTAGCTGTGCAAAAAACTTTTAACTTTAATTTAATTAAATTATTCATTGTATAACCTATAATACTCTCTATCTCTTGTTTGATAATAAATTCTTCCATTATTCCAATATTCCATTATTGCCCAAGATCTCAAAAACTGTACATACCCTGTGATCCACAATATCACTACTAGGTCTGTATCCCAAAGAGATCAAAGAAAAAAGAAAAAGAATTAGTGCAAAAATATTTACATCAGCTCTTATTTTGTGGTAGCAAATTGGAATTGGGAATTGAGGGGATGCTTGTCATTTGGGGAAGGACTAAACAAGTTGTGGCATATGATTGTGTTAAGAGTTGAGGGAAATGACAAGGGGGGATGATTTCAGAAAGAACAATAGAAGGTACATAAACTGATGAGGTGAGAAAAACTGCAGGTAATGGTATACAATATACCAATAGTGTTGTAATAATAATCAACTGTGAAAACCTTGGCCACTCTGATCAATATAAAGATCCAAAACAATTTCAAAGCACTCATGATGAAAAGATGCTATCCATCTCCAAAGAAAAAGAACTGGTAAACTCTGAATGCAAACTGAATGAGTATACTTTTCCTGCTTTATGTATTTATTTATTTAGTTTTTACAAGTATGACTAATACTGAAACACATTTTTCATGATTTCACATGTATAACTGATATAATATTGTTTGCCTCCCCAATGAGTTGGGAGTGGGGTGGGAAGGAGAGAATTTGCAACTCAAAATTTAAAAAAGAAAATTCCAAAAATAAATAATAAATTAAAATGGCATGACATCTTTGCTTTATCCCTGATCTCATTGCAAAGTCCTCTAGTAAAGAATTTATTATTAGTGCTGATTCTTTCTTAAGGCAAGGTCTATTTATTCCTTTGGTTTTAGTATTTTTTAATAGAAATGAGTGTTGTATTTATGTAAAAGCCTCTTTTGGGTACTGTGATATAAAAATGTAATTAATTTTTTTGTTATTGTCTATTAGGTTTATAGTTTCTCTAATATTGAAATAATTCTGCATTCTTGGTATAAATCCAACCTAGTCATGTGGCACAATTAAAACAAATTATTATAGCCTCTTTGCTAATATTTCATTTAATATTTTTGGATAAATATTCATTAAAGATATTGGTTTGCAACTGGGGATCCACAGACTTGTTTAAGATTTTGATAACTATGTTTTGATATAGCCTGACAACCCAAGAAACTTTAGAATTCAAGAACTCTGGGAATAGTCATCTCCCTGTCCCAATCATCAGACCTGCTCTCATCCCCCAGAATCTCCCAGGAATCACTGTGGAGAGGAGGAGTCTACTTTACTCATCTTCACCAACAAAAACTGCTCACCAACTACACCAAAGGGCAGATAAGCACAAAAAGCCCTAAGAGTAGCAATACCATTGCTCTTCCAGACCACCCTTCACTGTGATCATTTACAACAGAAGCAATTCTTATGGAAGAGGCCAGTCATCCAACTGCCAACCCATGGTGTCAGTCATGAAGCAGTATTATCTTTTCCTCCCAAGGGAGAGGGAACACATCCCAAGCAAGTCATACAATTACTGCCCTCATCTTGACCATCACCTGTCCTCCTCAGATCCTGACAGTCCAGAAATCTGAATTCAAGTCTCTGTGATACTTTCAGCCCAGTTCTTGAAGCCACCATACTAAGTAGCAACTGTTAGGGAAATAGTATTCCTGTCGGTACTACATTAGCCACAGGCACTGAAAACCAGGGGGAAAAAAAAAAGAATTTTTCTTGCCATCAAAGACCTTAGCACTATCAAATAGTCAACATTAGAAACTGATATGATCTTATCAATGGAAATGGAATTCAAAAAGAAATATTGCCATTTCCTTGCTGTTATGCCCCAAGAACCATGGGACCATGAGATCTTTTAATCTAATTCGCAACTGAAACTTTCGGAATGTGTTGCCTTCTCCCATTAAAATGTAAGCTCCTTGAAGACAAAGATGTCTTATTTTTGGATTTATATCCCCAACACTTAGCAGTATTTTGCATATAGCAAATGCTTAATAAATGCTTGCTTCATTCCTCTTTTCCCATCTTTTTCAAATAGTTTACATAACTGTTAGAATTAACTATTGTTTATTTTTTGAATGTTTGATAGATTTAAGCTTATAGTACTATCTGGTCTTCCTCTTCCCTCCCTACCATCTTGGAATTTCATTTTTGGTTTATTCAGTTTCTTCCATTGACTGGATTATTCAAATTTTCTACCTTTTGCTTTGTTAATGTGGATATTTCTTATTTGTTTATATTTATTTCTAAGTATTCATCCATCTAAGTCATGTAGTAAGTTTTGCTGGTATATTAACAGGTAAAATTATTTCTAATAACTTCCTCATTTTTGAGTGGTAAATTTTCCCTTTTCATGTATGATTTTGGTTTTCTTCTCTTAAAAAAACTCAAACAAACCAAAACAAAAAAAGCAGATAAATTAATGGTTTACTTAGTTTAATGTTTAAGTTACTAATTTTATTATCAATTCAATGTGCCTTTTGCTTTCAATTTTATTAATCTCTTTGATTTTCAAGTTGTGTTCTAAATTTTTCTCCCTTCCTTCCCCCTTCTCTCCTCCCCTAGAGTAATCCAGTATATGTTAAACATGTACAATTCTCCTAAACATGTTTCCACAATTATCATGCTACACAAGAAAAGTCATTATCAAAAAGGAAAAAAAAATTAGAAAGAAAACAAAAAGCAAGCTAACAACAAAAAGGGTAAAAATATTATGTCGTGATGCACATTCATTCCCTGAAGTTCTCTTTCTGGATGCAGATGGCTCTTTTCATCACAAGTGTGCTGGAAGTGGCCTGAATCACTTCATTGTTGAAAAGAGCCATGTCCATCAGAATTGATCATTGTATATAATCTTGTGTACAATGATCTCTTGGTTCTATTCATTTCACTTACCATCAGTTCATATAAGTCTCTCCAGGACTCTCTGAAATCATCCTGTTGGTTGTTTCTTACAGAACATAATATTCCATAACATTCATATACCATACCTTATGCAGCCATTCTCCAATTGATGGGCATCCACTCAGTTACTAGTTCCTTGCCACTACAAAAAGGACTGCTACAAAGATTTTTGCACATGTGAGTTCCTTTACCTCCTTTATGATCTCTTTGGGAGAAAGGCCCTGTAGAAACACTTTTGGAGCAAAGAGTATGTAAAGTTTAATAGCCCTTTAGGCATAGCTCCAAATTCAGGCTTTATTTTTAATCACAGCTTTTATTAAGTTCAGTGATTTTCAAATTATCTCTACTTGACCAGTCATTTTTTTGTAGCACACATTTTATTTTTTTCAATCTATTGATTTTGTTCCAATATTTCTTTTCTCATGAAGTTGTTGATTTGCTTGATTTAGGCTCATTTTCAGGGAGTCTATCATTTGTGTCAACTTAGCCCTTATTTCATTTTTTTTCTTTTCTTTTTTTTTTCCTTCTAGGTACTTTCATAATCCTTGTGGATAAATCATTTCCTGCCTCCTCAGGTTCTATATGAATTTGTTATAGAGTCTCTTTCTCTGGGTTTCTCTCTTAGGCATCTCTGGATCCATAGGCAGTTTTTTTTTTTTTTTAAATTATCTACTTTTGTTTACTTATATCTTCACTTTTAGTTCCTGATTCAGGATTTGATTCTAGCTCCAGGCTCGTCTCCTCCTGCACTTTTGGATGGGAAGATGAATTGGGGAGAGGCAATCCTTGGTTCTTGGATTCCTTGATTTCTTGGATTCCTATTGCTAACTTCCATTTCCACAAGTAGATGGCTACTGGCCCCTGTGATTCAAGTCCTGTGGGTTTATGACTGCCTTGAAGTTTATTTAAATATATTATTTTTTTCTCCTAGATACAGAATACTGCAGGCTTCAGGTGGTTCTTAGAGTCTATGATCTTCAATGGTAGGTTTCTATCTGGCTAATCTCACTTGCACTGGCTTTCCTGACAGGACCCTTTCTCAGAGACTTTTATTTGTCTGTCTGTGAAGTCCTGGGACAAAAAAAGGCACTCACTGCACTCTCTCTGAATTTCTCGACCATTATTCTGTCTGTGTGAGTATGTGTATGACAGCTGAGCTCCTCTGACCTTGTCCTCCAAACTATCTTAGCTGGCTCTTCCCAATTCAGCTATTGTCCATTTATGTGACCTTGAATAAGTCATTTAACCTCTGGACCTGTGTTCCTTCTTCCATCTGGAAAAGGTAGGATTTGAATGAGGAAGTTCCTCATCATTCAGACCATTTTTCCTCTTTCAACTCCAGGGTTCTCATGCTATCTCCAAATTTTAACCAGAGAAACACTCTTTTTATTCAGCAGCATTGTTGTAGTAAGTTCCATAACCAGAAGGAGGCCTTAGATCTCCCTGCTGTGGTCATGGTAATAGCTGGTTAACCTTGGTTTCTATGCTCTTAGAAAGTCCCTACACCTGACCTACCCTCCCTCTCTTCTGTATCCTTTTGAAGAGGTTTAAAAAGTTCCCATAAAAAACAAGTATGAAATGCTGTAATTAATAGCCAATTCCAAGCTAAGCCAGCATTGCTACTAATAAACCTCAACACTTACAAAAAGAACAATAAATTCTTCCCCTTCTCCAGGTCTGAGGCTGTGATATATATAGATATATAGATATAGATATACACTCCCCCTCCACCCCACCACACACATACTCACTATACTCACACCCACACATTTGTGCCCGCTTGTGTAGTGTGAGCATTCATGTGTGTGAATGCATCTGTGTGTGTGTGCGCACGCGTGTTTTCCTTTATTTCCCATCCAGGGAGGGGCTGAATAATGAACTGCGTGCGTCAGGGAAGATGAATCTGAGATACTAGGGAGCAGTGCAGTAAAAAGATTAAAGTGTTATTATTGTTGGGTTTTTTTCCCCCATGGTCCATTGTGACAGCTCGGCCGTCATCTGTAAAAAATGTCTTGGCGAGAGATAATCATCGGAAACTCAATAAAGCGTCAGGGGGAGCCTCGGCCCCCATCAATCACTGGGTGCCTGGAAAATTTCAGCCCTCTATCTCCCTTCCTGCTATCCATATAAATGTCTCTAATATATTTTGTTCAGTGTGTAGGACCCAGCCCTGATTTGGAACTTTTGATGAAAAAATATTTATACACAAAATATGTAAATCGTTATAAAAAAACAAAACAAAACAAACAAACCAAAAAGACAACTCGCAACACAGGCTCTTTTCTACTTATTTCTACCCTATCCTTATTTTTATAAATGCAACAGAATTTATTCTTTTTAATAAAACATGTCAACTAGAGAATTAATACAACTTACTGCCCTAGTCTATCTCCCCCACCAATGGAAACATATTGGTTTGAGAAGCTGAAGAGAGACAGAAACAATTAACTTCATTGGCTGATATATTTTGTCTAAAATAAAGTCAACCAACATGCATTATGCATTGACATTCTATTGTTCATTGGCACATGTGTGGGCTGGTGGGTGATCATGTGGCTCCTGTTGGAGAAGATTACAATGCTGACTTTGGGGGAAGGAAGGAGCCACCAGAGCATTATTTTTTGGGGAAAAAAAAATGGAGCTGTCCAAATAGTGATTGAATGAGCCTGCTGCTAGCCTGAGCAAAGGCAGATACTCTTTGTGAGCTGTGCCCACTATCTGGTTTGTCCATCCTAGCAGAAGGGTGGCAGGTATAGCAATGCTTTAGAGGTATGTGAGGTTCTGTGACTAAGCTTGAGAAACCCTTCTCTCCCACTGGTCCAGTGGAGTCTCCAATAAGAATACATGACTGATTTCACGGTTTGGCTTTGATCTCTGGAATCAGGCATGTAATAGGGTTTTGTAAACCTCAAAGCTACACACACACACACACACACACACACACACACACACACACACACACACTCCCACCCACCCACCATCAGGATTTTTCCCTCTAGCTCTCAATTTCTCCAATTATATAAAACAGGGGAATGAGGAAAGCAGATTCCAAGCCTGATGTGAACAAAGTGTTCAGCAGTAACTAACCTTAGACCAAATTAATCGAGGTACTTCTCTTTTTGGAGAGGTGGTAGACTATGGGGTTGGAATGTGGCATACGTTGCCAGACAGCTTCTCTGTGTGGGTGGATTTTCCTGAATTAGGGTAGGAGCAAGGGTATGTGTGAGAGATGGGAAGTGTGTTATGTCTATAAAGGACTAATGTGAAAACAAAAGGCATTAATAAATTAAATATAAAAAAGAAATTTATAGTTGTCTTATGGTATTTGAAAGGCTATAAAGAAAGAGGGATTAGCTTTGGTTAGCAACTCCAAAGTTGGGTTGCTAAACATTTTTTAGTGCTTCCAACCAATCCTCATGTTTGTTCCACTAACTTCTCATCCTGGCCACAATTCTCCTTTGTAGGTACACTAAAGTGTATCATTCCTAAAATATGACACTCAGAATTGAGCTCTGCTTCAGAGAGTGTTTGATCGTGGCAGGGAGCAGAAGGTCTTGCCATCTACCTCACTTTGGTTACAAGATCTGCATTATAGAGGCTAAATCTTAAATCACTTCTCTTAGTTGTCACCTTGAATCTTCTGGGTATTCAACAAAGCCTTTCTCCTTTGACACACTCTGTTCTTAGTCCTGTCTTGAATTTTCAGTGTTATAGATCTCTCACACCAGTATGTTTAAAAGGCCTCCAGGACTGAGGCAAAGCTAGCTAATTCTTGCCTTCTTGAAGACTCCAACACTGTCCTATATGTCTCTTTTATACTTATAGGCAGGACTGGAAATTTACCCAATCAAACAAAAAATGTATAAGCCCCCCCCGGGGAGGAAAAGGCCTCTGCTAGGTACCCTGAGACATTCAGGAAAAATGCCCTCTTCTGTTCAGGGGTTTATATTGTATTAATAACAAGATCCCTAGCAATTTACACAGAAAAACCAAGTGGATGAAGAATGTCTATTGACTAGATTTTGATCTCACATTTAATAGGCAGAGGGCCAACGTGGATGAAGAACAAGTCTCAAGGCTCCTGTTTAAGTACTATTTGTGACACATTCTGGCTATGTGACCATGGAAAAGTCATTGAATCTCCTGGTGCTACAAAAATCCTGAGAAAGTACATTGCAAAGTTGCATTGGTAGAGGAACTTCCCTAAGCTTAACTAATATTATACTAATCACAGATCCACTTGCTATCCCTAGCCCATCAGTATCTCTATCTTGGATGGCCAACATTTCTTTCTTTCTTGTGCTTTTAAGATTTGCAAAACACTTTGCAAAAATTATCTCATTTTATACTCATAACTACCCAGGGTATGATCTCACTTTAATAGACCAAGAACCAATATGCTTCTTGTGTTGCTGCACATCCATAAATAACAGTATCACAGTCTTCATAAGAATAGAAAAGACAGGAATACCTAGGTGGCACAGTGGATAGAGCACCAGCCCTGAAGCTGAGGAAATGAATTCAAATCTGACCTCAGACACTTAATAGTTATTAGCTGTATGACCCTGGGCAAGTCACTTAACCCCAATCACTTCACCTAAATAAATGAATGAATGAAAAGAAAAATCAAAATGACAGATGAGTCAAAAGGAAGCTGTTTTTTGAGTTGAACCAATGATGTGTCAAATGTAAGAAATAGCACATCAAGGGCACTAGAACCCAGTATGGGTCAAAGCTGGAGTCAAAAGTCCTAAATTCAAATCCCTTGCTTTATGTTTTTAACTAGCTGTGTGATTTTGGACAATTCAGTTAACCTTATTGAGTCTTCAAAATGAAGGAGTTGGATTGGATTAGACTAGAAGAGGTGAAGATATAGCAAAGATGGTGAATAAAAAATGCATTTTTTTTAAAAAAATCAATCAACAAAAAAGAAACAACCAGACTATGGAGATAGATCCTCAGTGAAAGATTTAAAACAAAAGACAGGGGGAGGTTTTGGGTTGCACCAGTGGAGGGAGCAAGCACACTGATGAGATCAAAGATTCAAGAAGTGAAGAATATTCCCATTAGGGAAACACAATACTTAATACTGAAGTAAACCCAAAACTGTGTCCTGACAAATGCCAATTACCTAGAGTACTGAATGTCATATAACATTAGGACAGAGACAGTCCTCAGACATCATCTAGTCTATCCTTTTTATGTTAAGATAAGAATTCTCTCTATAACATTCCCAACGAATAGTCAGGCTCTTCTGGAAGATCTCCAATGTGGGGCCCTCACGACCTGGAGAGGTGGGGCACTGTCCTTGGGGACTCTGGAATGGCCAGAAAATCTGTCCTTAAAGCCAAACTGCTGTTCTTTGCTAACAAGGTCTTCTCTACAAGAGTTCTCTGAATACTTCAGAGATGATGTCTCTAAGTCAGTGATTATGTCTATTCTCTCCAGGCTACCTCTTCCCCAGTTCAACTTACTGTGTGGCTTCCGCCTGAGCGGAAGTTTCTCTCTTTGTAAAACTGAGAGGTTACATCCTCACCATGACTTCTAGTCCTTCCACCTCTGAGTTATCATGCTAATCTTTGGCTTAATTTTATCTTCCTTTTAAAATCTTGATCCTATATAGTTAACCAGCTCAATGATATACTGTCCTTTACTCTCAAATCCTTTGCTTGTTTTATTGCCACCAGAAGATTATCCCCATTACCTTGTACTCACATCCTCCTACCCTATTTGCTACTCAATGGTGCTGGATGTCATAACCATGATGAGTGGGTCCACTACAAATGATCTCATCTCAAATAGATCTTCTCTACTGCAAAGAAAAGCTTTTCCTTTTCCTTATATGATGCTCACATTTCCAGTGGTTATTCCAAATTTCTTTTTACCTCCAACTTTTCAATTCCTCTGAATAGAGGCCCTTTTTTTATATTTTAGTGGGAAAAAAAAAAAAAAAAAGAGCCCTTCTTGACATTTTCAACTCCTTTATGTCCTCCATTACTTTCTTCTTCTTTCTTTTTCTGCTTCAATCTTTGATGAAAGACAAAAATAGCTCTTTCCCCTACCAAGGTCAACCCCTTTATTTGTGCCCTTGATCTTCTCCATACTTATTCCTTCCTACCTGCTCTCGAAGATCATAATCATTTCCTCTCTAACAGTCAATCTCTCCTATATATACTGGCTCCTTCTTTGTTAGTTACAAATGTGTGCAGTTTTCCTCAGTTAAAAAAACAAGAGTCAAACCAAACGTAAATCCCCCCAAACCATTATATAACTATTATTCCCTCAAGCTATTACCCTATTATCTCTTCTCCTACCTTTTAAAGCTAAAACTATCTACACTTGTTCCTTTACTTCCTTTTCATGAACTCACTTCTCAACCTCCTCAATGTAATTTAGCTTCCAATCTCATCACTCAACTGAAGTGGTTTTCTCCAAAGTTACCAATGATCTCTTTAACTGTCAAATCTGATGGTTGTTTCTCTTCATCCTTCTTGACCTTTCTCTGTAATATTTGACACTGCTGACCATACTTTCCTCCTAGATACATTCCCTCCTGTCCTATCTGGTCTAAGTGGGCCACTCATTTTGTAGCATTTGTACAGACCCACAGCAGGAGTTAGGAAAGCAAAGGAGGCTTTCCCCCTGATTCTGAGCTGTATCTGAAGAGTCCAATACTGGTGAATATGAGAATATGAAAGATACTAGTCACTGATCAATCTTGCAGGGAAGTACTGACATGAAGAAGTGGCTCATTCTCCCTTATTGCTCTCCTTCATTAGCAACATGAAAGGTCAAAGGACAGGAGTCCTTAAGTTAGCAGCAGGCAGAAGTTCTTCCCATTATCTCGTTTCTGTGCCTTGACACTAACCATCCTCCACCACTGGAAAGTCCTTTCTGCCTCTTACTAATTCCCTTCAACATTCTCTTTAAAGAACTATTTTCTATCTAGAACAAAGCTGTGAGTAAAATTATTTTGTAAATACTTTGTAAATCCTTTGAATTCATTTGTGTGGTCTCTTGGATAGAATCTAATTTCGAGGGCAGTGTTTTGTTTTGTCTTCCTATCTTTTACTATCTAGTATAATGCCCAACATGTATTTAATAAATGCTTGTTGACTGACTGGCTAAACTAGATGGACTCAACCTATTCCAGCCCTGATACTCCAGTTCTTGCCCATGCTAACCTCCATGGTGACACACCTACGTGCAGTCTAATCTGCAACTATAAATCACCACCTGCACACTGCTCCTAGTTCTGAACTTTGTGGCCAAACATAAGTCATCTAATTGCTTTCTCTTCTTCAGATTCTTTTAGATATCAAATCTTCTGCTAAAAAAGATCTTCAGTCCTTTTCATCTTAGTTTCTCTCTTTTACATATATTCTGGTTTGTCAGTGCCCTTCCTACAACACCATCCCAGAACCAAGCACAATTCTCTATAGGTGGTCCTATCAGAATAGAGGACACATTCATATGACAGAAAGGAGGCCCAGAAAAAGGAAGTAATTTGCCTACAATCACCTTTCTAATGATTTTGGTCTAGAGCTGGGACTGGAATACAGATCTGACTCCCAATTCAGTGCTCTTATAGAGAATGTACAAGAGAAATTCAGTGGAGATAACTTACTGAAAAATAGAGTAGGTTGGGAAAGTTCCACAGAGGAAGTGGTGTTGGATACAAGCTGTACTTGAAGACAGCCAGAGGTGGGACATGTGTACTTCAGGTGCACAGGGTAAGCAAAAATATGGCAGAAGGAGCCTGCAGTAGTGAGTGTAAGCAGGCCAATCTAAGTGTAGAAAAAGTGGAGTCAGAAAGAAGGTCCTTAAGGCTACATTTAGTTATTCTAGAGAGATGGTGCCCTGTGATTCTTTAATACCTCTGCAGAATGAGGGGCCATCATATAAAATTCATTGTCTACCTAACCCGAATCTTCCCAGGGACAGTTTCAAACTATCTTCTCTTCTTGGGTCCTCAATAGTAGAACTCATTAGAAGAACAAGTCTATCCTACTTGTGTCCTATCTTTAATGCTTTTTCTGATTCCGTTTCCATATCCTCCCTCCTTGCTCCCCACAATTCCCATTCAACCCAGGTCTCTATTCCTTTTACACAGACAACTGGTCTATTGTATCTGAGGTCAGTTCAGCCCTGATCATGTTTCTCCCTTGTAAGAGCTCCCCAAGATTCACAAAAAACAGACTTTTTTTTAGCCTTGCATTGAAGGCCCTTCTGTGACTTGGCATCAACATACATTTTTAGCCATGATAAGAGAAATTTTCTGCATGCCATCTGTGCTTATGGTCAAACTGGACTACTCTGGCCTTAACCAGCACTTTCTTGTTTTAGTACTTTTGTTTATGCTGCTCCCTGCCTGATCAACTGTTTCTCCCCTTCTTTAAAATTGATCTATCCCTCAAGACTCAATCCCTCTTCCATTAAAACCTTTCCTAATAGCCTTCCTGTTAGAAAGAAACTTTCTGTACTTGCAAAAGACACAACACTTTGCACCTGTCTTCCATGACTACATTACTGTCTACTATTATAATTACTTGGATATATGGTGAATTTTTTTGTCCTAGATAATGACTCCTTGAGAGGGGGACTGTATTTTATAATAATAAAAACTCAAACTTCTGTGAGCCCTTTCAGATTTCCAAAGCATGAGACATGTAGCACACATATCCCCATCTTAAGATAAGGAAGTTGAGATTCAGAGAGTAACTTACCTGTAGTGACATAGCTAAAGTGTGTCAAAGCCAGATGTCAAATGCAGGTTTTCTGATTCTAAGTCTAAAGTCCTTTCTACTTGCCTATGATTCCTTTTATGGATTTACTTTCATAACAATGAGCATAGGGTATACAGTAGGCATAAAATAATATCTACTATATAGTCAATATAAAATAAACGTTTGCTGAATTGACCTGAATTGGGATGAACTGACCTCGGTGAATAGGTGGCTGAGTGCTTAGGGGTCTCCTAGGGAGGAGAGGAATGGTACAAATAGCAATTCCATTACCTCCAATGGGGGCTCCCAGCCACCTCCCGAACTCCAGGGCACTTGTCCACTGGCAAGGGATGTTCGAGGCTGCATCGTCCTTCCCCCTATCTGAAGACACAGAGAGGGGCTACTCAGCTAAAGCAGACTAGAAGCTTTATTAGCAGGAGGCAGGAAAATGAACTGGAGGGAAGGGTCATTAACCCCCCAGTTCACAGGACAGTTTGAGTCCTCCATTTTGGCTACCTCTGAGAAGCTGCAGAGGAAGGGGGAGGGAGACAGCAAAAAGGGACTTTGCCAGGCTTGTGCCCCTTGAGGCTCATCTTTATTCAAGCACTGCTCTGAGAGGAGAGCTGATTTACAGCTGGGTTTGGCCATATTCTGCTTTGTTTTATTGTTTTAATTGTACATAAGAGAGGCGCAGGGTATGGTGTCGTTTATGACAGCCTGAGACACTCAGTGTTTATAATGGTTGCTTACAGGCAGCCTTTGGCTGCTGGGCCCGGAGACTTGTTTACCGTTCTGCAGATTTACTGCCTCTTCCACCTGAAGATCTGGGAGCCCTTGACACCCAGCAGCCAGCTACAAGTGGTGTGGTCGCTGGCTCCCCATCACTGAGGAGGCCAGACTCTTTCAGAGTAAATGACCACCCAGCTTTGTGTACTATCAGCCCCTTCCCTGAGGCCAGACTAGCCTTCTGGCTCCCTACTCTCTCACCCTCAGATTCAGAGAATGTTTGTCAGAGGTGGAAGGAAATAGGTCTGTCCAGCCCTGCCTCCTTAAGGAAACTGAGGCCCAGGGCTAACAGGCAAGTGCAGGGTCACTAGATAAATAGCAAAGCAGGGACTCAGTCAAGACTTCTGAGTGCAAAGCCAACGTTCTCTCCACCTCACCGGAGTGTATGTCAGGTTATATATTACAGAAGGGAAGTTAGCAAAGTATACTTTCTTAAGGAGACTTGGACAATCCTATCTGAGAGGCTGATTGTTGTGGCTGTCTTAAGAGCTAAGAGTATATGAGCCCTTTGATCTCAGAGGCTAGATGAATGAGGCGCTAGCAGCTGACCACTTGTCTGATACCAAAATACCAAATGCCATGGAGACAAATGCCTTTAGAGAGAGCATAACACTCCATAACTTCATGAGATGAGCCTGGGTTTGGCCAAGGGGGGCAGGGGCAGGGCCAGTCTGCACTAGGTACATGTGGGAGAGTATCATCTGCAGGCAGCCCTGATGTTCAGGAACAAGCAGCTTCTGCTCAGAGGATGTAAGTACTTGGATGGCAGAAACTTACATATTTGCCCCATTTGTCTTCCGTACCTAAGCAGGACTTGGTACATAGTAAATAACTGAGAAATACTTGATTGATCAACTTCTCCTTCATTGATAACTTCTCTTTAACTTCCCTATTTCTATGGATGGGGCCCACTGTGATCCTTTTCCTTTACTCTCAGCACTGGACTTCTATCACATCCTGTCCATTCTATCTCAGAGATTTCTCTCTTCTGCCCCCTCCTCACCACTTTCGTGGCACCACTCAAATTCAAGTATTCACAACCTTGCACCTAGATGACTTTAAAAGCCTCCTCTAGGGTAGATAATACAAACAACAACAATAACAACAATAATCACAAGGCAAATGATATAATAATTGCAAAGAACTTAGCACCGAGCCTGGCACATAGTAGGCATTATAAAAATACTAGCTCTTAGCTATTATTACTATAGTGAAAATGCAAAGATGAGAAATATTAGTCTCAACCTCAAGGAATTGACAATCTAACAGAAATACCTAAATCTGAATGAGGCAAGGTAAAAAGGGACAGACACAAAGAGCTGCAGCCCAAGTGGCATAAGAAAATGAAGAGGGAAATCGCACGTTTAGCCTGGAGTTAAAGGGGAGAACAAAGAGACTCTCCCAAGACTTAAGGGGCTTCTATGCTGGGCCTTGAAGGAAGTGTGCTGATGGTGGTGCTGATTTTAGGGATGACATTTAAGACAAGACAGCCTGGATGAATGCTTGGAGATAGCTTCTGTCTCAGGCCCAAGGCTCTATCCCTGGTGCCATCTAGCTGCCTGGTACCTTCCCCATAGTAGATACTTGCTGAATCTGCATTTAGATTTGCAGATATGGTGCACCCAGAGAGTCTTAGTTTATTCATTAGTAAAAGGAGGGGCTGGGACCAGATGACTCCAAGGTTCCTTCTAGCTGTAAGCCAATGATTGGTTGTGGGGGTGATGCCGGACCCTGCTCTGTACACCTCAGTAGCTCCTTGCTGCCTGTTGTTCAGTTATGTTGTATCTAACTCTGGGACCCCATTTGGGACTTTCTTGGCAAAGATACTAGAGTAGTTTCCTATTTCTAAGAGTACAGTTTCGATTTCCTTGCTAGGCATTCAAGGCCCTCACAAATCTGGCCCGTGTCTCTTTCCAGCGCTTACCTCATATCACTGCCCTCTGCACACTTTAGCCACTGGCCAGACTGAACCAACCATTTGCTGTTCCTCAGGCATGCTCAGTTCTCTCCTACCTCCAAGGGATTTTACTCACAGTACATCCTATACCTGGAGCGCCTTCAGTCCCTGTGAATGTCTACATCATTACCCATAGTCACCTTCTTTTTGCAATCTCTTAAAGACCTTAAAAGCATTATATATTAATTCGTTCTATTTTTATCCATCATTCTTCAGGTCATAATTCTTAGCAACCATCTCCCTAGGAGTTTTTAACGTAGGGTTTGTGAACTTTTTAAACTATTTTGATAACTATCTACATTTAAATATAAAAGGTTTCCATTATATTCCTAAATATTTTATTTTGTGCATCTAAAACTTTTGAAAAGGGGCTATAAGTTTCACCAGTTTTCCAAAAGGATACATAATGCGTAAAAAATTTTTACACCTGTCCTGGGTCCTAAGACCTCATATATATAACACTTTATACCTAATACATTTAGCATGTTATTATTTACTGTAACTCCAATACATTGAATGGATGCAAAGACATGGGCAGGAATTGTAAAAGATAGGAAAGATAGGAAAGCATGGATGGACTGCAATCTGCCTCACTGGAGAGAATCTGAATCAGTGAGATCACAGATCTTGTATTTTATTAAGATCACGAGTAGGGGTTTTCTTGCAACCTAGAGTAATCCTTGATTGCTCACTCTCTCTCATCCCCAACATCCAAGTTATTGCCAAGGCCTGTTTTCTACTTTGTAACTTCTCTCCTTTGACATGGCCTCCACCCTAGTGCAAACCTCATCACTCCATGACTATTCTTTTGCAATAATTTGCTCATGGGTTTCAACTTCCTTCACACTCCAAAGCACCCTCACTTTTTAGTCACTTTCTAAAATAGGTTTTTCCTTAAAAAATTTCCCAATTCTAAAAGCTTTAGTAGCTTCTCATTGCCTCCTGGATCAAATAAAAAAAAAAATGCTGCTTGACACTCAAAGATCTTCATAATCTCCTACCTTCTAGTTTTCTTATATCTTACTCTCCACCTTTTAGTGACCCTAGCCTCCTGGCTGTTCTATGAACAAGATATTCTATCTCGTGGCTCTGGCCAGTTCTTCTGGCTCCTCCCATGCCTGAAATACTTTCCTTCCTCTATTCCTATTTCTAGCTTCCTTTAAGTTCAAAATAAATCCCACCCTCTTCAAGAAGTTTTCTCCAACCCTTCTTAATTCCAGTCCCTTCCCTCTGTTAATTATTTCCTGATTATCCTGTACACATGTACATATTTGTTCATCCATTGCCTCCCCATTAGATGGTTTTCTGTCATTGGTCTCTTTTCGGATCTTTAGTGTTTAATTCATTGCCTGACACAAAGTAGGTGCTTAATATTTATTGATTTGAACATGGAACCTATTCTCCAACTGGACTGTGAATTCCATTAAGGCAGCAGGGATCATGCCTGAATCGACCTTTATACTGTTTCCAGCTCCCAGCACACAGTGCTTGCAAGCACTTAATAAATGCTGTTTAGTGAATCAATTCAGCAAACTTGTAAATCTGTGCTGAGGGTGGTAAGAGTAAGAGGTGAGTAAGACAGTCCCTGTACTTACAAAACTAGACTTCAGGATTAGTCAAGTGTGTAGATGCATGTGTCTGCAACAGGGGTGAGGATTGGACAGGGAAAGCTTTCTTGAAGTGGAGAGGGATATAAGCTTATTTCAGGAAGGACTTTGACAAGGTGGAACATGACTGGAGGGCATGTAAAGAGCTCTGCCAACTTTAAAGTCTACTATAAACGTCAGGAGAAGTAGTAATTTTGGTTGTTATTTTCAAGTTGTGGAACTGGAGCCACATTATAGTGGAGAATGAGTATATCATGGCTCTTGGAAGTATAAAGCATATAGTTCTCACCAGATAAAGAAGTATCTAACATACCATACCATACCAGTGGTTAAGAATTGAAAGACATGGGTTTGATTTCTGGCACTGGGATTTATTTACTAGTAGTCAGACCCTAGGCAATCTCTCTGAAGCTCAGCTCCCTTATTTGTAAAATGCACAGATAACATTTGCTCTACCTATTTAATAATACTAGGTTAGTTCTAGAACAGTGCTTCGTAAATTCTGAAATATTAGAGAAATGTGATCAATTATGAGGTCCTCACAATAGTACTATGAAGTGAAAGTAACACTGGCAGTCTATCATCCCCATTTGGCACTTAGATATTCCCTTCCCTCCCTAAGCATTCATGTTTGGAAAGAAACTTCATGACATGAGATTTGCCTGCTATGTACATATTCTGGGTGGCAGGGACTTTTTCCTACAAGGGAGTACTACACAGTCTTGATTCTAAGGAACCTGACTGAAAACTAAAGGCTCAGGAGTGTAGCTCCTTCTTTACCTCATTATTCTCCCCCTTCCTCTCCCATTTCTGGGACCCAGCAAAATTATGCTGCTGATGATTTCTAAGTTCTTCAACCTGGAACCCTTAAAGAACAACACAGGATCACTTCTGGGTTGCCTAGGCCATTTTGGGGTGGATAGAATAGGATTAGATTTGGCTTTTGAGGATAGCGTGGATAATCCAAACACCTTATTTTCTAGAAGCCAGGGCCATTCACTTTATTTTAATAAAAAAATTTTTTTTCTCTACAAAACTCCCATGGGTGGCCTTTGGTTCTGCAGCCTGAGAGGCTAACACTTCAGTATGGAGATGAGGGGATAGCATGAGGAATTAGAGCTTTGCTGCTGGAGTGATTTGATCTGAATTCTTGGTTCCTTTGCTCACTGTGGGTATAACCGAAGGAAAGCAAATCTTGGATTATCTGGCTCACAGTGTGGTTGTGGGGAAGCACTATCATTATTGTTGTGCCTCTTTTTGTGTAACCCAAACGGTATCTACCATTTCATGCATCCTGATGAAAGCCCTAAGGACACAGAGATGATCACACTATTTTACTAAAAACCAAGGCAGAAAGAAGGTAAGTGACATCTTCCATCACAGGGCAAGCAAGTCAGAGATTGGTCTGAGGGACAAAATATAATTTTACCAAACAAGAGAAGTAAAACCATTTACTTACAACACTGGTGTGGGAGCTTCCTAAGTGAAGTCTGACAATACTATGTTGCAGAAGCCCAAACTCTGGAGAATGGATAAAAGAGGGCTCACGGAAGCTCACAGAACTCTGCAATTCATTTTCAATTTGGGAGACCTCAAACCACTACTTACACTCTATACTGCCATGTCAGAGAAGAGAAGTTGTAAAGTGGAAAACAGGCCTTGGCAATAAACTTGGATGTTGGGGGTGAGAGAGAGTGAGCAATCAAGGATAACCTAGGTTGCAAGAATACTCCTACTCGTGATCTTTATATATATGCTTTCTGGGATTACAGGATTTAGCTAGAAAGACATTACACATTACCACCCCAAGTTATACAATCTAAACCTCAGAAATTTCAAGTGATTTATCCAAGATTACACAGCTTGGTAAAGAGCAAGGCCTGGATTATTTTAAGTCTTTTGACTCTAAATGCAATGGTTATTCTACTTTCTTATGCTGTGTACCTGCACCTATAACTCTTCTCATGCTGTTTCTTATGCCTAAAAAATAATTCTTTCTTTGTTGATGAAATCCAAACTATCCTTTAAAGTTGCAGATCTTGTCTGGCAATCTACTGAGCACCTTCACCCTGGGCACATCACCCAGTGCTTTGTTCTTTCCAAAACATTAATCATGTACTATATGTTTTTGAGCTTGATTACCAACTCAGGGTATGCAAACTACCCAATCAGAGTATAGCTGTGGGCTCATCCCTTTAACTAAACTAAGGAATCATATTCTCATATAAATTTCATATTTCCAAGGCTAACCAAAGAACACATAAAGAGCAGGTATTTAATAATAAGCATTTGCTGAATAAAAGTAGACTTTAAAAAAAACTGCCTTGAGTATGGAGAATAGTAGGGAAGTCCTCAGGGTGGCCCCCATCCCTAATTTAGCCCAGATGAGCAAAAGGCACAATTAAGGGAGTACTAGAAAAGAAACATGGTGGTGAAGTGGGAGGATGGGTAAGAAAAGACCATGGACTAAATAACCAGCAGGCAGCTCTAATTTAATGGAAATGTGTGCATGGGGATAGATATAGGAGCACCAACACTAGTTTTAGCTCAGTTCTACTAGGGAATTTTGAAATTACTCTCCTCAATGCCAAGAAGTCCTGGGTTCAAGTTCTGCCTGTGCCCCTGATAATGTCTTTGAATTTCTCAGAATTATAGGGCAATTCCCTTTTGACCATTTATCATCTGGGAAATGACTTTTATTCTTATAAATTTGATTCAGTTCTCTATATGTTTTAGAAATGTGGTAATTCATGAGAAATACTGGCTTTAAAAATTGTTTCCTAGTTTTCCGCTTCCCTTCTAAATATTGGTTGTGTTGATTATTCGGAAGAAACTGTTGGGAAAACTGGAAATTAGTATGGCAGAAATTAGATATGGATCCACACTTAACACCATATACCAAGATAAGATCAAAATGGGTCCATGATTTAGGCATAAAGAAGGAGATAATAAATAGATTAGAGGAACAGAGGATAATCTACCTCTCAGACCTGTGGAGGAGGAAGGAATTTATGACCAGAGGAGAACTAGAGATCATTATTGATCACAAAATAGAAGATTTTGATTACATCAAACTAAAAAGTTTCTGTGCAAACAATACTAATGCAAACAAGATTAGAAGGGAAGTAACAAATTGGGAAAATATTTTTAAAAGTAAAGGTTCTGACAAAGGTCTCATTGCCAAAATATATAGAGAACTGACCCTGATTTATAGGAAACCAAACCATTCTCCAATTGATAAATGGTCAAGGGATATGAACAGACAATTCTCAGATGATGAAATTGAAACTATATCCACTCACATGAAAGAGTGTTCCAAATCACTACTGATCAGAGAAATGCAAATTAAGACAACTCTGAGATACCACTACACACCTCTCAGATTGGCTAAGATGACAGGAACAAATAATGATGAATGTTGGAGGGGATGTGGGAAAACTGGGACACTGATACATTGTTGGTGGAGTTGTGAAAGAATCCAGCCATTCTGGAGAGCAATTTGGAACTATGCCCAAAAAGTTGTCAAACTGTGCATACCCTTTGACCCAGCCATACTACTACTGGGCTTATATCCCAAAGAAATACTAAAGAAGGGAAAGGGACCTGTATGTGCCAGAATGTTTGTGGCAGCTCTTTTTGTAGTGGCTAGAAACTGGAAGTTGAATGGATGTCCATCAATTGGAGAATGGTTGGGTAAATTGTGGTATATGAAGGTTATGGAATATTATTGCTCTGTAAGAAATGACCAGCAGGAGGAATACAGAGAGGCCTGGAGAGACTTACATCAACTGATGCTGAGTGAAATGAGCAGAACCAGAAGATCACTGTACACTTCAACAACAATACTGTATGAGGATGTATTCTGATGGAAGTGGAAATCTTCAACATAAAGAAAAGCCAACTCACTTCCAGTTGATCAATGATGGACAGAAACAACCACACCCAGAGAAGGAACACTGGGAAGTGAATGTAGATTGTTAGCACTACTGTCTATCTATCCAGGTTACTTATACCTTCGGAATCTAATACTTAAAGTGCACCAAGAAAATTGGATTTACACACATATATTGTATCTGGGTTATATTGTAACATATGTAAAATGTATGGGATTACCTGCCATTGGGGGGAGGGAGGGGATAATTTGGAAAAATGAATAAAAAAAAATATATTGGTTGTGTTGGCTTTGTGCAAAACCTTTTCAATATAATGCAATCAAAACTATTCAACTTGAATTTCACAATGCTCTCTATTTGCTGTCTGGTCATAAATTCTTCCCTTCTCCACAGATATGATGGGTAAATTATTCCCTGCTCTCCTAATTTGCTTACAGTGTATTATCCTTTATGTCTAAATCATCTATCCATTTTGACCTTATATTGTATATGGTGTGAGATGTTGGTCAATGCCATGTTATTTCTAGTTTTCCCAGCAATTTTTGTCAAAATGAGTTCTTATCTCAGAAACTGGAATCTGGGTTTATCAAACACTAGATTACTATACTCATTAACTACTGTATTGTGTGTATCTAACCTATCTCACTGATTCACCACTCTTTCTTAGTACTAACTAATTTTGATGACTGCTACTTTATTTAGTTTTAGATCTGGTATAGTTAGGCCTCCTCCTTTTGCATTTTTAAAAAAATTACTTTCCTTGATATTCTTGAACTTTGGTTCTTCCAGATAAATTCCAGATGTTGTAAGGTTCTGACAAAGGTCTCATTTCCAAAATATATAGAGAACTGACCATAATTTATAAGAAACCGAACCATTCTCCAATTGATAAATGGTCAAAGGATATGAACAGACAATTCTCAGAGGAAGAAATTGAAACTATATCCACTCACATGAAAGAGTGTTCCAAATCACTACTGATCAGAGAAATGCAAATTAAGACCACTCTGAGATACCACTACACACCTGTCAGATTGGCTAAGATGACAGGAACAAATAATGACAAATGTTGGAGGGGATGTGGGGAAATTGGGACACTAATACATTGCTGGTGGAGTTGTGAAAGAATCCAGCCATTCTGGAGAGCAATCTGGAATTATGCCCAAAAAGTTATCAAACTGTGCATACCCTTTGACCCAGCAGCGCTACTACTGGGATTATATCCCAAAGAAATACTAAAGAGCGGAAAGAGACATATATGTGCCAAAATGTTTGTGGCAGCTCTTTTTGTTGTAGCTAGAAACTGGAAGATGAATGGATGTCCATCAGTTGGAGAATGGTTGGGTAAATTGTGGTATATGAAGGTTATGGAATATTATTGCTCGGTAAGAAATGACCAGCAGGAGGAATATAAAGAGGCTTGGAGAGACTTACATCAACTGATGCTGAGTGAAATGAGCAGAACCAGAAGATCACTGTACACTTCAACAACAATACTGTATGGGGATGTATTCTGATGGAAGTGGAAATCTTCAACATAAAGAAGATCCAACTCACTTCCAGTTGATCAATGATGGACAGGGGTAGCTGCACCCAGAGAAGAAACACTGGGAGGGGAATGAAAATTGTTAGCACTAATATCTGTCTGCCCAGGTTGCATGTACCTTCGGATTCTAACGTTTATTGTGCAACAAGAAAATGATATTCGCACACATGTATTGTACCTAGACTATATTGTAACACATGTAAAATGTATGGTATTGCCTGTCGTCGGGGGGAGGGAATAGAGGGAGGGGGGGTAATTTGAAAAAATGAATACAAGGGATAATATTATAAAATATATATATATATATAAAATAAAAAATATATATTAAAAAAAAATTCCAGATGTTGTTATTTTTTTCTAGCTCTATAAAATAATTTTCTGGTAGACTGATATGGAATTGAATAAGTAAATTAATTTAGGAAGAACTGTCATTTTATTTTCCCAATTATTCAGAAATGACTTTATTGTCAATTGTTATTTTAAATGAAATTTCTCTATCTCTTGCTGCTGAGCTTTGTAGGCAATATAAAGAAATGCTGATAATTCATGTGGGTTTAGTTTATATACTGCAATTTTGCTAAAGTTGCTAATTATTTCAAGTAGCTTTTTGGTTGATTCTCTAAGTATACCCATCATGTCACAGTTGGCAGTTTTATTTCTTCATTGACTATTCTGATTCCTTCAATTTCTTTTTCTTTTCTTATTGCTAAAGTAACATTTCTAGTACTACACTGAATAATAGTGGTGATAATGGGCATCCTTGATTCATCCCAGATCTTAATGGGAATGCTTCTAGCTTACCACCATTACAGATAATACTTGCTGATGGTTTTAGATGGATACTGCTCAATGTTTTAAGGAAACTCGTTTTATTTCTTTGTTCTATAGTGTTTTTTAATAGGAATGGGTACTGTACTTTGTGAAAGGCCTTTTCTGTATCTATAGAGATAAATTATATGACTTCGGTTGGTCAATTATGTTGATAGTTTTCCTAGTATTCAATCAGCCTTGTATTCCTGGCAAAAATCTCACCTGGTCATAGTGTATTATCCTGGTCATAAATTACTGTAATGTCTTTGTTAATATTTTATTTAAAATTTTTGCATCAACATTCATTATGGAGAATAGTATAAAATTTTTCTTTCTCTGTTTTGGCCCTTCCTGGTTTAGTTATCACCACACCAAAGTTGTGTCATAAAAAAGAATTTGGTAGGACTCCTTCTTTGCTGTTTTTTCCAAATATAGTACTGAAATTAATTGTTCTTTAAATGTTTGGTAGAATTCACTTGTGAATCCATCTGGTCCTGGAGATGGTTTTTTCTAAAATGGGATTAAGTACTTTATTTCCTTTTCTATTAATCTTGGCAATTTATATTTTTGTAACTGTCTACCCATTTCACTGAGATTGGCAGATTTATTGACATAGTTGGACAAGGTGAATT
The DNA here is from genome assembly GCF_048593235.1 of Sminthopsis crassicaudata. Classification (NCBI taxonomy): domain Eukaryota; kingdom Metazoa; phylum Chordata; class Mammalia; order Dasyuromorphia; family Dasyuridae; genus Sminthopsis; species Sminthopsis crassicaudata. The sequence goes on along the minus strand of NC_133619.1, from coordinate 579,170,296 downwards.
CATCCCATTTCATTTTTGATACTGGTAACTTTGGTTTTCTTCCTTTTTTTAAAAAAAAAAAAAAATCAAATTAACCAAAGGTTTATCTATTTTTATTGGTTTTTTTCTTCATTAGAAAATCAGCTCTTAGTTTTATTTGTTAGTTCAATAGTTTGCTTACTATCAATTTTATTAATTTCTCCTTTGATTTTCAGAATTTCTAACTTGGTGTTTAACTGGGATTTTAAAACTTGTTCCTTTTCTAGCTTTTTTAGTTGCATGCTCAATTCACTGATCTCTTTCTCTATTTTATTCATGTAAGCATTTAGAGAAATAAAATTTCCACTAAGAACTGTTTTGGCAGTTCCCATAAATTTTGGTATGATGTCTCATTATTGTCATTCTCTTGGATGAAATTACTGTTTTTATGATTTGTTGTGTGACCCGATCATTCCTGTGGATTAGCCTGTTTAATTTCCAAAATTTTTTAGTCTATCTTTCATTTTATTGCAATTAATTTTTATTACATCATGATATGAAAAGGATACATTTGATATTTCTGCCTTTCTACATTTGATTGTGTGGCTTTTATACCCTAACGGTGCCTCTAGGACAATTCCCTAAGAATTTATGTTGCTAAGAAGACCTTGATATAGACTAGCAGGAGTTTTCTCATCTAGAATTCTCCACAGCACAAAATCACAGGTCAGTCAATGAATCAACAATCATTTATTAAGCACCTACAATTTGTTGGCATTGTGCTAGTTACAGGGGATAGGAATAAAAAGAGAAATATAACAGAAGACATGCTTAGCATAATGCTAAGATAAGTTATAAAAACTATGTTTCTTAGTACCTAAATTCTGTCCCAGTACTGGCTATTCTACTCCTACTTTCTTTAATCTTGTCTCCCAGCAATTTTTCTGCTCCCAAACCATTTAGGGAAGGGGCAAAGGGAGGAGAAGTGGGGCCAGTGAAATACTAGAGGAAGGGAGATAGTCACAAGAAAATAATGAATGGATTGGAGACTAAGGATGTTTCTACAGAAGAGTCATTATATAGCACAAAGATTGTAGCAGATACCTACAACCTCGGAAGAAATGAACACACAATTTATGCTTCTGATTCCATTGGTATGGGTCCTCAGAAAGCATAGTCCTACAGGCTGACTCCAGCTTCAGGAGGGATTCTGACTGGGAATATCTGGATACAGCAATATACATACTGTGGGACAAGGAATACAAATAACTGCCTTTAGGAAGGTTTAAGAAGGTGGCATGGATAAAACAAACAGCTCTGCAGTAGTTCCTGAGTTGAAATGGATCTAACCAGCTTGAAACTTTGTCAATTCAACTTTCAATGCCATCCCCATTAATTCATTTTCAGTGTTCCAAAGAAGTCACGATTCCTGCCCAAGCTGGGCATTTCTTTAGGTTACATTTATCTGCAACTTGATTTACCTGTCTCCCTAGAAAAGTATTGCCCTTATAACACTGGCACTGGTGATAAAGGGCAGATGGAGGTCACAATTGCTTATGCCTTCATATCTTGAAAGACCTGCCCGTGTCTTCTCATAAATCCTCCATAAAAGACTCACCCAATACCCTGGAATCCTTTCAATATCCTTCTGGGTAACTAAGGCAGCATTTGGATGTTTTTGCTCTTGTGACATGAGCAGCCCATCTCTCATTCTCAACAGAGAGGCAACCACTCTCATGGAAACCCTCTTACCTTCCAGGGAGTGGACACCCTGCTCCTTGGCGGTCTTGTAGACGCTGCTGAATTCATCTCCTAGGTTGGGATCAGCCCCTGCAGCCAGCAGGACTTGCACAACACTGAGAGAGAAGAGAAGCATATAAGTGGTAAGGGGATGAAAATTTCCTCCCTAAGAAATACCTGCAAATTTGCTTGGGTATATTGTCACAGTCCGGAGCTCTACAGAGTAAACCACATCCAGCAAGACTTCTGTTTGTCAATTGGGAGCTAATAGCATCTCGCTTCATTGAGGGGGAAACTAAAGGGAAAGAGACTTGTCCCATGGCATGATGTCAAAATCAAGATCTGAACCCAGATTTCCTTACTCCAGTCTCAGTACTCTTTTTACTACATCATACTGCCTGTTAATCAATCAACAAATCAACATTTATTAAGTATCTACTCTGTGCCAGGCACTCTGCTATATGCTAGGGATACAAAAAAAGGGCAAAAACCATTCATTACCTGACCTTAGAGAACAGACATGTTTCAAGGCGCATAAAAGATGATAACCTAAACATTTTTTTGAATAGTAATAGCTGAGGAGAATAGGAAAGGCTTTCTGCAAAAAGGTAGTGTTTGAATTAAACCTTGAAAGAAGCCAGGAAAACTAGAAAGTAGGGATGAAGAAGCAGAGCACTCCAGCATGGAGGACAACCAGTGAGTACAAAGGCAGAGGGTGAGGAGATGTAGTCCTGTGTTTAAAGAACTGCATGTGAGCTAATGAAGCTAGACCACAGAATGATCGAGGGGAGTAAGGTACAAGATGGCTGGCAAGCTAGTAAAGGGCCAGGTTATGAAGGACTTTAAATGCCAGAGGACTTATTATTTGATCTTAGAGTTAACAGGGAACTCTTAAAGAGTTCACTGAGGAGAAGGACATAATCAAGACCTAGCCTTGAGAAAAACCACCTTGGCAACTGAATGGAGGATGAATTGGTGTATAGAGAGATTTGAGACTAGCTGTATTCCAAATGAGAGGTGATGAAAACCCAAACTAGGGTGGGGGCAGTATAAATGCAGAGGAATGATGTCATGAAGATAGGGACAACAAAATCTGGAGAAAGATCTGATACGCTAAATTGGCCTTATAGGCTGAATCAACTGCCCAGTGGCTTGGAACAATAGGAAGTCAAGTTGCTATTATATCAAGAGCTTTCTTTCTTTTTTTAATTAATTTTATAATTATAACATTTTTTGACAGCACATATGCATAGGTTGTACTCCCTTCTGTTCCGAATTTTTCCCTCCTTCCCTCCATCCCCTCCCTTAGATGGCAGGCATTCCATTCCCATACATATTAAATATGTTATAGTATATCCTATATACCAAGAACTTTCAATGGATCCAGTTTCCACCAGGAGTTGTGGAGGGAAAAGACATTGTTGAGGTATCCTTGGGTGGGAATAGGTGGAAGACTGGGTGGTCACAGGTGTGGTTACTTCAGGATAAGTACATATGGGAATGGATAATATAGACTCCTTATGTCCATACCTGTAAGATTGGTTGCCCTGTTATAAGCAACTTTTACACCAAGACACTGTGGGTAAGGACAACTGAAAAATACTGGAGACATTGGAGACTAATCTCCAGACGCAAACTGCTTTTTTAACTATGACTGCCCCATTTCAAGCAAAAATCTCAAAGCCTATGTCATTATATTATCCTATGTCATTAATATTGGTTGCATGTGTTAGAATGGAGTAGGTGACCAAAAAATAGCTCCTGCTTAGTGATGGAAATGAAAGAGTTTGGCACACTTCACTAGCTCATCTTAGAAATAATCCTCTGCGTGGCTTGGGAAGAAGCTGGATGGTACTTGCAGGCTTAGGGTAATCGTGGAATTGTTTTAACAACTGCCATGGCTGTTCCTGACCTTGTTAGTGTGGTGGACTGCAAGTCCAGGCACTGGGTGGGCGCTGTGGTGTAATCAATTTTGACAATGCTTTTTTCTCTATTCTTGTGGCCAGAATAGTAAGAGTTGTCTTTCCTTGGAGAGAGAGCTCTGTATAGTATCACTATTCTTTCTCAGTAACCTGAATTCTTCTTCTTGATTCCATAGTATGGTCCCTTGGTTCCTGAGAACACTGATGGCCACCATTATACTTTTGATGCAGATATACTGTCTCTTATGTCATTTTTGAAAAGCATTTTCCTGCTATTAACAACAAGACTGAGTTGCTTTTGAATACCATAATACTATCTCCTTTCATCTAGTATCACCCATAACAAGGTGGGTAATGTATTATGATCCCTCTAATAAGTTGGGCAGGGAATAAGAAGCTTCCACTGTTACATGGAAATGAGATATTAAAAACTGTATTTATACAGTGCCATTCATGAGCAGATTGTGGCTTTGCTGAAGGCTGAGACCCCCCTCGCCCCCAAGAGTTTTCCCTCCTCTGCTAGATCAGAGGGCCTCAACTTAGGATTTTGATGAACAAAGTTTTGCTTGGTTCACCGATGGCTCTGCCCAGTGTGAGAAGCCCGCACATTTAGACCCTGGTGTCCATTTACTTGGTAATAGAGAATTCCTTGAGGAATGGGTCTTGACATGACCTCCCAGTAGGATGAGCTGAAAGCTACATTCTTGCCATATAAGAAAGGGCAGATAAGATCTTCATCTATATTAATTTTGGACAGCAGTTTTGGGTTTTTAGGGCTTAGAAAGAACAGATTTGACATTTAAAATGATCCTTTTTTTGGATTCAAGTTCAGTGCAACAATTTTGCAACACATTTCACTTTTTGTGAGAGATGTTACAGCCCATTAGAAACATTATACACTTTCTAATGAATTCAATTACCAATTGCCCTATATATCATGGTCATGAGACTATATGATGTTGGAGCACAGGACTACATAATCCCCTTTACTAAGGATGTGTACAATTTTGACATACCAGAACGGCATGATCTTCTATAGGATATCAGACTTGTCTCTACTGAAATCGAATTACATAAAGTGTTTGCAAGTGGTTTGCCATTTCCGCAGTTTATCTGGGACATGTCATTGTATACTAGTCAAGTCTACCACTGTGGCAGACAACGAAAGCTGTTCCAGAACATATCTTTCCACCTTATGGACTTCTCTGCAACACTGCCTCTGATTGTGATTAGTAGATATTAACCCTAGGAGTATGGGCAGCTGAGTGGCACAGCTGGTAGGGTGCCCAGCCTGGAGTCAGGAAGGCCTATCTTTCTCAGTTCAAGTCTGGCCTCAGATATTTAGAAGTTGTGTGACCCTGGGCAAGTCACTTGACCCTATTTATCTCAGTTTCTTCTTCTGTAGTATCTTTCCCAAGAAAACCCCAATGGGATCATAAACAGTCAGTCAGGACTGAAAAATGGCTTAATGGCAATAATTGAATCCTAGGAAAGGGGAGAGCTCTCTCGTCCAGTGTTGCTTGGACTGAGTCCCTAAGAAGACTAAATTTGATTTAAAAAAAAAAAAAAAAAAAAATTACTTTTAGTGATCCCAGTTAATCCTTCCAGTCCCTCCTTACTTCAACTTTTAGGAAATTGCCTAGGCTTTGAGATTTTTGCCTGAAATGGGGGAGTCATAGTTAAAAAAGCAGTTTGCATCTGGAGATTTAAATAGTGGACTACAGCTCAATACATGTTACCAGTTGTTCTATTGTAGCCAAGACAGTTAATGTGATTTAGGGGTGCATTAAGAGAGATAGAGCTTCCAGGAATAAGACTCTGTACTGTGCTCGGATCATGAGCTTGATTTTTATGTCCAGTTCTGGATGCAGAGTTTAGAAAGGACATTGATAAGCTGGACTATGTCCAGAGGAGAGTAAGCAGGTCAGTGAGAGGCCTTGAGAAATGAGTGAAGGAATTAAGAGATGTTCAGCCTGGAGGAAGACTTTAGGAGACTTCAGGAAACACTTTCTAACAATCAGGGTTATCTCAAGGTGAAATGGGTTTGATGTGGGACATGGATAGAGCACTGACCTGGGAATCAGGAGGATGTGACTTCAAATCCAGGTTCAGATACTTACTTAGCTGAGTGACTAACTTCAAATACTTCCAAAACCAGAACTCCCTGCTAACTCTGTGATTGGGCAATGCCAGCATACAAGGAAAAAATTGGCTTGACTTTAAGAAAGTACTACATATAATCTGCTAAGGTGATAAATAATCAGATGCAGTCATTTGTTTGGTATGGAAACCCTCTTCATGGATTCTACTTCTCTTAAATAGTAAGTTTTAGAGAACTGCCCGAGTCTCACAAATGGATTGCCTATGGTCAAACAGTTCAGGTGAGAGGTAGAATGTGAACTCAGGTCCTCAAGACTCATTATCCAGTGGGAAAACTGGGACACTGATACATTGTTGGTGGAGTTGTGAAAGAATCCGGCCATTCTGGAGAGCAATTTGGAACTATGCCCAAAAAGTTGTCAAACTGTGCATACCCTTTGACCCAGCATTGCTGCTATTGGGCTTATATCCCAAAGAAATACTAAAGAAGGGAAAGGGACCTGTATGTGCCAGAATGTTTGTGGCAGCTCTTTTTGTAGTGGCTAGAAACTGGAAGATGAATGGATGTCCATCAATTGGAGAATGGTTGGGTAAATTATGGTATATGAAGGTTATGGAATATTATTGCTCTGTAAGAAATGACCAGCAGGAGGAATACAGAGAGGCTTGGAGAGACTTAAATCAACTGATGCTGAGTGAAATGAACAGAACCAGGAGATCGCTGTACACTTCAATGCTGTATGAAGATGTATTCTGATGGAAGTGGATATCTTCAACATAAAGAAGATCCAACTCACTTCCAGCTGATCAATGATGGACAGAAACAACTACACCCAGAGAAGGAACACTGGGAAGTGAATGTAAACTGTTAGCACTACTGTCTATCTACCCAGGTTACTTATACCTTCGGAATCCAATATTTAACGTGCAACAGGAAAATTGGATTTACACACATATATTATATCTAGGTTATACTGTAACACATGTAAAATGTATGGGATTTGCCTGTCATCTAGTGGAGGAAGTAGAGGGAGGGAGGGGATAATTTGGAAAAATGAATACAAGGGATAATGTTATTTAAAAAAATTACTCATGCATATATACTGTGAAAAAAAATTATAAAAAAATAAATAAAAATAAAAATAAAATAAAAAATACTAGAAAATTAAAAAAAAAAAAAAAAAAAAAAAAAAGACTCATTATCCAGAAGTCTAATTATTCTGCCATTTGGCTTCTCTAAACAGATATTATTAGATGGTTGTTTAACTATAAGCCTTTAAGTAAGCCAAAACCAACATCCCACATTTTCTACTTAAGAAGGCAACAAATACAGAATATCTTTTAAAAATATTTGTATCCAACACAGTTAACATAAGAAAAAGATTTTGGTGCTTATAGGGATAGGTTTTTCATTAACCTTGAAAAACTGTGATTGTTTTAACCTACAGAATCAGAGGATGTTAAAGAGAAATGGGGGCTCTCCCCCCCTAGCTTTACAGATGAGGGAAAAGAAGCCCTAAGTCAGTTAAGTGACTCCCCAAAAGTCAGAAAGCTCTTAAGTGACAAAGATGGTATTTAAACCCAGTTATTCTAACTGGGAAGATACTATTTTTCCCACAAAGCCATGGAACTCCCCTAGGAATGATTAAACTACATTTTCAGGGGTGGGAGGCAGTACAGGACCACGGAAATGGATAGTTTTGGAGTTGGAGACCAAGGTTCATAATCTGATTCTGCTACTTATTAGCTGAGCGACTTCAGACCTTTCTTATCTTCGAGATCACAACTCTTCCACAGAGTAATGCTTTGAATACTTAAAAAAACCCCAAAAAACAAAAAACCTATTGTGCTGCTTCTAAGGCTTTGTGTCTTCGGTCTAAACAGGACCAGTGATCTTCCTTCCTAAAATGTTGTACCCAGGATTCAGCCCAGAATGCTGGATATTGTTTGGCCAGAGCACACAACAATGACAACAGAATTCCCCTTCCTTTTAAATACTATTCACGCCCCTCAAAGAAGCACAAGATAATTATTTTGGTCCTTTTGGAGGCCCTTGTCACCACACCACCTTAAAAGTCAGGATACTTGATACTACATAGAAAAATGTCATAGATGTGACAGCAAATTAATAAAGGAGCAGATGATTTAGGTTGGATGCAAGAAAAACTCAGTAACTGTTAGAGATATCCAGTAACAGAATGGGCTACCCTGGGAAGGAAGGACTACCTCTTCTATTCACCTTGCTGGGCATATATTGTTAGGAAGCTGATGAAAAACAGCTTCTCACTCAGGTATGGTTTGGACTAAATGGTTGCCACATTCCCTTCTGGCTCTAGATTCTGTGGACTTACAATCTACTAAGACTTCAAGACCTTTTCCACATGAATTTTTGTTTACCCTCATTCCTCTCTCCCTTCTCATCCCATAAAAAGTTGGATTCTAGAACTCCAGCGTAGGACTTCACATTTATCTGTTATATTTCATTTTATTCAAGGCTAGATCCAACTGCTTTAGTCTTCTTTTTGGCTCTGGCCCTTATCTGTAGCTAATCCCTTTCTGTCCTTTGCATATCTGGTAACTTCCTAACCTACTGCCTACAGTGATTGCAATGATAAAAATGCTGAACACCACAGGTCCAAGGAAATATCCCAAAATGGCCCATCAGACTCTTTTAAATTCATACAAACCCATTAATGAGTCTAATCCTTTAACCACATCAGTCTACCTAACTATATTATGGAGCCTGAATCTCCACCTAGTCCACAAAGATAGAATCAGACACTTTAACAAACGTTTTCACTGTTAGTCTGTTAATTGAGCATAATGCTCAGCCCTGCCATGGTTCTTAGGAGTTTCATAAAATAGAAAACCAGCTTTTCTGCATTCACAGCCACATCATCTTGCCCTTCCCAGATCAGGCTGATTTAAAATCCAAGTGAAAAGGATGTGTTGGTCTAAACTCAAAAGGACAATAATTTGGTCAATATTTAGCTGTTCCATCCAATCACCCTTCAATTGCGCCTTGGAGTCTCATGTCAGGCTGTCCCTCTGGGCAGCCCATGGCACCGATTTCTTCTTCCAGACATCTCTGGGTTCAGAGGTATTGATCGTCTCTGTCCAATTTGCAGGCAGCAGGACGTGTCCAAGCAACCAAGTGCAGTCCCCTTGGCTCCGGAGGGCAGAGAATGGCCCAGTGTGATGGGGAAGGAAAAGTGATTTGGTTCATCATCGTGGGCGCTAACCCAATCACAAGAAATATGCAATTCACCTTCTAAAGCAGAAAGCTAGGAAAGAAGACCTATGAGCTAGACCCCAAGGGCTCTGTCTAGGCCAATGACTCATCATGCAGCCTCAGAGAGAACTGTCTGAATTCTCTTGGGTTCATGTCATATCCTAAAGCACGGCAAGGATGGCTGCTATTGCTGAAATTATGGAAGCTGGCTAACTATGGGTATCCAATTGCTAATGATGGTGACTAAGTGCCTATTCAGACTAGTAAGCCCCTAACAAATCTTTCCTGATTCCTTACCACCTATCCCAAAAAACTTATTCAATAAATATTTAAATGGGTAAGAGAGATGTGAAGCAAAATACCATTGTAAGTCGAGAGCAAAGGGAATCATTATCACTTAGGGGAAACAAAAAAGTACAATGGGGAAGAAGTAATATTTGAGATGGACTTGAAAGCAACAGACCAAAGTGAAGGGGCGGAAGGGAATTTCAAACATTTAAAAAGTGTGAGAACAGATGGAGTGTGCTAAACATGTTATGGTGGGAGTTAGCTGGAATGTAGAGAAGTTAGAGAGATTTTAGTTTGGAAAGATAGGTGCTATAAGATTGTAGAAGGCTTTGAATGCCAGGCAAAAGAGTCTAATCTTGGCAATAGAAAAGCACTCTAGCTGTGTGATCCTGGGCAAGTCACTTAACCCCAGCTGTCTAAGGGGGGTTTAAAAAGAAAGAAAATCACTAAAGGTTTCTGAACAGAGGAATCACAACTAGTATTATTTAAGCAGTAGTATGAAGGAATGGATTGGAAGGGGGAGAGAGAAGAGACAGAATGATTTTATACAGAATCTTAAAGCAGGACCAGACCTTGCGTCAGCTAGTCTACTCACTACATGAAAATGGAGAGCTTCAGACATCCTCCTCAACAAGTGGTCTTTCAGTCTCAGCCTTAAGTCCCCAACTCAGAGGTCAGTTATTATTAAAAAGCAATCAATCAGCATGTGCATTGAATGCTTATTATGTGCTGTATACTAGGTCCTGTGCTTAGCTATGGGGGGTAGGAAAATTAAAAACATGGCCCTGACCTCATGATGCTCACATTCTAATGGGGGAAACAACATGCAAATAATTATCTACATATTATACATACATGAATACTTACACATATATGTATAAAAGTAAACACACACAGTATAAAGGGAAGGTATTCTCAGAAGATCTGCCCTAAAAGTAGGTGGGGATAGAAACGATTTCTTGCAGAAAGTGGGTTTTGAAATAATTCTTGAGGGAAGGAAAACAGGAGGTGGAGATGAGAAGGGAGAATATTCCAGGCATAAGTAGCTGACAATGAAGAAGCAAGGAGCTGAGAGATGGCATACTATGCATGAAGAACATCTAGGAAGCTGATGTGAATGGATCCTACCGATAGTACAGGAAGGAAAAAGGAAGGAAGGGTCTAATTTGGAAGAATTTTAAATGCCGGAGAAGACTGTGGTCTCCCCCATTAGATGGCGAGATCCTTGTGGGCAGACTTTTTGCTTCTTTTTGACCTTAATCTCCAGCTCCTGATACATAGTAGACAATGAATGTTTACTGATTAATTAAAAAGGGAAAATCAGAAGCTGGTGGACTTTGGGTCAGTAAAGACTTCTAATTAATCCTGAAGATGAATAGTCCCTATCCCTAATCCAACTGAGATCTGCTTAGTAAATTAAAAGATTTGGGTTTGAATAACTACTGGGCATTCATTATGAAATATCCAGTAGACAGCTGGAAATGTGAGATTGGAGAACAGGAGAGAGATATTAAGCCTAGATCTCTAGATCTGTGAGTCATCTGCATAGAGAAGCTAATTTAATTTTGCTAAATCCAAGGGGGGCTGATGAGGTCACTGAATGAGAGAGTACAGATGGAGAAAATAAAGAAGAGAATCCATGAAAAAGCCTTGACAATCATTCAAAGTATGGAGAGCAAGAAATGGATGAACCAGCAAAGGAGACATGTTCACCCAATGAGGATGCAGAGTAGTGACACAAAAACCTAGATTGGAAAGTCTGATCAACAGCTTAATATTTCTGCTAATTGAGAAGGAAGAGGCTACCTGTCTTTCTTCCTGGCTCAATGCATCAGGGAGCAAGAGTGAAATGTTACTGTTCTTATCCTCACTGATCAAAGCTGGTTCTAAATTGCCATATCACCTAAATTTGCACAGAGCCTTGGGGTAGAATTGACCAAGTTGATTGGATAGCAACTATATCAAACAAGCATCAACCCTTCTATAAACTAGTCTAGCTCACAGGGTCCACCCCAGGTACTGCCTGGACCACAAGGCAAAGCAAGGCAGGCACCATCTGCCTCTGGTTGCTTGGGACTGCATCAATATTACCTTTGCTCAGATGGACAAAGCATAACAATTCAGTACACACACTATGAATTCTTATGCTTAGATGGAAGCTCTCTTAGCTAGGAATACTCCCCACTGCTTTACACCCATTCATGGCAATCTGATCTCCCTCTATTCTACTTTGGAATGTTTGTTCTATTCTTAACAAACTGCCCTTGATATCAGACCCATGGCCTTCCCCTAGGATTGCTCTGGATATGGTTTTTATTCAGCTATTGCTGTGTATATCGTTTTTCTAAAAAAAATGAATGCAACCTCTTTCAAGGCAGAGACTATTTCCCTTTTGTTTAAGTATTTTCAGTGACTAGCACACTGTAGCACCTTCATAAAGATGCACTTACTCAAACCAATGTCTAAGTGCCAAATAGTTCTCAGGCAAGACTGAGAAGAAAGCACATGTGTTTGAGAGGGTGGGAAGAAAGGCTGCCAAGTATTTAGGATGGGGTGTGAAGATTTCTGGGACTGCAGGTGTTTCCCTGGATTGGCAACCTCTGTGAGACAGGGTTTAATTTGCTAAATGAGTTTTAATTGGATCAGAGGCAGAGACCACTTATCTGCAGGACTCAACTCTTCACTGACCTGGCCAGTGACTCAAAGGGTAGTATTTGGCCATAGCTCATTAGGGAATAAAGTCAGCTGCAGAAAGTGCTTTTTGCTCTGAACACAAAATGAAGAGAGTGAGATACAACCTTAGAGAGAGGCAGATTCTAGCCTGGTCCTGTATATGACAGCAACAGACCTTAACATTCAAAGCAGCTTAGGCCAGTAAAGCCAAGAGAGGAGGATTTCTCAATACAATATGAAGTTTTGGAGAACACTTTTTCCTTCCACCAGATTGAAAGAATATAGCAGACTTGATGGGCACCATAAATTCCAAGGAGAACAAAGGTATTCTCATTTCACTGAGCAACTTCAGTGAGTGGTAAGGTAAGACAACTTGTATGTGGATAAAGAAAAATAAATACAAGGTAAATTTTTTTTGGGAGGGATAAGGGGAGAAGAGGAGGGCATAAATAGCTGGAATAATCAGAAAAGGCTTCATGTAAAAGAAGATGGTTGAGAAGGATTTTGAAGGAATAGAGGAATTTTAAGAAGCAAAGGTAAGTAATGTGAGCATTCCAGGCTGAGGGACAGCCAGAAGAGCACAGAGATAATTCAAGTTTTGATTGAAGTTTGCAGGTATGGTAACTTTCCTTGATGCAATATTGGTGAGAATCCAGAACTGATTTTGGATATCTGGCATATATATATGGAGTATCCCCCTGTCAAATCTGGGGACACAGAGAGAAAGAAATCTGGCATGGAACAAAGCCCTGTGGCTCTGGTTTGTGGGCAATGTGGTGAGTCAGAACCCTGCTTCTCTCTCAGAGGGTAGTTTACGGAATTACAGTTTGTTGAGGAAAGAAGAAGCTTTAGGGAACATCTAGCACAATGAAGCCTAGGGATGTTCAATGATTTGCCCAAACTAGTAACATTGAGAGGATCCAATGAGATGAGGGATGATGAAAGCACTTGGAAAAAATATGCAGTCCCAGAGAAAAGCAAGGTACTGACCTGTTATCAATAATCATTTGATTTCCCACTGCTATGGCAAAAGATCCTGAATTGGTTGGGCAAAGTCATGGATCCCAGATGGAAGGGCTCTCTGTACTCAGGCCCCTTTAAATGACAAATAAAGAAATTGAAGCCTGCCCCACGAGAAGTCCCCAGGACACCCTCTCTTTATGTCAGGAAAAGGGAATCTCAGAAACCTCCATTTGAAAGTTCATGCCCCTATTCCTCCTACTCCCAAGGGGCAAAAGGACTTAAAGGGGGAGGAGTGTTAAGTATTCTGGGGGGATGGGAGGGTGGGCAGAGGTGGGGAATGACCTTTAAAGTCTCTTGACTCTAAATCCTATGACTCCAGAGGAGGAGGAATAGCCTTTGCCTGGGAGAGGCCAATAATTAGCTGAGTCCCATGGGGCAAGGACTTTCTCTTCTCTGGGCCACTCTCAGTCCCTTCATTGAAATGAGGGGGCTGGGTTAGAAGATTGATAAGAGCCCTTCTACCATCATTGTTTTTTGATTCCATGACCTCTCAACCTCTCCTAAATCATGGTCTACAGGGGATAATCAGTTCTGGAATGGGCCTTGGAGAGGGACCTTGACCTGAGAAATAATACCCATGGCCTCACATGTCTTGGCAGTGAAGCTCAAGGCAGAAGTAATAAAGTAAAAGAAAGACCTTAAATTCAAGGATGCAAACATGATCCCACCCAGATTACTGTGACTTGGGGGTACTTGACTCATGACAAGAACAGATTATACCGAACACCAAGAAGACAGTTATCTGCATGGAAATCCAAGAACCCGGGGGAAGGGGAGAATGCAAGGAGAGAGCATAACCTTAGGAAGGAGAAATAGAGGCAGTATCTTGAGGAGATGGATAATAAAAACTGCCACAAGCCAGATGGAGGAATCTGATGACAAGTTTTTGATGGAAACTGCAAAACCTGGCACAGAAAAGTAAGAACAGTAAAGAGGACTTCAACTATTTGGGTATCTGTGGAAGATTTCTACTAAAAAAACATCTCTTCATTTCCATAACAGATAACGAATTTTAGCAAGTACAATGCAGATGATTAAGTTTCTAGCATCTGGTCTTTGCCCAAAGATGGCAAGTCAATTATATTTGCTGGGTCTCAGTTTCTTTGTGGGTAAAATGGGAAGAAATGAATAAGAATATTTCATTCACAAAGTAGGTGCTGTTATTTATTCCCATTTTACAGTGGAGGAAACAGAGGTCAAGTCCCTAGAGTCAGGCAATTAGCAAATGTTTGAAAACAAATCTTGACTCTAAGTCTCTACTACACCTCTACCTATCTAACGTAGGGCTTCTTATACTTTTTCCACTAATGATCCTTTTGGCCAGAGAAATTTTTACATAATCCCAGGTATACACAATAGGTGTACAAATCAAACATTTACTGATAATGAATCATAATTTTGTGACTCCTACATACAGTAATGTGACCCTATCTGTGGCCACAACCCCCAATTTAAGAAGCTTTGATCTAAAACTATTTAAAGATTTGAGATGGCCTCTGAGGTCCCTCCAGAGCTAAATATATGACAATATGAAACCAGGGCAAAGGCAGCAAGTCTGGATTTAGCTCAGACTAATTAAGAACTGTGTGAAGTGTAGTTAATGGTTCACAGGGAAGAGTAATCAGGAGAACATGTTAAAGATGAAGGGAATACCAGCATTCACCCAGCTCTTCTGTATATCAGACTTTGGGAGGTTAAACTGGAAAGAACTAAAGACAAAGAATCAAGAGGATTCCTACACGTGGTGGAACAGACAGAAGGTGGGATAGGTGTAGAGTTGGAGGACCTGAGTTCGAGTCCCAGCTTTGCCACTTATTATCTGTATGGCTTCAGAGGAATCATTTAACTGCTTGGTTTCTTCTTTTGTAAAAGGGGGGAAGCTGTGAATTTCTGACTCAAGGCAGTAGAAGTTCTTAAGAATGACACTGAAATTTTAAGCACAAGTGAATTAGATGAGGAAGAGTGGTTTCAAAAAGGATCAACTCACCAACAACCTTGGGCTTAAAGATAACATTTATAAGAGATGGAAACAATTGAGGAAACATAAGAGAGTGCTGTGATACTTATTATCACCACCAGGAACAGTAAAGCTCAGAACAAACAAAAAAGCCAGGTAAATACTAAGGATGACAAAAAGGAATTATTTTTAAACCTATGTTGGAGAACAAAGATCAAAAAATGTCAGATGCACTGCTGATATGAATTATGGAAAGCAGACTATTTTGCTTCCATTTTCTCTAACTCAGAACCCTGAGTTAGAACCTAATATCAGACAAGAAATGGGCAGGGTGTCCTTTCTCTTGTTTAATAACACTGAGTTAGAGAAAGCAGCCATGCAGATAAAGCTATTGGGAATATTGGGGACTTCTGAATTTTACTAGTTGCTTGACACAACCTCTTAGAGACTCAGATATTTCTAATTATAAATGTATCAATTTTAACAAAATGAAATTTAACAGCAATGAATAAAATATACAAATGTTGGGGTGGGGCTGTGTGGTATAACAGAAATTAAACCTGGGCTTGGAAGTAAGGAGACGGGACTTACACTGACTTGGTTTGTGGCACCAGGCAAGGCCCTTCTTCATGTCTTCCTTGGTAAGTGAAGCAGAGTACATGGTCTTTAGGATTCTTTCATGCTTTACTATTTAGTGTTGTTTAATTCTGGTAGCTATATATTCTTTTATGTCATTCAGGGTCACCAATGTAACTTAATCCAAGATTCCTGCCCCTATCTCAATCAAGGACAGGACTTACTTGCAGGCCTCTCATTTCTTTTTTAGACAGCTGACAAGAGAACAGGCCTTTCCACAGTCAATAGACTGAATTAAAACAAGAACTCAAACAGCCTTTGATTCGGAATCAGAGCTTGGCCACACTCATGATCTCTGGCCTCCCAGAATCTGGAGCCTGGGCGATGGCACTGATAGCACACTTATTTGCTGACCTCTCCTTACTTGTCCCCTTGCCTGCCTGGCTCTCCACATCTGGCAAAAATCCTTGCTCAGGCCCAGTTCCTCCTTATCACCCCAACAATGTCACCCATGGACTACCCTGAATGTCACAAGTGTCAAAAGCAGTGTTTTCTGGCCTTTGCCCAGGTAGAACAAAAAGGGAAAAAAAAGCAATGTTGAAAATGAAGGGGTTGAATCTTCTGATGGAGAGCATCAATGTCAGGATCAAGATCCACAATGAGACATGCATGTTTGTACATGGCCAATGTGAAAATTTGTTTTCCCTAACTGCATTTGTCACAAGGGTTTTGTTTTTTCTTCCTCTTCTTTTTCTTTTTCTTTTTTTCCCCCAATGGGGGATTATTGGGGGAAAATAAGATAGGAAACATAGAAAATAAATGCTTCTTAACTGAAAAAAAAAAATTTTTTTTTAAATAAAAATGAAAATGAGGTGACTATTCTAAGTTAGGACTCTCTCCCTCCCACCTTGAGGCTGGGGTTAAGTGACTTGCCCAGGGTCACACAGCTAGAAGTGTTAAGTGTCTGAGACCAGATTTGAACTCGGGTCCTCCTGACTTCAAGGTTGGTGCTCTATCCACTGTGCCACTTAGCTGCCCCAAGATTAGGACTTCTTAAGGAAGTCATAATATTGTTTAAATTTTTTTTGCTGTTTCAATATAATTGGTTTCCTTTGCAACCTCATGTATTTTCTTTTATACATTTATAACAATTATTCTGAGCAGGGTTCCATAGGTTTTACCTGTCTGGCAAAGGGGTCAAAGGTTACTCCCAGCTTTTCTCTAATTCCTATAAAGTGAGTTCTTTACAGTTTGAGCACTTTCACAGACTCTCTCAATTAATACTAATAACATTCCTGTGGGGGCAACATTAAACATTATCATTTCCATTTTTTACAGATAAAAAAACTGAAGCTCAGAGTAGGAAGGGAATACATATTTTTTTAAGCACATATGATGTGCCAGGCATTATGCTAAGCAAATCTCTTTTGATCTTCAAAACCACCCTGAGAAATAGGTGCCATTATTATTCCCATTTTACAGTTGAGTAAACTGAGGCAGAGTGTGACTTGCCCAGGTCACACAGCTCATAAGGGTCTGAAGCTTTAGGTCTTCTTGACTCCAAGCCCTATCCAGTACCACCTTGTTCATGAATGAGAAGTGACTAAACTGGAATTCAATTTCAGCTCTAACATCTAGCTTCTTCCAGCCCAGCACCTGCCTCAATTAAGAAGATGTCGTTGGGCTGGCCTGGATTTCCGATGAATGCAGGAGGAAGGAGGCTCGAGACTTTAGGGAGGGTTTGGCCAAGCTCCTGACTGGGTAGATTTCCCTCCAGCTTAGGCAAACATTCAGGCAGATGTGTCCACAGTGTGTCCCTCCCCCAGTCCAAGCCAGGCTTCTGACTTTGACCTGACCTATAATCAGCCTGTGGTTCTGACATTGGGCCTGCAGGAAGAGGGCCAGCCTGGGAGTCCTGAGAGCCAAGGACACTTGAAGAATGTTATCTTGGCATGGAATGACAGGCCAAAGAACCCAGACAAACTGGACGAGAGCTTTTTTGTATTTGTGATTAAAGATGCAATGGCTCATCGGTACGAGGAGGGAGAGGAAGAGACAAGCACTAAAATTACATGAATGGTAAAGGAGAATTAAATCCTCAGCCAACGGTAGTTTCTGTGATTCACATTAACAAGCTCCAGGTACTACATCCGGGAAGGGATTGGCAAGTGCATGTTATCAACTCATTAAGCTAGCTTCTCCAGGGACTCTGGCCAGGCAGGGAGGACAATGCCGGGAACTAAGCCTTTGGAGGCTGATGAAATGGGCTGCCATTTGGTCCTTAGCCCAGGAGGGAGGGAAAAAGGGAGGGGATTCTCTGGGGGAATTTCAAACAGTCCTGCCAAAGCCCTGGTGATAGGAGCTACTGCTGCTTCCTGCCTCTCTTTCCCTCAACCCACAAAACCTTTTGTTCTGCACCTCCTTGAGGTCTTTCCTATGTAATATGCATATTATGGCTCTTTCAGAGCAAGCACTGAACTCTCCTGAACACCAAGCCCAGGGCTCTGCATGCAGCAAGTGATTAATGTTTGTTTGAATGTATGGCTGAGCAACAAGTAAATGCCATTACTTATAGCTCTCCCCAGGCCTTATACAGGACTTCACAGAGGAGCATAATGAACAAATTAATTTTAGCAATGGGAACTAGGCCAGGTCCTGACTCTATGACTATCTTTTATCAAGCAGAACTCACTATCAAGCTTTCAGGGAAGGCTGTGATACAATATGATAAACATTCATTAAGTGCCTGCTATGTGCCAGGTACTGTGCTAAATGTTGATTAGTATAAAAAACGGAAAAGACAGTTCTACCCCTCCAGGAGCTTACAATCTGATGGGGAACACAATTCACAAAAGGGAGGGGGAGACGTGTGGTAGCACCAAGGGTGCTGGTGGGGATGAGGATGACAGTGGTGGAGTCAAATGAAGGGGTGTACTGAGGGAACGAGAGCCTCAGGCCAGGGTTTGGGAGACCCAGATTCCAATCTCAAATCCTTTCTCCTCTCTCTGAGCTTCTTTTCCCTCCTCCATAAAATACAAACAATCCCTGCCCTCATTCCTTCCCAAGGCTCTTCTGAGGACCAAATCAGGTAACCAGCATAATTATGAGGAGGCCCTCATTTGGTTGTTTCAGTTGTGTCCGACTCTTCATGACCCTACTCAAGGTTTTCTTGACAGATACTGGAGCAGTTTGCCATTTCCATCTCCAGCTCATTTTACAGATGAAGAAGTGAGATAACAAAGTGCAATGACTTGCCCAGGCTCACCAGCTACTGAGTGTCTGAGGCTGGATTTGAGCTCAAGGAGATGAGTCTTCCTGATTCCAGGCCTCTCTCGATAATTATTATGATGATAACTCATATTATGATGATAATTATGATCGAGTCCAATGTCACTCATCATCTTTCTGCATCCACCCTCCCTCTCTACTGTGGTCAAAGGCACCAGCATCCTTACTGAGAAGGCCCTGCTGATGCTTGGACTACCTACTCAGTTGATAGCAGTGGCCTCTCCTCATGGGTCTCCTGCTTCCTCCTTCAGACCACTACCACTGGCTGGCTCTCCATCAGCTCTAGTGGCTTCCTTTAGCCCCGAGGGGAAAATGTCTGGCTCAGACAGCCCACTAATTCTCACCCACCCTCCTCACCGCACTAGATACTACTGCCGCTTCTGTACCCCAGTCAGACCAACTGGCTGCCTTTCTGTTTCTTACACAAAGTTCCCTATCTTGGAGTCTCTGCACGGGCTGTGTCCCACATGAGGAAGGCTCTCTCATTAGCTGTGTCACAGAATCTTTGAGACAGAGACCAAGCACCTCCTTCTGCAGGAAGTCTTTCCTGAATTCCTACAACTACTGTCATCATCCCCAAACTACCTTGACGTTCAGTCATTTTTCAGTCACATCCCACTCCTTTGTACACATTTTGGCAAATATACTGAGGGGTTTGCCATTTCCTTCTCCAGATCATTTTACAAATGAGGAAACTAAGGCAAACAGGATTTAAGTAACTTACCCAGGGTCACATATAAGTTTTATCTGCCTTCGACTGTGACCTCCTTGAGAACAAGATCATTTACTTCTATTTCTTTGCATCCCTATGCTTGATAGAGTACCTGGCACACAGTAAGTGCTTAATAAATGTTTACTGACTGGCAATACCTCTGGGAAGTAAATGGTACAAATATTATGTCTACCTTACATTTAAGAAAAATTAGAAGCAGAGATTTTAATGATTTGCCCAAGGTAAGACAGCTAAGTTTTAAAGTAAGAGCTGAAATCCAGGTCTTTTGACTCTTAAGTCCAGTGCTCTTTTGACACAACCAAATGTCTCTAGTTAGTGCCATAAAATTCATTTACATTCAATGTACAGAATGTTAGAACTAGGAGAGAACTGAGATCATCTCCAACTCTGTCTCATTTTACAGAAATGAATTTAGCTCATGGGTGGCCCTCAACAAGCCTACCGTACTTCCAGAGGAAATGGCCACTTTACCCCCTGCTCTAGGTATAGCTTTCAGGAATCCAAGGACAGCATATCAGGCGGAGGCACTCAAGGGGGCCCAAAACTCAGTTTGGACATTTACCAAGTTGTCTACAACAACGTCGGGCTCTGTGTTCAATGTTTCTGATATAAAGATATAAGCCAGGTCCCTGTTCTCAAGGAGTCTGATAGGTATTTACACCACGCCTATTTCTTTCTCCTTAATTCAACTACCTCCTGCTTTCCCAAAGAAAATAAAGAATGCCTCAAGTTAGAATCTATTCATTTTACAGAGGAGGCAACTGAGGCTCACAGAGAGAAGGTGACCTTCAGAGAGTCCCATGAGCAGTAAGTAGCAGAGCTGGCTCTTGGGCTGAAGGATCAGACTTCGAGTCCAGCAGCATGTCGCCTATACAGCTTTCTGTCTCTTCCGAGCACTGGTATGCATGTCACTGGGATAATCAGGTACTGAATGGCCTACATTGCTTGTGATTTTCAGATTCCGAAGTCCCTGGCTGTTTTTATCCTGGGGTTTCAGGTAAGGATGAAAAGGGCCAACACATATGACAACACAAGGAACAACAGCTCCGATTTCTTTAGTACTTCATCATTCACACAGCCCTTTCCTCCTCACAGCCATGCTTTGAGATAGGATTACCAGCCCTATTCCAGGACACCAAAGTTCAGAAGGCAGGTGCTGCCACACTTCCATTTACAGGTGAGCTGGTACTGCCTGGTAGCTGAGAAAGGCCTGTGGGACAATCTTTACTGGAGTTGAGAGCAGGGTTGAGGGGGCCCGACAGAGGGCTCCTCTGGAGGAGCGATTTCTCAGTGTGCAGCTGAGTTCCTTCCAGGCTCAGTCTTGCTATCTCCCAAAGCTCTGTTCTGGTTCACCAGGTTCCTGGAATGGTCAACAATCGTCACACTCCATCGCTGATCATTGTCCCTAAGGAAAGGTGGGAGGCTCCCAGGCCATCCCTCTGTGGACAGGCAAACAACAAGGCCTGTGGCTGCCTGGACATCAAAGGTGGTCAAACAGACCCAGTGCCCCCCAGCCCTCCGCCTGCTAAGTCTAACAAATGTCATCTGAAGAAGCATCCCCAAGGAGGTCATGACTTTCTGCTTGTCCCGGCACACATCAAAGTTGGTACCACACACGAACTCGGCACATGGATTCGAATCGTGCCGCTCGACAGCGGATATTCATCCTTTGTGCTTGGTTTTAATCCTGTGTTTTCACAAGTAATTAAGCCTTTTTGCTTATGAACTTGTGACTAAGTAAAGCATTGCTGAGAGGTTGTAACATCAAAGCATTTTCTACCGTCTGTCCAGTGTTTGGAGAAATTGGATTTCTTTCTCTTTTCAAATAAAAACTAATTCAATTTAGTTATTGGCCAAGCATATTTACAAGGGCCTTTTAGGGTTACAAGAAGTTGTGGCCACAACCCTGAAAAAAAGGAGAAGGGGAGAATGAGAAGGAAGGGGGGAAATAGAGAAGGGGGAGGGAGGGAGGGAAGGGGAGAGGGAGGGAGGGAAGGGGGGGGGAGAGAGAGAGAGAGAGAGAGAGAGAGAGAGAGAGAGAGAGAGAGAGAGATTCAAGTTTCAGTAGCTTAGGGTCAAATAAGCAACCACAACATGGGAAAGACAGCATGGCCAAGTCAAAAGAAGTATGTAAAAAGGACCCTGACGGGGACTGTGCTATGAAGGCTCCTCCTGGAGATAGAGTCCCAGGCTCTTCCAAGATATAACTCCTACAATATCAACAAGTGGTTCTCTGGATCTCAGTTGACAGTAACAGGACACTCTGAGTCATGGAGACCCATTATTCCATTGGCTCACAGAACCTAAAATTGGGATCAACTGTAGAGATTATTATGGCTAACTCCATTTAACTTAGGAGAAACTCAGGTTTCAATGACTTGCCTGAGATCATATAGGTACTGAAGGTTTGAGATCAAATTCATGTTTTCAACCCAGAACTGTTAAACTTGCTTGGAGGCTTATCTTTACCTTGAGCTGAAATCAGCTTCCCTGTAACACTGAAGAATCTCCTACCAGCAAGTTATTTCAAGGTTATCTAGTTTACTTTATACCTGAACAAGAAGTATATCTCTACAACATCAATAAAAGGAATCTACACTCGTTGATATATTCATTGAACAGTGATTCACTGTTCCCATTGGTCCCAGTTCTTGGGCTACGTGGGCCCAAGTAGAACAAATGAATTCCTTCTGCCACATGACAGCCCATAGATATATGAAGATGGGATCAGTTCACCCTAGTTCTGCTCTCTGGAGGCTATGCAAACCCACGTCCTCCCACGTAGCCCTCTGTACCACCCATGACAGTGCTCTTTGTTTCCTGCTCCCATCAACTCAAAATGGGGCACTTAAAAACTTATTGTGGGAGATGAGGACTGTTAAGGTCTTTTCCGTACATTGGATATACTTGCAGACATGATACTCCAGGAACCTGTTTTTGACTTGACAGTGGATTATGCCAGGAGGGCTCACCTAAAAGTGTTAAGTACCACTCCAGCAGATTAGGAATAAAAGAATCCTTATGAGCTAAATATACCCATTGTTATGCCAGGCTCACCAAAAACCATTTTCCGAAGGCCCCTAGATAAGACGACAGGTGTCAGGTTAAACAAACAACTCACAGAATTATCAGCTTTGGAAGAGACCTGTGAAGTTTTCTAGTTGAATTCAGAACTGGGAAGAAATACCCTTTATAACAGTTGTAATTAGTCTGGTGTCTTTAAAAAAAAAATACTGTGACAACATTTCAATATAATTGATTTCCTGTGTAATAATCCTTATTCTAAGCATTTAAAAATATGATTCTGAGATGGAGTCTTTAGGCTTTAGCATGTCAAAAAAAAAAAAAAAAGATTAGGAACCTCAGATATAAAACATTACTGAGAAATGGTGATCCAGGGTTCTGCAAAAGTTTATACCAGTCTCATTCAATACCACAAATACTTGTTAAGGATCTATGTGTAAGGAATAGTGCTTAAAACTGAATGTGATTAAAACAGAGAAAATTACAAGGGTGGCAATTCCAGAATAATTTTCTCCTTACAGTCCCCTCTCTCCCCATCCTGATATAGCAGGGTATCCTCATTAAGGGTTTTTCAGTCCAGGCATTTCTCATAGTCTGCCTTTTCAAAAGAGAAGAACAAGGTGAAAAGCTATGACAGTCTTCTGGAGAAGGTAGTTTGAGCTTAAGGAAACCAGCAATGCCCAAAGCCAGCTAGGCCAGCCTGGGAATGCAGGTAGTGAATTGCTGGCATCAGTGGACAGGGCCCTGCACAGAAGAACTACTCAGTGAAAGCTTGATGGATTTGTGGATAATAAACTGATTAATGCTCAGACTATCTACTTTTATAGAGAAGGAAACTGAGGCTCAATGGAAAGAGTTATATCTAAGATCAAAGAGCTAGTCAGGAATAGAGCTTGGATTAAAATGGGGCTCTCAAATTGAGTATTCTTTCCAGCACATGAAAAAACAGAAGGAAGCATAATTTAATGAAAGGAACAGTGCTGGAACAGAAGTGGGGAACTGGTTTTGAGGCCTATCTCTACCACTAGATTGGTGTGTGGGACGATGAGGAAGTTAACTATCTAGACCTCAATTTTATCATAAGTAAAATGAGAAAGAACTAGACAGATGATCTCTAAGGTGTCTTGCAACTTTAGAAATTTATGAATCAAAAAGATAACTAATCATCTAAGAGTGTATGTAACCTCTTTCTTCCCTAACTTCCTCACCTTTTTGTGGGGTAGGGAAGGGTGTGGGGCATGAGGAAATTTGAGTGAAATGACTTGCCCAGGGTCACACAGATAATAAGTGTTAAGTATCTGAGGCTGGATTTGAACTCAGGTTCTCCTGACTCCTAAGCCAGTGCTCTATTCATTACATCATCTAATTGCCCCTTCCTCACCTTTTAAATGAAACACCTTCGGGGACTGTGGTGAGGATCAAAAAAGAGCATATACATCAGATCATTTTATCAGTCAGGCAATCAACAAGTATTCATTAAGTACCTACTATATGCCAGGCACTATGCTAGGTAACAAGAATACAGATGCACGAGTGAGTCAGTCCTGGCCCTCAAGGCTCTGAGCTCCCAAGAGGGTGAGAACATATGAGCCTCTGAAAATATTTATAAATCAAATAACAAGGTAAACACGAAGGGGTAGGCAAATTCTGAAGAAATAAACAGATGTCACTGATTATATGTTTCAAGTACCCAGTGAGTGAGTCAGAAAATAAGTGCTATAAAGAAGACTGAAGAGGTCAGGGAAGGCTACCAGAAAGAAGACCCAGAATAATAAAAATCTGGTAGCTACAAAGGAGAGGAAGCAAGCAAGCAGCATTCTAAGGTGGGGGAATGGCACCCTCTTTACCTCCATTTCAATTAAACAACTCAAAAAAGTGTGTGCTGATATCTCCAGGCACTATGTAGTAAATACTGGAGTTGGGGTTTTTTATAAGGGATGCATCTGAACTGGGTCTTGAGGGGAACTGGGGGACTTCAGAAGTAAAGGTGGAAAAGAAGAACATGAGCCTTTTAAAAGGGACAGGGGATAGACAGGATATGCAACAAAGAGAGATGGGAAATGGAACGTCAGATGAGGGAACAGCAAATGGCCCAGTCTGGTTGTACTGAAAAGTGCATGAAATCAGTCAATCAATACATCAATATTTATTTAGCACTTACTATATGGGACAGGCACTGTACTAAGTACTGGGGATACAAAGAGAGGCCAAAGACAGCCCCTACTTTCAAGAAGCTCATAATTTAATGGAGAAGACAACATATAAATCTCTACATATAAACAATCTCTAGGTAGGTTAAATTGGAGGTAGTCAAAGGGACAGAAGGCACTACAAGGGGGGATCTTTAAGTTTCCTATAGAAGGGGGGGTATTAGTTGGAACTTGAAGGAAACCAAAGATGTCATGAAGTAGAAGTGAGGAAGAACATCTCAGGTGGGGGTGACGGAAGAGAATCTTGTGGGAAGAATAGCCAGGAAGCCAATGTCACTGGATCAATTAGTACATGTGTATGGGGTGGTGGTGATGGTGTAAAGTGTAAGACTGGAAAGGTCCCTGAATTTAAAAAGGCTTTAGCCTAGCATCTTACAAATGCTCAGGATGTTTCTCATGTCCATTCTGAATCTGTGGTATTGAAGAAGGCAATGAGAAGAGTCCTCTCTCTCCACTGGGTGTAGCCTTCTTAAAATTCAATGGCCAGAAGGGAATAGAGTGCTACTCTGACTTGGAAAGTCCTTCCCAGGTAGGCTCCAGCCTACCTTTCCCGCCTATTGGGCATTTCTGCCCTGAATGCACTGAACTTATTGTTGTCCCTTACCATGACTCCCATCTCCTGTCTTTATACCTCTGAATTGCCTGTACCCAATACTGAATGCCCTTCCTTCCTCTGCAGACTTAGGGAAGCCCTGGCTTACTTCAAGACTTAACTTAATGATCCCGGATGGACCTGCTGGGTTCCTCGGTCCTCCTCCCATGTGCTAATGACTCCCAAAGTAACTCCACAGCTTACCTTTGATCAATTGTATAGATCTCTCTCTCTCTCTGTACACACACACACACACACACACACACACACACACACACACACACACACACACCCACACACACCCACACACCCCTATACAGATAGCTACCTTTGATCTATTTTATAGATTTCTATATGTATGTTAGCTCCTCTGTTAGAACACAAGTTTCTTGAAGACAGGAACTGTTTTGCTTTGTCTTTGCATTCCCAGAGTAGGGGCTTAATAAATGCTTGTTGATTAATTGGGAAGAAAATTGGGAAGAAAAAAAATTGTGGACTAAATACTTGCTGAGCCTTTTAAAGCCCTTCCCACAGGAAGTCAAGATCACTTCTTCCCCAGGCTTCATAGAGCACACGCTGTACCTCCCTCTCTGATAAGAATAAAGTCTTATTCTGTTTGGTAGTCATTGAAGCATTCCCCTACTAAACTGCAGGGCTGTGGCTCACCTAAACTTTACATCCCTCCCCTCCCTTCCCCCAATCCAACAGAGAGCTTGTATACCAAAAGTATTTCATAAATGTCTGTTGAACCTTAAAGCATAATAAATCAATGTGGGTTCTTCTTCCTCTCCAACCTGTACCAGATTTGGAAAAGGCTTCTTTTTCCCTGCCTCTGGAAAGCCTGGGCAGAGATATAGGAGGCATGTCAGTCAGGAAGCTGGAAGGGAAGAAAGTGAGAGAGAAGGCAACAGGACCCAGGGTCTTACCTATAGTTTCTGCTGATTGCTGCCACCATGAGAGCTGTCCAACCCAGCTTGTGCCTGGCGTTCACGTTGACACCTTCGGACAAGAGCCTAAAGGAGACAGAGGGTTTTAGTGCTGAGCTTTTGTTAATGTGAAGACACTAAAGAGCAATTAATCACTTCACAGCATTTTTTAAGCATCGATTTTGTGTCAAACCTGGTGGTAAGAGCTGAGGACATTAAAAAACAAACAAACAAATAATCTTTGCCCTAGAGAAGCTTATACACCAATCCCTGCCCTTGGGAAGCTTACATTTTCTCAGAAGAAATAGCATGTATGCTTATGAATGTAGACAAAATAAACACAAGGTGAGGGGAGGCTCAAGTACCCACACAGCATCAGGTGAGTTCCTATATAGGAGATAACACTTGAGCTGAGTACTAAAAAAAACTTTTTAAGAAGTGAAGTCAAAGAGGCAAATGAGGGCTTAGGGGATGGAAATCTTGATGGGGGAGTTGAGATGGGTAGAGAGAGGAAATCTAGAGCCTGGTAGCTCGAAGTCTTGGGGAGGATTAAAGGGAGAAAGGGGAAGCAGTATAGTGGAAAGAAATTGTTTGACCAGGTCAAAGATAAATTTTGTACAGGAATGGTTTTGCCAGCTGCTGGAATCAATACTAATTCAAGCTAATAAGTGAATGACTATGAATGCGAACATCTGATATGTTAACTCTCTTAGAGATTATTTTTTTTTTTTAAATTAGGTTTAAAAAAAAAACAAAAACCCAAAGCAATCAAATTAATGGTATATCTATTATAGTTTAGCAGGCTTCTGCTGATTTGGCAGAAATGGGAGGGGATAGGTGTGGTAGGGAAGGAGACTTTGGGGATCAAAAGAGGACTACTATTAAGATGTGCCAGCCCTACATGTCCCAGAGTTGTTCCTTTTCCTTTTTTTTTTCCCCCCACAATTAAACTCACACAATCCCTAAAAGCTTGAAGATTTTTCAAGACCAATTCTGTAAGCCTTAGTGGTTTGGAGTGTGTGTGTGGGAAAGTAAGGGGGTGATGGGAAGGAATTATGGAAGATGGATCAGAGAGGGATGAATTCTAATTATGGGCTGGAAGGGAATCTTAGAAAGCACAGGATAGCAAAACTTAGAAATCAACAAAAAATACAATTTTAAAAAGGGAGAGGAAACCTTATTTTATAGAAGACAAAACCCAGAGAAACTTGTTAAGTGATCTAAGGTCACACAGAAAGAATATGGAGAATAGTAAAACTCAAATTCACCAAACTGCTCCCCCCCCAATTAGTCAAGCTCAAATGAGATTTTGGATGTGACTGTGCATTATAATCTTATAAGATATGAAGATGATGCAAAAGTCATTTATTAAATGCCTATTATGTGGCCCTGTGTTAGGTGCTGGGCACACAAAAGACAAAATGAAGTTCTTTGTTATTGGAGAGTTCTATGTTCTTCCTGGGCTCGTGGGGCTCACACTTCTGTGCTGCTCCAAGTTGCCAAAGATAGCTAAAGGTATTCAGGTCAATTGATAACTGACCAAGAATTCCCTCAAAAACAACCTTGACCCGGTGCTCACTAATGTTGGCTTGAAGATCTACTTCTCACCAAAGCATCCTATTCTGACATCTGATAGAAAGTTCTTACCTACAGTGAACTGAAATTTGCTTCCCTGAAACATTCCTTCATTTCTTATAGTTCTACTTTCGAAGGACATGCAAAACAACACTAATATCTCTTGTCCAGCCATCAAGAAAGGGTGACCACATTTTGCTTTCCCTCTACTCCTGGAAAATCAAGGCTATTTAAATTATTCTCTTCAATGAATGAATGAATGAATGAATGAATAAAAGATACACAAGAAACAACATATCAGAGCAGAAAGTACAAGTCTTATAGTCAGGGGATCTAGGTCTTAGTGCTCAATATGTGACCCTCGACAAATCATAACCTTTCTGAGCCTCAGTTTCCACCTCTGTAGAATGAGAATAACTGGTAAATGCTCAGATGGTTGTTATTATAAAGTCCTTTTTAAAGTTTATAGTGTTAGGGAAATGTTGGCTATAAATCCTTCTCTACTACCCTGGAAAGGAAGGTACCTAACAGATATAATTTCAAAGTCTTGATCCCATAAAGAGAAAGAATGTCCCTGGACTTCTAGGGACGGAAAAAACCCCTTCAGAGTAGCTTTGGGGAGACCTGAGATGCAGAATTTTACAAAACCAGGCTGAAGTTTGGTTATGCTTGTTTGCAAATCAATGCCCAGCGGGGCCCTCCATTTCAAAGCCCCCTGGCAACTTCAAGCTGAGAGCCAGCTGAAAGGGCTGCAGAGGCTGGGGAAAAGGCAGGAGGTCCTCCCTGACTGTTTTCACCATGCACAGTGAATTAATCTCTTTTAAAAAGAGCTATGTTTGTGACAAAGCATGGTGAGTCTGGAAAGGTTAAAATTCCATCATGGAGGAGATGATGAGTGGGAGCCTTAATACAGACTGCCACTCTGCAAGGCAGCTGGAGAAGCAGCATCTCTCTGCCCATAGGTGCAATAGCAAGGAACTTATCTGGCCAAAGTCTTCTGGGCCTAACCTCCCTATGTTGGATCCAGGCCTGGGAAAGGACCCAGAGATTGAGAGTTCTATTTTGCTGACAAGGCAAGATTCACTCTTCTTTGTTAGCCTTACTGGTGGGCAAAATCGGTCATTAGCTCCCAAATCTCATTATCCTGAGATACTATGGAAAAAACATTGGCTCTGTAGTCATAAGATCTGGGTGTGAATCTCCTGTTCTGCCAATTCTAGGTCCTTGCCTTTTCTGAGCTGATTTCTTCATCTTCAACAGAGCTGGAATAGATGAACATTCTATCATCGCTGATATCCCATGGTCTGTGGTGGAAAGTGACTCTGAAGGTCAAAACACTGTCTGCTACAGTTTCTAGGCTTAGGAAGGCAACACTGGCTCTGGTGTGTCTGAAGGACAGTTTAAATGTCAGTTCTGTTCCTTAGTAGTTATGTAATCTTGGATAAGGCACTTCATCTCTCTTCCCTGGTTTCCTTATCTATAAATGAAGGAGTTAGAACTACACTAGTCTAGGTCCTATGACCAAATCTCCACTGGATTTGCTACTAGCAGCTTTTCTTAAAGGCAAAAGGAGAGCCGTATGGGTAAGACTGGAAGGCAGCTTTGGGCCCTTTGGGATAAGAAGCTATCCTCACCCTCACCCTGGAGATGCCTCCCCCGTTTTTTCCTCTTGCTATTTTTATTCTTAATCGATAAGGAGCGGTTAGTGAACTTCAATTGCACATTGTTCTAGCAGACTTCTGGGCCCTCAGCTGCTCTTGTGGAGAGGGTACAACCCCATTTTTGTCCCTCCTCCCTCGTAGAAGGGGCCAAGGGCTGGAGGCAGTGAGCCGTGCAAACCAGATCATTATCTGGGCCACTTAGGCCCTGGCTACAGCCTGGCAGAAGGTGTGTGTTGACAACAACAACACACCAGGTTAAGACCCTCTTACCTGTAGGCTGCTGCTAAGACTCACCTTTGGGTCCATGAGAAAGAAGATGGGGATGGAAAAGAAGGGGAACTTCAGAGAGCTCCAGATGGCTGACAAAGTTATCCTTAAACAAAAATGCTGGTCTTATGCATGTGCTATCCTTCCCATAACTTGATACTATCTGGGCTGCAGGCATTAACTCCTACATGGCTGGATGGGACCCACCTGCCTGTTCATTCACAGGGGCTAGGAATGCCTCAATCAATCATCTTGCTCTTATAAGTGTTTTACATTATATACTTGCCTTTCCTTTCATTCAAGGCCCAGTATGAACTCTACTGCTCCCTCCTCCAAGAAACTTCCTTCGTTGGAGTTTTTCAAAAGGATATTTCTAAAGGGAATAAATGAACCCTTAATAAACCTCAAAGTGCTATATGTTACTACTAAAATTTCAGCCCATGAAATGGCTGCCTTCTTGATATTTCTATACATGGTATATCTCCTGAAACTTCCCCACTTAGTTCTTCTGTAAAGTGGGGCTCACATCCTACTTTCTGCCTCACAGAATGGTTAGAGGAAAGTCCTTTGCAAACTTTAAAAGCATGATATGGGAGAAACAGGACAAAGGGCTCGGCTCCAGGTCACAGAGTGGGTGAGTAACAGAACTTAGACCAGACTCCAGGCCAGTGATCTTGCTGCCATTCCACACTCTTCTTCTGGCTGAGCCAAGAAAAAGACTTTTTGAAGAACTGATTTCTGTCATTCAATCATTCTACAAACAATTGTTATGTAACATCTATGCAACTATTGCTGGGCTAGGATGTGGGAGGAAGAAAAAGGAATAGACCAGACCCTGTCTCTGTCCCCCAGGTTCACAGCCTAGGGAGGCAGGACCCAACCTTATGAAATGACCAGGTTACAAAACAGGACAATATTAAGAACTTTCACAAGGCAGGGAATGAAAACAATACAAAAAAATCCAGAGAGGGCTTCCTGGAGGAAGCAGGCATTCAGCTGGGTTTGAAAGGACTATAGCTGATCTCTGTCAGGGTCCTCTTTGGAAACCTGTTCAATGGGTAAACAGCAGGAAAACAGAAAACCCTTGGCTCTGGCACCCTGGAAAGCATACTAGACAGGGTGTCAGGAGCTCGAGGTCTCTCAGTGACTTCTTGTGTGATGCTGGGCGTCAGGCCCCGTTCCTACTGCATCACTGTTCTCTCTCTGTAAGGTGAAAGGGAGCTAGATCTTCTCTCTGATCCCCTGCTGAAGGTACGCCTGGGACGAAGGAGAAAGAGGCTGTCTGTCCACGGAATAGAGCAGCCCTCCCTGGCCCCTGGCCAAGGTAACTGGAGCTCCTGTCTGAGTCTGCACATTCACCTCGGGGTCCCTGAAGGAATAAAGTTTTGTGACTCATCGGAAAGTGCCTGAGTCCTCTCCAGGCTGACATGTCAGAGTGGAGAGCTGAGAGCACCACCTACTGGCATGAACACGTGCACATCTGCTTCCAGAAGGGCAGGCTTGGGCTTTATCAGCGGCAGCTTTCTCATAGAGAAAGCAGGGAGGGGGGGTCTTACTTACTGAGGGGGTTCAAGCAGGAAGCAGACTATGAAGGGAAATCCAAGCCCTTGGAGGGAAGCTGGACTACATGTCCCCACATCCCTTCGAGCTGGCTACCTACATCTTGGGACAGTTTTTCTGGACCCATGAAAGCTGTTAACTTTAGTGGGCTGGGCCAGGCTAGGATGTTCACAGCTTTGGGATATGACTATCTATGGGACTAAGACAATGCTATGCGTTTCTTGGACTGCTTGGTCTGAGGCTGGAAAATGGGCCTGCCCTTTCTATTACAAAACGAGTGACCAAAAGATATCAGGATTATGGGATTTGAAACTGGAGGCAACTGAGTTATTATTATTATAATTTTAAAAATAATCTCACCTGAGATTATCTACTAAATCATGCTAAGGGACAAAGACCTTTTTGGAGAAGGGCTGCTACTAGTGAACAATGCCTGCTCCTCATACCAGTCACTACTGACTGAGCTTATTATCCCTGGAGTCTGAGTTACACTGCCTAACATTCTGCTCTCTCTCCAGATTATTAAAAGATCTGCCTCTCATTTGTTTAGCTGGACTAAAAACGCCTAATGGCAGAAATCGAATGGCAGGCACCATGGCTCTCTTTCAATAAATTCAACATATATAATCAAGCCACTACTATGTGCAGAGCACTGAAGAAAGGGGAAGTAATAAAATCACCTCCATTTGGGTCCCTGCCTTCAGGAGCTCACAGTCTATTATGAGGATAAGACACAAACATAACTATGATGGACATTAAACACAGGTGCATTTCAGAAGTGTCATGAGGCCTGAGAACATAGCTGATTTTCCTGAACATAGCCTGAAAGAACAAGACCCATGTCTTCAAATAGGAAGCAAAACTATGGGGGGTAGAAAGGGACAGTTTGTTCTATATGGCCCCAAGGGGGAGAAGCAATACCAATGAGGAGCAATGAAAGGGCAGGTACCAGTTAAACATGAGGGAGAACCATCTTTTTCCCCTCAATATGTGTGTGTGTGTGTGTGTGTGTGTGTGTGTGTGTGTCAGGCCCCGTTCCTACTGCATCACTGCTCCCTCTCTGTAAGGTGAAAGGTATAGTTATCTTGTTGCACAAGAAAAATCAGATCGAGTAGGGAAAAAAAGAAAAACTGAGAAAGAAAACAAAATGCAAGCAAATAACAGAGACTCAAAATGATATGTTGTGTTCCACATTCTGTTCCCATGGTTCTCTCTCTGGATGTAGATGGCTCTTCATCACTGCACAAGTGGAACTGGTTTGAATCATCTCAATGAAGAGAGCCATGTCCATCAGAACTAATTGTCATATAGTCTTCTTGTTGCCTTGTACAACGATCATCTCCTGGTTCTGCTCATTTCACTCAGCATCAGTTCATGTAAGTCTCTCCAGACGCCTCTGAAATTATCCTGCTGGTTGTTTCTTATAGAACAATTATATTCCATAATATTCATATACCACAATTTATTCAGCCATTCTCCAATTGATGGGCATCCACTCAGTTTCCAGTTTCTGGCCACTACAAAGAGGGCTGCCACAAACATTCTTGCACACACAGGTCCCTTTGAGGGAGAACCATTTACTGAGAAGACCTGTGAATAGGTGAATAACTTTCCTTGCAGAAACAGTTTCTAGTCCCTGAAGTTCTCATACAGGCTGACTGATCCTGGCAAGGAGATTGTAAATGGGATTCCTATGTTAGTGGGAAGTACTAACTAACTAAACACACTTCGGTCCCATTCAGCTTTGAGAGTCTGATTCTATTGCTCTAAGATTCTAAGATAATCACATTCAATGTCATTTACCATATAATAATTCTAAGGTTCTATGCAGATGTGTTGTAAAAATGTAGCTGGCTGGACTGCCTGCTGCTTTTGACCAGGGCTGTTGAGGTGACTGATTTCCAGGATGGGAAAGGCACCTGTGCTACTGGGCTGCCCTAATCCACGAGGGATCCTCCTCCTCCTGGGTTCTCTTTAATAGGCTGGGCCTGCATGCTGCTGTGGTAATCCCCAGGGAGAAGGGCAGCAGGAGGGTCTCCATAGTGCTCCCTTCTCCAACAAAAGGACATTCAGATGGAAGCTCAGAACAAGCCCAGAAGGGGATTCTTATGCAGCCTTCCCCAGTGCCCCTTCCAATCCACATGAATGCCAGAATGAGGCCACTCAACATCAGCTGCCTGATCCCCCTTGTCCTGCTGTGCAGGTTCTGAAGAAGAAATGGAGCCTTCAATCAATCAATCAATCAATCAATCAACCAGCTAGTCTCTACTGGGTACTCCCTCCCCCCTAAGTTGGGACTCTGTGCTCAGCTAGGCTGGTAGAAAGTTGGTCACTGGACTAAAAATTGGATACAGAACCAGAGAATCTAGGTTTCAATCCCAGCTCTGCCATTTATAATTTGTGTGACTTTGGGTCTCAGTTTCCTCATCTATGAGTGTTTTGGACTAAATGGCCCATGAAGTCTTTTTCTTTTCCCTCTAGTAAATTTATTTATTTTTATTACACATTGCTTTATGAATTATGTTGGGAGAGAAAAATCAGAGCAGAAGGGAAGAATCATGGGAGAGAAAAAAAAAAAAAAACCAGAAAAAAGAAGTGAACATAGCCCATGTTGATTTACATTCAGTCTCCATAATTCTTTTTCTGGATGCAGATGACATTTTCTGTCAAGAGTCTATTGGAATTGCTTTAGATCACTGAACCACTAAGAAGAACTAATGTAGTGCTGATTCTGCTTGTTTTGCTTAGCATCAGTTCATGTAAATTTTTTCAGGCCTTTCTAAAATCAGCTTGTTCATAATTTTTTTATAGAACAATAATATTCTATCTTCAACTTGTTCAACCATCCCCCAATTGATGGGCATCTCCTCATTTTCCAATTCTTTGCTACCACAAAAAGAGTTACTACATACATTTTTGCACATGTGGGCTCCTTTTATGATCTCTTTGGGATACAGGAACCCAGTACAGACACTGCTGGGTCAAAGGATACACCCAGTTTTATATTTGGCCAAATTGCTCTCCAGAATGGATCATTTCACAACTCCAACAACAATGCATGACTATCCCAGTTTTCCCATATGCCCAATATTTATCATTATTTTTTCCTGAGAGATATGAGGTGGTACCTCAGAATTGTTTAATTTGCATTTCTCTATTCAATAGTGATTTAGAACATTTTTTCATATAACTATAGATGGCTTTAATTTTGTCATCTGAAAACTGTCTTTGGTCATTTATCAGTTAGGGGATGACTAGTATTCTTATAAATTTGACATCGTTCTTTATATACTTTAGAAATAAGACCTTTATCAGAAACACTGATTGTAAAAATTTTTCCCCAGCTTTGTACTCTATGAAATCCTTTTCATTTCTATGATTCTAGTATTAATCTGAAAATCTAGGTTTCATGTCCTAAGGTCTTCCGGCTCTAAGGATAGTGTTATGCCTTATATTGCTGCTGCAGGAAGAGCCACACACAAGGATAAGTTCCATGAGAGCAGGGACTAACTGTGACTTCTTCACACTGTTCCATACTGAGGCTCAAGAGGTGGAGGTTTCCTGAGTGTGATATAGAGGGGAATAAGTAGTGAGGACTAGTACAGTTGGAGTAGAAGGGCTAGGGTAGAAGACCAATCGGGGAAAAGGAGTGGGGAGAAGAGGAAGGGGGAGAAGGAGCCTGAAGAAACCAGTGCCAGAGGGGACCAAATACCTTAATGTGAAAAAGATCCAACGCCTGCAGTGAATTACAACATGGATCAATCGTGTGACTGGGCAGCCACTACAGACCGGACTCAGGCTCAGAGGCCACTGCCCGGGTTACTCGCACATGGAAGCATGCTGGAGTTGGAAGCGGCGAATTAATGTCCAGGAGTGTGTGGAGGAAATGCCACATGAGGAGGAGCTGGAGGAGCAGGGAATGCTTAGAGGGGAGAGGAGATGGACGATGGGCCACAAAAGCTGAGTGACTAGATTTATTTGCTCAGCTGCATGGTGAGGAGCCACATTTTGGTTTAATATAAAGAAAAACCTGTCCTAAGGTGGAAGGGGTTGCATTGGAGAGTAGTGGGTTTTGTCCCTGCTGCAAGCACAACTGCCTGCCAAAAATGTTACCTCGGCAGATCCGTGTTCAGCAAAGAGCTGAACCAGATGGCCTCTAAGACTAGTGACTTGATGCAGTTTTCTGGGGGCTGCTGCTGCTGGGCAGAACCAAAGACTTTCTGGCTCCCAGAATAATATCTAGTCAAAGTTGAGGAGAAATGGTCCTGGCTTCTAACAAAGCTGGCATGTCCCTCCATGGGCTGATGGGGGCAAGCAGAGAACTTCCTGTAGGGCAAAGCTACCTAAGAGCATCTGGAGACTGGTGAGAGGTACCAGAACTTGGACATCCCGTGCTCAGAGTTCTCAGAAGCTACCATTCTCACCTTTCCTTTCTGGAGTGGATCTCTCTTCAGTAGTGTGTGATGTCGGCAACCTGTGCTGAAAGTCACTAGGAGCGTGGGTTCTAACCATGGGAGCTCTATCTCTCTTGGACAACAGAGCAGGTGATGTCCCCCCTCTCTGGGCCTCAGCTACCTTCCCATGAAACAATATAAAACATACAGTATCAACTTTCTCTGCCTCTTCTGTCATTCTTTAGCATTTGACTCAAAGTCAGAGAAGCCTGGCTTTGGAATCTAAGATCTATGGCCAGTACCAGTTTCTGCTTTTTTAGTCTCAGCAGGCCAAGTGGCAGTGAGACAATCATGCTCCATGTTCTTCCCATCTCTCAGGGCTGCAATTGTGTAACAAGTGTTCTATGTAAATGTGAATTGTTACTATTTCTACAGAGCAATAACTTGGTTAAACTTTTCCAAGCTCAAAGAACTTTGAATAAGTACAACAACCAGCATTTATAGAGCACTTTGAAGGCTTACAAAGTGTCTTATGGGTGTTATCTCACTGTAACCCTCACAACTTGAGGAGGTAGGTGCTTTATTATCCCCATTTTGTGGATGAAGAGACTTATTTAAGGGGTCTGCCCAGGACCATAGAGCTATTAAGTGCCTGAGAAAGGCTCTAAACTTGATCTTTCCTGATTCCAAGTTCTATCAGCCTCACTGATCTGCCTGTGCAGAAAGTAGCCTGGCTAAGTGTGGGGAGATCAATCAAAACAGCTTTTACCAGACTTGCCCTGAGTCACACAGTAGGAAATATTAAGTGTTTGAGGCCACATTTGAACTCAGGTCCTCCTGATATACGGCTGATGCTCTATCTACTGTGCCCCCTAGCTGTCCCTGGATGAATTATTTTAGCCAAAGAAATTGAAGACCTCATCAACTCCTCAGTTTTACCCATCATTTCTCCACAGATGATTCCCAGATCTATTTTCCAACCCCAGTGAATCTCTCAATCTTTAGGCTCATGCTCCAATTGCTTTATGGACATTTGAATAAGATGTGCTACAACCACCTCAAATCTAGTGTGTCTGAAACAGAACTCATCATCTTCTCCCTCAAACCAGTCCTTTTCTGTTTGAAGGTACCATATTTTCTTCTAACCACCTACATTCACAACCTCGGTCATGTGACTCCTCACTCTCCAAATTGTCAAGTTTTGTCATTTCTGCCTAACACCTCCTTCCTGACCATCCCATCCCAGTATAGGCCCCATTGCCTCGTGCTTGTAATAAATACCTTTTCCTCCCAACAACCTTATCTTTCCCTCACCAACCCTTCTTCCACAAAGCTGCAAAGTCTTAAAGCAAAGGTCTTAAATCATTTTTCAACACTTTTTAAACTTAAGTGGCTCCCTCTGGTCCCTATGGTAAAATACAAATTTCTTGATTTGATATTTATTTAAGGCTCTGAATCCAGCCCACTTTTCCTGATCCATTACACTTATTACACATCACTTAGTTCCTTCAGGCCTGTTTAGTTTAGGTAAACTGGCCTTCTTGCTCTGTTCCTCACATGGGACCCCCCATCTTTTGCCTCTGTGCTTTCAGCACTGTTCCCCCTACCTAGAATGTGCACCTCTTCACTTGCTTCCCCTTCAGTTATCCTTCAAAACTCTCCCCTTCAGTTATCCTTCAAAACTCAGCTCAAATACCATCTCCTTTCCTGATCCTCCTAACCCCCAGCAAGTTATCTGATATTTATTTTGTGTATATCCCTCTATGTATACATGTTGCTCTCCCCTCAACCGAAAGAAAGCTCCAAGAGGGCAGGGGTTCCATTTTATCTTTGTATCACTCCCAATGAACAGCTCAGTGTTTATCACATCTTACATGTTCAACCAATCCTTGCTAAGGTTGAAGGAATTCCTTCACAGATGAAAACTGCAGACCCTTCCCTCCACTCCCCATTTTGATCTGGATCAGTGATTTTAGAATCAACTCCACTATAGCTTTAGTCTTACAAAGCTGCTAAGGTCATGTAGCTATTAATGGTAATGGGAAGACTTTGAACCCAAATCTTCCTCTCTCTAAGGATGCTGCACTTCCTCCTTTTGGAATTAAAATATTAATTTCTTTCAGGGATAGGAAAAAAAGAGGGTAAGACTCCCCAAAGGTAAAATCCTCTGCACTAAACAGATTTCAGGCTGCCTTTACCTCTTCAAACATAGGGCCATTTCTGTTCTTAATAAAAAAAAAAAATCTGTGTGCCCACCAGCAAGAAGTCCAAAAATTCTGACCCACAGATTTGCTTGGTGAAGTTGCCAAGTTACAGAGATCACTGAGACAAATGAACCACACTTTGGAGGAATGATCTTGGGGCTGTTTCCAGCACTTCACCAGGAAAGCCTATGCTCAGCACTGCTCCTCCTGCCTTTTGCCTTAAGTGGCTTGTTCATAGCTTTTTTTTTTTTTCTTTTTTAATTTTTTATTATAGCCTTTTATTTACAAGATATATGCACTGGTAATTTTTCAATATTGAGAGTTGCAAGACCTTTTGTTCCAACTTCTCTCCTCTTTCCCCCCACTCCCTCCCCTAGATGGCAGGTTGACCAATACATGTTAAATATGTTAAAGTATAAGTTAAATACAATATATGTATGTATGTCCAAACAGTTATTTTGCTGCACAAGAAGAATCAGACTTTGAAATAAAGTACAATTAACCTGTGAAGGAAATAAAATATGCAGGCAGACAAAAATAGAGGGATGTTCCTTCTTATTTTAAAATCACTGCAGGGCACTGAAAAATTCACACATCTCCCAGTCAGGGGAAATTTAGGCTCCCACTGCCCAAGTGCCATCATTAATATTTCCTCATTCTTCCTTAATGATAGGACAATCGATAAACAGACAGCCACTCTTCGGGTCCTAGACAGCCAAATGCATTTACCAGCTAGGTTGTTGTTGTTGGGTTTTTTTTTTTTTTTTTGGGTAATTAGATAAACTCCCCAGATCGATGTGCAGGCCCGTTACCTATGCTGGGAGCAAAGGCAGCCCCACTGGCAGGCCCCTTCCTGACACCTGGTCTGCGGGACCAGGCCAACAGCCCTCCTGAAAGTAACAATGGGCTTCTAGAAACCAGACCATACTGTAAGCCAGAAAGCAGAGTAAACTAGATGGCCTTGGAATGAAATGAAATATAATTTTTTTTTTAAAGTTTTACTGAGTCATGACAAAAATGTCCGTTTTTTTGTTTTGTTTTCCTAATCAACAAGCAGTGAATCAGTCTAAAACAGAACCAAGTTATTATGGAGGAGGCAGAGAATAACAAAGAATTACCAGAAAGATCAGAGGACCTGAGTTTTCAATCCTGGCTCTGCAATTTACAACACAGGCAACAGACTAGATGTTTAACATCTCTCAGTCTTAGCTATTCCATCTTTTAAAAAGGAGGTTTTTGGTCTAGAATCCAGATGCCAGATCAGGTGTTCCTTAACCTAGGTCCCCCCTGCCATATGCATATATCTTTATATATCTTTCTTTTCATTAACTTCTGAATAAAATTTAGCATTTCCCTCAATCAGAAATGTAGGGGCAGCTAGGTGGCGCAGTGGATAGAGCACCAACCTTGAATTCAGGAGGACCTGAGTTTAAATCTGGTCCCAGACACTTAACACTTCGAAGCTAGCTGTGTGACCCTGGGCAAGTCACTTAACCTGAGCCTCAGGGGGGGAAAAAAAAAATCAGGAATGTAGGAAACAAATATTATTCTGAGAAGGGGTGCAGAAGCTTCATCAGATGGCCAAAGAGGTCCATGACACAAGAGAGATTATAAGAATCCCTGTGAGACATGGTCCTTCTCTAAGGATCTGTATAGTAATAAACCCTTTATTTCTTAACATGGCTTGATTAGAATTACAATAATCAAATCCTATTATTAGAATAAACGTATCCCTTGCCTGGCAGATAAAGGAAGAACAATCATGAGGAAGAAGAATGCAGGCCTAGAGAGTGTGAGAACAAGCTGTGTGGAGGTAAGAGGTTGTGGGATAGATCACACCAATTACTTCCTTTTCCAATGAAGCATTATTAAGGTAACCCCAGTTACCCATGAAAGGGAAGAGAAGGCCTTTTCCCTCCTTTGGTCAGCTAGCAGCTCCTGCCCATACATGGCTGTTTGAGCAGGAAGCCACCAGTAGGCTCCCACCAGTGGGAGCTCGGACCAAGAATGCTGTGTGGACAGCTCCATTCCCCTTCCTCAGGTACTTCTCTCACAACAAAACTTACAGGGGAAGGTGTGGGGGGAGAAATAGAACAACATTATTCCCCAATTTTTTTTTTTTTTTTAAAGAGAACAAAACAATGACAGAAGTGAAGTGACTTACTCAGTCACAGAAAATATAATACACCTGAACCCAGATCTCCAGACTCCAAGAATTCCTCCTACATGATGCTCTAACACTTTAAAATTGGTTATTCTATCTATTCTATCTATATCTATCAGTTGTTCTGTCTATATCCAGTTGTACAGCGGGCAACCCAGCTACATTTCCTCATCCTGTGAAATTCCTCATGGCTACCCATCCATGAGAAGCTCTGCCCAATGCACATTCCAGGCTGCCTTCTGGGTCCCAGGGCTCTACTCTCACTTTCCCCAAACTGCCAATCTCTTGAATTACCTTCATCCCATTCCAATCTTCAACAGTGTGACTTATGAAACAATGTTTTCTGTCACCTGCTTTTTGCTTGCCAACCCTTTTATTTGCCAGTTGTTCCATTTAAATGCAACTTCCTAAGATCTGGGGCGGTTAGGTAACACAATGGATAAAGCACAAGGTTTGGAGTCAGAGAAACATCTTAAATTCAAATCTGGCCTCAGGCGTTTACTGACCCTGCCTCATCTATAAAATGGGCTGAAGAAGGAAATGACAAACTACTCCAATATCTCTGCCAAGGAAACCTCAAATGGGGTCATGAAGAGTCAAATGTAACTAAAAAATGACCCAACATTTAAATCCTTGAATATTCTTGGGTTTTATTCACAGAACGAATGTCCATGTTTATGTAATTCATTTTTCATCATGATCAATTTAAGAATCATCTTGGCAAAGATTTCACATTTGTGGCACCAACATTTAGATAATTTATGGAGATGATCAAAAAAATCTGTGTCACTCTGAGAACTCTAGACTGTGCAGAAAGAGGCGACTACCTGCCTTCTTCATTGCTTCTGGTGAGCTGGGGTTCACCCTCTCTGCCCTTAGCTGGGTTCTCAGATGGCAGGCACACAAATGCAAAGGCCCCCCAGCTGGCAGGGATTGCCAGAGCTGAAGCTCTGTCAGCAGAATTTCAAGAAGGATCACCCCATGGCACAACGAGGCACTGGAGCAGAGCTTTTTTTAAACTACAGATTTAATATGAAAAAGTTATCTTCAATCAGGGCTTCATTTTTATGAGAGTTTCTTGCATCAAACCTGTGGGGTATCAGCAGCGCCACTGTATAGGAAGACTCCGAGGTCAAAGAAATGAGATTTGCCCATGGCCACCCAGCTAGTAAGTAACAAAAATAGGAAGCTGCTCTCCCTCTGGCCGGCTCCTTCTCTGCCAGCATGTCGCCCCTTCACTTAGCATACTGGTGGTGACCAAGGTGCCTGAGCACCATACCAACCCAACAGTGAGCACCGGGGATGTCTGATCAAAGGCCTCTCCCTTCCTTCCAGTATCCAGTATCTGTGCCCAGCCTGTGGGAGAGCCTGGCAAGCTCTGATCTAACTGGGCACAGCTGGACTCATTGTACAAAGTACACCTCAATCCCAACTTAGTGATGTCACTTTGGTGACATCTTGGAACACTTGTGTGCTCAGTGTTGTGGGGGATACAAGAAAAGGTCTACAGAATATCTGCACTGAAAGAGAACCTTGGAGGCCCTCCAATCCAATCCACTCTACAGGCCCAAATATCTGAACAACTCAGTTGAGATGACCCGGCTGCTCAGTAATACAGCCAGGCCTGAAAGCCGGACTTCCCTGCGTCCTTCACCAAGGGTCATTATGCTGGTGTGGTCAGCATCCCGGCCCTCAAGCAGCTCGCTGTCTAGTTAGGTGAGTGGAAGTCATCCCTGATACAATTACATACAATCTAAGACAGTACAAGCACGTTATTAAACACTAAACTCTGGGAGGCAGATGCTCCAGGCCAGAGTCCATCACCTGCCAGATTGAGTTCTTAATTCTCAAAGGCAGGAAGGAGCCGTGTCAGTGTTTCTGACATCATAGTCCCATCTAACGGGCCAGCAGACATTAAAAACAAGGCACCCTGTTACTAAGGGAGAATATATAAGGCAACATAGTCTTTCTATCATAGAGAAACCAGGCTATATAGAACAGAATCAGACCAAAGGATCTCAATCAATATATTTCACAGTCCCAGAGTCAGAAGGTAGCATGGTGGAGAATAAAGATTGAATTGGAATGCTACCACTGGTCAACACTCATTAGCTCATCATAGCCAAGTCATTTCTTCTTTGTGCCTCTGTTTTATCTGTGAAACAGGATAATAAACATTTAGACTACCTACTTACCTACTGTATGGCATTATTATGAAGAAAATATTTTATAAATGTGTATTTTATAAATTTTATGATGTGTATTGTTATCCTAACTATAAAATGTTAGAACCAAAGAATCTTTTTTTAAAA
Organism: Sminthopsis crassicaudata; assembly: GCF_048593235.1. Lineage (NCBI taxonomy): Eukaryota > Metazoa > Chordata > Mammalia > Dasyuromorphia > Dasyuridae > Sminthopsis > Sminthopsis crassicaudata. The sequence continues at coordinate 579,127,917 of NC_133619.1, read as the reverse complement.
TTAATTTTATAATTATAAAAATTTTTTGACAGTATATATGTATGAGTAATTTTTTTTATAATATTATCCCTTGTATTTATTTTTTCAAATTTTCCTCTCCTTCCCTCTACTCCCTCCCCTAGATAACAGGCAATCCCATACATTTTACATGTGTAAATCCAATTTTCTTGTTGCATGTTAAGTGCTGGATTCCTTCGGAATAAGTAACCTGGGTAGATAGACAGTAGTGCTAACAGTTTACACTCATTTCCCAGTGTTCCTTCTCTGGGTGTAGCTGATTCTGTCCATCATTGATCAATTGGAACTGAATTAGATCTTCTCTTTGTTGAAGATATCCACTTCCATCAGAATATATCCTCACACAGTATTGTTGCTGAAGTGTATAGTGATCTTCTGAGAACCAAAGAATCTTTAGAATTAAAATGTCTCAGAGCTAAACACTGGAGGGGGAGATGGCAAACCAGTGTAGTATCGTTGCCAAGAAAACCCCAAAAGGGGTCACAAAAAAATCAGATGGGATCAAAATGATCCAACAGCAACAGAACTAGAGAGTTCCTCAAAAGCTGACTACTTTACCTTTCTTTCCACAGTGCCAAAATCCTTCCCAGTCTCTACCTGGACACTCCTAGCTCATGAACCCCAGTGGATAGCCCATCCCAGTGTCAAACAGCTCAGCTGGAAAATTCTTATGAGCTGAAATCGGCTTCTCTCTAATGTATCCTCACTGGTCCACAAGTCTAACTTGTGTAGCCAAAGAACATGAGCTTGTTCTCCCCTGCCATATAACCTTAATAATGATAAAGAGAATAAGCAAATATATTCACATACAGATGTACACTCTGCTGACAGCATGATATATTAAGGAAGATCAGATTCACTAATTCAAAAAAGATTATAGTCAGGGACATGTTGCCTTTTGACTTTTTAGAAAGTAGCAAGTCACCTAATTGCTTTAAAAGATTTGATTAGCACAACTTTTAGGTGCATGAATATTATGTTTAGAAGAGCAGTGAACCTGGAAGTTCGGTAATTTGTCTGATATTCAAAAAATACTACATTCTAGGCCTTGGACTTGATGCTCTAGCTACAAGGATTAAAAAAAAAAAAAAAAAAAAAAAGACACTGATGCCTACCTTGAGCAACTTATAATTTAATAGAGGGATATCATGGATACATAATATGGCACTAGGTGAAGAGGAATGTCTTGAAGCCAGAGGCAGGAGGGGGTATCAGGGAAGGCTCATGGAGCAAGTGATACCTGAGCTGTCTTGAAGAGGAGTAGGATATCAAACACAGAGATGTGATAAAAGACCCCAGGGAAGTAGGAAAGAACCAGATGAAATTAGGGAACAATTGGTAATTCAATTTGTCTGCAAATCAGAGTAGATACGGAGGGGAATAGTGGGACATAAGACTAGCAAGTCAGATTGGAGTCAGATAATAGAAGTTTGTCTGGACCACACCAAGGCAAGGTGATTTTTGCTTCTTCTGGGCTCCTATTGCTTATTATGGCACAGAACTAATAATACAAGGGAGCTTCCATCAGGTTCTTCTAGGTATGGATTTTATCTCAGGGATTGTTATCATTAGGAGTCTTAGAATCATATGCCAGAATTAAAAGGCATCCCGATCTCCCTCCCAATTGAGAGTTGAAAAGGACATTCAAGGTACAAAATCACAGGGAGGCTAGAAAGGGACAATCTGCATTTTACAGATGAGGAAAGAGATCTGGAATATAAATGATTTACTAAGATCAGTAAGATATCCTCAAAGATTTCTATTTTCTTCAGTTGTAGAGATGATCTCAATCCTTCATTTACACAACCTAAGAAGACTGCATGCCTTCTTAGGAGTTTCAAAAGAGAGATGAGAACATGATCATGCTGTGATTGTGCTGTGGCCATGCCGTGGCCAGCCCGGGGATGAGCAGCCTCTAGATTTGGCCAAACTGCTCCCTGGATAAACAGACAAATCCTTTCCGTCTTGGTGGGGCCTTTGAGAACTTGTCCTCTCTTGGCACAGCTAGGGGTTGCATTGAGGTCATAAGATATAGAAGTAGGATGAGAACAGAGGGCCCCAAGTCAGCTAATGCAAAAAGCAAAGTAAAAAGCGTTATCTTTCTCCCTTAGTTCTTGCTCCCATTTAATCCAGTCTAATCTTCTATGTGATGTTCAGGGTTGGAAGGGGGCCTTCCAGTGCAAGATACCTTCTATGTCCCCCCCACCATCTGCTTGAAGAACTAGTTACACTTTGATTCACTAATGGTGAAGGCTGTCCATTTCCTCATAGAGAGAGGAATCCCTGGAGTGCAGATTAAGACATGTTAGATTTTGGATATGACCAATAGGAGTTTATTTTGCTTGATTATGCATATTTGTTACAAAATTTATTTTTCTTTCAATGGGGCAGAGGGAGGTGGGAGGGAGACCCATAGTGGAGAATTCTTTGGGAAGCATTCTACCACGAGACCATTTGGATTGTTACAATGTCCATCTTTCCTTCATGAACTGAAATATGTCTCCCTGTGACTTTTCTCATTTCTTCTAATTTTTATACCCTCCAAGCAAATTGAAGGTCGTCTTCTCAATATTGAAAGATGGTGATTGTGTCTATTGTGGGTCCACCCTCTCTCAAAACTCAGTTAAACCTCTAGCCAAACTGTGTATCCCATTTCTCAGAATGCTTCTGTTATGGCCTAGCTTCATGTTTGCTTCTTCTCTTCTGGAAGTGCTCCAATATGCCACTGTCCGCCCTAAGATGCAGTTCTGGGTCACAGACATCTTTGCAGCCCTCAACAGGCATGGCAGGAAACAAGTGAAAATCTGCCTGATCAATAGAACAGACATATACTAGGATAGGAAATCTCTGTCACATAAATACCCACCCACACATCCCCCAAGTTCAGGAAACCAGGCCCCCTTCATTAAGCAGCATCTGGGCTCCTAAATGACTGGGTTAATCAGTCTAAGAGGCCAGAGCCCACAGTAATCGAGCCTCTTGGGAGCAGGGAAAGGCCTGCTGTTTTGCCTTTTACCTTGGTGCACTCTGAAGGTAACAGGAGCTGAGAGCTTGAAAGCCTTTCTCCATCTGGGGTATCACCACAGAAACAGCAGAGCTGACTTTCCCATCCTGACCCTCTCTTATTCCCCGCCCTCCCATCCCCCAAGCCTGGGCTGGCCAGATGTGCTTTGTTTCTCTTGGCCATCTCCAGAGTTCTGGGTGAGTGCCTCACTGAGATGCAGCAGCCCCAGCCCCTTAGAGGAGGGAGCCCGGAGGGCATGTTTGAGTTTGAGCTCAGCCTCAGGGAGCCACCCTCTGCCCCTCCCCACAGGTGGAAGCACAGCAACCAGAAACCGGACTTCTCCAATGACAATGGTTTCTATTGGAATGGCTCAAAAAGGGCTTCTGCTTGGTCTACTGTGTCAGGACAATGTGGGTAGAAGAAAGATTATTAGAAACAAAGGTAGAAGATGAGCTGGGTTCAAGTACCTGTTTTTAACAATTACTAGCTATGTGATCTTAAGTAACTTTACTTCCCTGGGTCTTAGTTTCCCCAATTTGTCAAAGACTAGTTCTCTACAACTCCTTCCAGCTACTGAATAATTGGGGAAAAGGACATTGAAAAAAATGTGTCCCTCGTAGTTTGGGCTGGAATTAGGGGGCAAGATGTTCAAAGGAATAGCAAGCATGCTTCCCATCACTTTAGAGCTAATCAATACCTTTCCCTGAACTATATGGTAACAAGGCTTAATCTGAATCAAGTTTAAAGCATCTAATCCAATGCCTCCATTTTACAGAGAAGAAAACTGAGGTCCAGGGAGGTTAAATGTGCATCTAAATCTCATAATTGATTTTAAGGCTTTGTGACTGAGATAGATTACAGACCAGGCAGATATGTACATATACACACAGAAAAAAAGTTACAAGATAGCACTACACCTGTGAGTAAATTTAAGGTAAGGATCTGCTAAATGACCGAAGGATTTTCTTTGAACAAATCCAGCTCTAAACCTTCTTTGATTTTTATAAGTCTTTTTGTCTAATTTTTCTGTCACTAACTAGCTCTGTAATCTTGGGAAAGTCATGTGCCATGTCTGAGACTCAGGTTGAGTTGTTAGAATTATTTTTTCCAATCCATTAATAAGCATTTATTAAGCACCTTCTACATGCTAGGCCCTGGAAATTTTTAAAAAAATGCAACGATTCCTGTTCTTAGGAGGCTATCAAGGAGGCAACATGTATGTTTATAGAATAGACACAGACAAAATAAACTGAAGACTGTTGGGGGGGGACGGGAGGTCTTAGGGATAGAAGAGGCTTGGAATGGAAGTATGTCCTGAAGGAGGAGAGATATTCTCTGGAGTAAAGGTGGGGAGGAGTACATTCCAGGCAGAGCCATGGAGGTGGAGCTGTGGAGCTGTGTGTGAGGATCAGAAAGAGTTGGGGAAGAAGAATAGAATGAGCCTGGAAAGACAGGATGGGACAAGGTTGGAAAGGACTTTACAAGACAAAAGGAGTTTAGATTTTGTATGAGAAATAATAGGGAGCCAAGATTGTTTATCAAGGTGAGGAGTGACATGGTCAGGTTTGCAAGGGAGTAAAATCCTTGTGACAGCTGGATAGAAGATGGGAGTGGGGAGAGGCAGGAATCAGGGAGGCCATTTGGCAAGCCATCACCTTAGTGCAGGGCAGAGGGGTTGGCAGCCTGAACTAAGGCAGCATCTGCACGAGTGGAAAAAACAAGGCTCCTCACTTTACAGGAAAGGAAACAGAATCCAACAATTAGCAAGTCATTTTTACTAGGATCCACAGCAAATTGGTGGTGGGATCAAGATTTGAACCCTGGTTTCCTGGTCAATGCTCTTTCTCCTGGGCCACAAAGGATCTCTAGCAGTTTATTTGATTGGGCAGAGGGAAGAAATGAGGGTGGAGAATCCAGTTTTAGACAAAATGCTAATTCACCATGAGGCGTGTGGTTACAGCACTGTCTGGAATCATAAAGACCTGAGTTCAAATCCTCTGATGTTCACTGTTTGCACTTGGCAGCCCTTTTATAAAATGTTAATATTAACCAGAAAGGCAACATGACACAGTAGACAGATTGCTGCACCCAGGTTCAAATCTGGCACCAAACCCTGGGCAAGTCTTCCTCCTGAGCCTTCATTTCCACAGTTATAAAATGAGGAGGGGGGGCTCTAAGGTCCCTTCCAACTCTATTTCTAGTCTGACAACTAAGATGACAACAGTTTTCATTACATAGATGTGCCCAACTTACAAAGCTCTATCCCATATACTACTGTGTCTGAGCTTCACCACATTATTCACCCTGTAAATTAGGTTACTTCTGTTTTACAGCAGGGGGAGAGGGACAGCAAAGACCTCAGGAGAGCAGCAGCCACTCAAAGTCCTGTGACCATCTCTAAAGGCAGAGTTGGGTCCTGAATGCCAATCTCCTTCCTCTGAGCCTAAAGCTCTCTCCCGCAGCCGTTCCTGGAGGTAGCCCTATAGTGAGTGGCTGGGCTCCCTGGCGAGCCTGGGTTCTAGAGTAGGTAACTGCACAAACATGGGCCTTCTCAACAAGGGGATGGCTGTTAATGGGCCAGCAGATTACACCTCAGGGGGCTGGGTACTATGACCAGATGCTGCCCAGAGTTCTATCAGGAGGTGAGCTGCTGCCCCTGCTGCCGTCACCACCACCATGAGAACAAGTAAAGGATAACAAGTCCTACTTCTTCGAAGCTTAAGGTTCACAGGGTGCCTCTGCCATAGCAGCACAAGTTTTGCTGTTTCTGTTTTAGAGACAAGGGGGCTACAGTTCAGATAAGAGAACTTATTTATTCCCAGATACACAAATAGGAGGGCAGCTAAGTTGTGCAGGGACTGATGTCAGGAAGACTCACTTTCAAATCTTGCCTCAGACACTTCCTAGCTGTGTGAGCCTTGAACCAGTTTGTCTCAGTTTCTTCCTCTATAAATGAGCTGGAGAAGGAAATGGCAAACTAAGATCTAGCATCTGGGAGACACAAAGACTGAGACACCATCTTTGCCTGTGGAGTAGCAGCAGGAACAAGACACGGACATAAAACAGCTAGATAAGACCTGACTAAGGAAGCTCATGACTAACTTTTCTGAATTCCTACCCTACACAAATAAGATATAGATTAGAAGCTGTTTGGGGATATTCTCTCGCTGAGGACATGAAGGGTGCCGTGAGATCTGGACCCCGGCTCTTGGATTAATCACAATCTTAGTCTGTTCCACCAGAAGACACAAGTCCTAAGGCCCCAGCCAACACTGCCATTCTCTAACACCAGATATTCCAAGGAGGGAACACCGGCTCTATCCTGTGAGATTTGATCACTTGTCTTCTGCAAACTTCTGTTTTTAATCCTCTGTAAAATCAGGACAGTCACGGAACTGAGTAAAATAGTGGACGTGAAAGCTCTCTGTCAAGGGCTGAGCACATGGGGAATTATTGCTAATGTGTCACACATTTGAGGCCTCTTGAAAGGCAGGGCCCACTTCCTCTTGCACTTGCCATCCTCCTGCCTCACCAGGAGGCCCAGTATGTATGGCACAGACAAATGACTGAGCCCCTTATCTGCACCTGAGTCTCAGCTCTCACGCTATGGGAGTGAAAAAATCATTGATCACTGCAGTGCTTTTCATCCTATGTAATCTATTCACTCTGCTTTTGTAATACTAAAATAAGACTTTTTTAAAAGCTAGAGGTATGGTATAGCAGAAAGAGTACTATTCTAGTTGTTAGATCTGGAATTCTGGTCTTGGTTGACACTAAGAGATATGGATCCTCATCAGCCCTTGCTTCTTTTTGGACCTCAGTTTTCCTATATGTAAAATAAGAGTCTCTTCCAGATTGTCAGTTAGCCTAAGAGATCTTAGGGAATCAGCAAGTACTCTGTAACAGGCCCTTACTCCTTGAGTAGAATTCAAATCTGAGATTGGGTCACTATGCTCTATTCTCTTACATTAAGAGAAGGTGCCTCTGAGGTAACCGATCCTGTAAGACCAGAAGGGCCCAAAGATCAGGCAATAGTGGGGTCCTGAGTATTGCCCAAGTGTAGTCCAGTGGTTCTGGAGCAATCCTCCTGCTGCTTCCTGTCTCCCCAAAGCAGGCATTGGCTACCCTGGAGTAGGAACAATCTTTCTGAACCTCTGATTCTCCCAAGATTCTGGAAGTAACTGAGGAAGAACAAAGGGAAACTAAGTATAAAAACCCTTCAGACAGAAGGTATCTTGTGAGAAGACTTGGATGACCTGGTTTTAAATCTTGGTTCCATCCCTTACTGGCCATGTGACCCTGGGCAAGTGAGTTCCCCCGGGGTTTAGTTTCCTCATTTATAGAATGAGAACAATTATATTTCCTCTACTTAGCTCACATAGTTGTTGTAAAAAAAAAAAAAAAAAAAAAAAAAAAAAAAAAAAAAAAAAAAAGAACTTTGTAAACCTTGGTGTACAACAAAAGCACAAGTTATTATTATTAGAAAGTTAAATGTTATAGTTCATACCTTCTGGATCCAAAACAATACTAGAATAGGAAGGAGACTTTTAAAAAGGCCACCAAATAACCAAAACAGCTGTCACAAAATCCACCCAGTTTTTTGATCAAAGTTTCTTTTTAATCTCACATTTTTTTTTTTAAAGAGCCTCTTGAGTTTTCCCTCAAAGTCTGCTTACATACAATTTTATTAAGTTTGATGATTTTTCCTGCCCATATGGAAAATTGAAAGCAGAAATCCAGAAAGGTGAGGAGGAGGGCAGGGGAGGAAGAATGGGGAGATGGGGTGGAATAATGCTCAGAGGGGTCATTCAACTTCTGCCTCTGAGACAAAGTTGCGTGACCATGGGCAAGAAATTTTACTCTCTCAGCCTCAGTTTCCTCATATGTGAAATAATAACACCCGTATCCAGACTTGTTGTGAGCTCAAATGAGACCCTGCCATGTCAACTCCCTTGCCAATAAAATTGCAGTGGCTCCCTTTGCCTCCCCAGTTCAAAACAAAATGCTGTTTGGCCTTTGAAGCTCTTCAGAACCTAGGTTGCTCCTACCTTTCCTGTCTTCTGCCACCTTATTCTCCTATTCTCCAATATGTACTTTAGATCCAGTGACATTAGCTTCCAGGCTGCTTCCCAAACAAGACTCCGTCTCTCAGCTCTGCACATTTTCTCTGGCTGTTCTCCAGTCCCTTTCTTCCTTCTATCTCCACTTCCTGGCTTTCTTGGCTTTAAGTCCCAACTAAAGTCTCATCTTCAAAGAAAGCCTGTCCTAACCCTTCTTGATAGGGCAACTAGGTGATGCGGTAGATACAGTACAAGGAGACTCATCTCCCTGAGTTCAATTATGGTCTCAGACACTTCCTAGATGTGTGATCCCAAGCAAGTCATTTAATCCTGTTTGCCTTAGCTTCCTCATCTGTAAAATGAGCTGGAGAAGAAAATGAAAACCTACTTCAGGCTCTTTGTCAAAAAAATCACATAGGGTCATGAAGAATCTGACCCAAATGAACGCAATCCTTCTTACTTCTAGGACCTTCTGTGTAGATAGCATGTTTATACATATTTGTTTATTGTCTCTTCAATTTTAATCAGACAATTTTTTTTTCCTCTTTGTATTCCCAGTGTTTAGCACAGTGTCTGGTATAGTTACACAATAAGTCCTGGACTCAAGTGAGATTATATATATAAATGTCAGTTATTATTAGAAGGATTATTGATAAGGGAGACATAACTCACAAAGTCCAGCTACTTGAGGCCCATTTAGTAGAAGCAAACAGTTCCCTATACTTCAAAAATCCCATCAATGTCTTACAACTCAGGACACACTAATGTTAGATAATAACTTAATGTTCATAGTGGTGACCCTCAGAATCATCAAGAAAGATTGCTTGGTATATGTTTGGTGCTTAAAGTTTGTTGATTTCAAGAAGTTAATTGTTTAAAGGTGGTGTCCTTTATGTAACAAGATGGGTGTGAGATAACTTAGTAAGATATCAAAGCATAATTGCAAAAACAGAATGCAGAAGAGCTCAAAGTTAATCCAAAAAGCCCACCTCCTTCCATCTTCCAAGTTCTGAAGGATGAATTCTTATTATATTGTAACTTTGCAAAATGTCACAAGCAGGTAAGACTACCCAGAAAACAAGCAAATTGAGAAGATGCCAGCCACCACTGTAATAAGTCACAGAACCTGGAGTGATCAACAGGAAAAGGGGTCTGTTGTCCCTTTGGTGAGCACAGAGCAAAGGGAAATGCTGTTTGTGGCAAGGCAGAGAAGCACATTCAAATTTGGTTTACCCAGATTCCCAAGGAAGCTGCCAGCTATTATAAATGGCTCTGATAACAGTGAGCTGCCATCTGTGCTTGGTTTCTGAGACTACTCATTGCTCTTTTATTAGATGCCTGCTCAATCATATTTATTTAGCTTAAGAAACTTCACTCTCATCCTCTCTGTTCCAAAGTGGCTTATTAAAAAAAAAACAACAACAAAAACAAACAAATCAAGCCTCAAATGTTAATACTAAAAAGCACCCTGGAGAATCAGTATTAATGCTGTAGATAAAATGAGAGAGAAATCAAAGCAGTATGTCTTGGTGGGGGCTTGGCTGCCTTTCAGCTCCAATCAGGAAAAACATCCTCCCAAGAGGATGAGGCATTGGCTGCAGGGCCTGTAAATTCCCTTCTCCAATCTCCAAGGTATCTGCCACAGTAGGGACTACATGGCTGATTCCTTCACATCACAGACCAAGCAAGGCTCAAACACAATGCAAGTCTCCTTATAACTCTACCCAGAAAAAACCACGTTCTCCAGAATGAACACTAAATCAGCCCATGTTTTACACGTTCGCGCACTTTTTAGGTGGGGAATAAGTCAGGGATGGATGTGGCTCTTACCTGCTGACTTCTTGGACATTGTTGGTCCTGGCAGCTTCCAGCAGGGCAGCTTCTGAAGAAAGACAAAGATAGGTCAAGGTTATAAATGCAGGCTGGGGTCTGGAGCTTTTCTACCACCTGCCCCCACACCCAGCTCCTTAAGCTCACTTCTGTCATTCTTGTTCTAACAGAACAAGGCAGAAGCTAGGGGAGGGGCAGCACAGGGTGGCAAAAACCTGAGCTGGCTGGATGGGTTCTTTCAGACTACTAGGAACTGCTCCTGTATTTGATGAAGGAGGAAATGATACAGAGGAGAATGACTTGCCCAAGTCACATAACTGAGCTTACAGTCTGGATCTCTCCTGGGTACTCTTGAGTTCACACAGTGCCAAAGGGCCTGTGGAGCTGCTTCAGTTCGGCTAGATCCTACAGAATGCACCATCTTTTAGCTGAATGGCACTGGGCTCCTAGCTCCATCTCGTGGCCAAAAGGAGAAACTGCAGAATCCTGAAGGGTTTTCAAAGACAGTGGAAATGTCTCAATCAACTCAGCAACAAGTATGTATTTCAGGTTCTCTGGGTACTGGGACCTCAAAGAGGATTTAGTCAAAGGACTAAAACTGAAAGGACTAGAGGCCACCGTGCCCATCCCCTGGGCCAAAGTCAGGAAAGAGACTCTTACATTCCAAGGTCTCTCTGTTAGTTAAATGGCAGAATTAGGATAAGGACCCTAGTTCATTGACTCCCAAAGGGGCCTCATTTTTCCTAACACCTTCACTCTGCAAATAAGGAAACTGTGGTATGGGGGTATAAGTCAATATTAGCTCTTCTGATCCTTAGGTTCCTTTAGGCAGGGACTCTGTGGGTGCCTACCAGAGATCAAATGCTTAATAAATATGTGCTGAATTAGACCCGTTAACTCTATCTGTTGTGGAGATTGGCTGGGGAGACAAAACTTATACATGTGGAACATGGAGAATAAGAAATAGGACTGGATAGGACTAATGCTTAGCAGTATCTGGTTCACTGTAAAGAGTCAGGGAAGATTCCCTGAAAAGGACCGAATATAAACTGAGCCTTGAAGGAGGGGAAAGATTCCAGCAGAACACGGAACTACACCCTGGCTTTCCCCATGTTCTATGGAAAGAGGCAGAGAAAGGAGAGTGGAGATGAATCATAAAAAACCAGTACTTGGGACTCTCAGAGAATCTAAAAGTCAAGAGACAAGATGAAGTGTGAGGAAGCAGGGGGAGCCATGTGCCTTTCTGCGCCCTGAGATCTACATCCTTCCAGGCTACATAAACATTTATTAAGGACTTACTATATACCATACTATTTCCTGCTACCATCAGTCTTTGCCCTTCTGTGATGACTGGAAGGTAGGGAGGAGTCTGCTGAAGTCCCGAGTCCTTCAGGCATCCTGCCTGTGGAGCTTTAGGCTCCATGGGAATCCTTCTCCCAGATTAGACATAGCCTCCCCAGCACTACTCGCACCTACTCCCAAATCATGTGGGGCAAAGCGTGGCTGAGTCTAACAATCATTCTCAGGAATTTTGTAACTTCGGTGCCGGTTACCATCTACTGATACATTTCCACACATCGAAATGGAACATCTAGTTGCAGTCTTGCACAGCTGAAAAGTCCACTGATTTGTGGTTAATGAACATAGCTGGGCTGGTCTTCAGATCAGACATACATTGGTAGAGTTCCATCTGAAGGCTCAGTAGTCAGCTAGAGTCTTAACTACTACAACACAAAGCCACAGAGGAAGACTTTCCTGGAAACTCATCAATATCAACTCACAGGACTAGGAATTAGGAGTCCTGACTGATTCTGGCAGCGTGTGGAAATGACAAATGGCAAGCAATTCCTTTGTTAGGAGAAAACATTTAGATTACATCTCAATGTTCACAAAGTGACTTTTCTATCCTGTAAGATAAGAGAAGGAAACCGAGGGCTGGTCAATGTCAGAGCTGGGACTCCAACCCGGGTGTTCGGCCTTTGCAGACCCTTTGCAACAGTTCCTGGGTTAGACAGTCTGGGACAGAAAGGTCAACAGGTCATCCGTCCAGCTCTAGGCTTCCTTTCGATTAACTATCCGATCGAATCTGCTTGGATACCTGGAGGGACAAGGAACTCACTACCTGGTATGGTTGCAAAGTAATGTCCTAAAGTGACGTGGGTGACAAGACTAAAGCAGAACCCGACTCTTCCGCCTCCCCGAACCCCAGAGCCAAAAGCCAGGTGGTGGACCCCTGTCCCCTCCCCCCCGACAGGACAGAGGCTGCTGGATAATCACCCTTATTGGCGGGGCTCTTGCTGTAGCAATGAGCAACTAGCGCAGATGCCAAGGCCCACACGCCCAGTCCAGCCGCGTTCGGGACTCCACTCCAGCGGCCCGACGAGGGGCTTTCTTCGGTGGCCAAAAGACGCCCCCACGTGGCAGTCCCAAGGCCCTGCAGCTGCCTGTCCCGGCTCCCCCAAGAGACCGCTCCGACATACTGCGGCTGCGCCGAGGACCGCCCCCCGGCGGCCGCTCTGAGATACTGCGCCTCCCCGCAGCCCCCGGCGGCCCCCCTCTGGCCCAAGGAGGCCCCGCGGGAGCTGGGCTGCCGGGCCCGGAGGAGCCGCAGGAGGAGCCCCGGTGCCGGCGCTGTCCTCCTCCACACCAGGGACCGCAGCATCGCGATGTCAGCTACGCCAACCCCGCGCTCCCGGCGCCAGCCCCGGCCACGGCGAGGGTAGAGACCAACATGGCCGCCGCGGCGCTTTCTATCATGACGCGTGGGGTGGGGCGTGTAAGGCCCCACGGGAGTTGTAGTTCACCTTCCGGCAGGTTACGTAGACAGTGTAGGCAAGGAAACTACATTTCACAGAAGACCACAACTTTAGAGTAATAATGGGGCGCACCCACGGAGGCCCGGGGCATGCCGGGAGTTGCAGTTCTGTCGCGGATGAGGCAAGCTGGCGAAAGAGGTGGCCCGTGTGCCGATATCGCCTGGAATTCTTTAGCCATGGTTTCGAGTTCCAGCAAGTGCCAGAGTAGACCAATGGGCTTCAGTTTGGATTAATAAATACTTGCAAGGCATCTAGATCAGTGAGCTTTAAACAAGAGCCTCTAGCCTCATTTATGTTCCCTAAACTCCTCTTTTCTATTTCCATTTTGTATTCCTACCATAAGCAAAGGAGGAGACCTGTGCGCTGGAGCCAGTTAGAATCAGCTCCGGGGAGTCGGTAACTTTTCTCTGTGAGCCTTACTCCGCTTGAAATCGAAAAAACCTACAAATCAGGACGTATTATACTGTTGCTTGTATTTCAGAAAGTCATGGAGATGTTGTTGACAATGTTAATGATTAAACTTTAATTTAATTAAATTAATAAATTAATTAGTTTAATTAAATCTTAATAAATAAACAGAGCTTTTTTCCTCCCCTTTCTTTCCTGGAGAACGGTTAGTCACCGGCACACCCTCTCATCCATTCCCAGCTCGGACTTGTCTGGAGCATGCTCCGATATTTCTAGTTCCATCCCAGTAAACTCCAAGTCCCCAAACAGCCCGAGGTCTCAGCCGGGCTTAACCAGTCCAGCCTTTCAAGCTTTTAACCTTAGCCTTTTAACCATGGATTTCTTTGGATTTCAATCGATCTGGTGAACCCTATGACCCCTTCTCAGAATAATAGTTTTCTACTCATAAAATAAAATACAAAGGCTTATAAACAGAAACTATATCGAAATAGTTATCAAAAGAGTAAAAATAAAAGTTCACGGATTCCAGGTAATCTTAGCCCGGTGTAGAATGCAGTCGCTCCAGCGATCTTGTTACTTTGTACCAAGCCTTGCGCTGGCCCATGAGGGCTGTCCAAAGTTTAGATAATGAGGTCCCCGGTCTCGAGAAATTTACAATGTAATACAGGAAACTGTATCACAAACATTTAAACACTCTGTGGCTCTATATGATCTCATCCATGTGGGTGCAAGTTGTAAAAATTTACACTTCCATGCTTGTTGCCTTGTGTAGGGGGTGCAGCTTGTAGGAGAAATACAGCAGTAATTCTGAGGTGTCCCCCTCCCCACTCCAGACCTTAGGAGTGCAATTGTTAATGCTTTACAAATACAGTCCTATAAACTTGTCGGATTGCCAGATAATCTATTGGTCTGCGATAACAGGTTTCAGAGACTAACCATTAGGCGCTAACAGACCACTCCTCATTTCTACTTTTGGGCCATAAAATTAGCATAACAGTGACAAGAAGAACCAGCTCTCACGGTCTTTTCCGATAAATTTTACTTTGTTATCCTGGTTCTTTGCTAAATCCTTTTGGAACTTTGCCCACTTCAATCGACTTATAATCAACTTTGCCTCTTGAGTGGAGATGGGTTCAAGCCTGCAAATTCTTTTGAGACACTTCAGGGCACTGCAACACCAACCTCTTGGGGTCTCTTTCTGAACCTCAACAGGTGCTCCCACAAAACTTTCATAGAGGATCTAGCTGTATTTTTGAAAAGCTAGTATTTAAAGAGCTCTTTAAGCTTTATTTTACTTTACAAACAACTGTTAGCCTCATGATAACCATTAGAGATTGGTGCTATTATTATCTCATTTTCAGTGTGTGGAATTAACCAAGACACTCTCTCATGGGAATACAGACTTAAACCTTACCTTAATTGTGACTTGAGACTTTAATAGTAACAAATAGAGCCATAGCTAAAAAGTTGCAGGCCCTGTTTCCCACCATCTCTTAGTTAGCTTCTAAGTACTTCTTTTAAAGGTGATGATAGCTTTGACTTATTCAAGGATATCTGCTTGTATTGTGGTTTAAGTTAAGAGTTTATTATTGACTTGCATTCTTTTATTTCTGGGTTAGATTTCCACAATTAGAATGTAAGCCTGGAGTCCCCTAAATAAAGAGAGAAAAGGCCAGGTGGGGAATGGGGGGCTTCTGCATTCATGGTCTTTAATCTGGTGGTTTGCAGTTTATACTCTGTATTCCTTTTACTGACCAATAGCTTGTCAGATGGGAGATGCTGCCCTTTCCTCGAAATTGTAATAAACCCCTTTTTTACTCTGAGAGTCTCGTGGGCACTGTTATCATACATGAGGAAGATTTAGCCACCAGGTTGGAGACCTTCCTTTCAGATACCTTTAACTTTAGTTATTCCTCTTATTTTTGTTATGGTTCTACCCACTGGCCCACCAGCTGTCCTTTTTCATTTATATACTGGTAATAGCCCTTATACATCTCCTGTGTATGTTATTATTTTTATTATTATCTGTCCTTTCTTTCTCTTTTCCCTCTCATTCTGTCTATATAAGGAATCATATCCTTGCTGCCGTTCTGCCCAAAGAAATATAAATTTTGATTGCTTAACCCTTGCAAGGTATCTTGGGGTTTAAGGGCTAGCTACAAACATTTTTTGCATATGTGGGTCCTTTTTTATGATCTCTTTAGGATACAGACCCAATAGAGATACTTCTGGATCAAAGAGTATGCACAGTTTTATAGCTCTTTCCGTGTAGTTCCAAATTTCTCTCCAGAATGATTGGATCAGTTCACAACTCAACCAACAATGCCTTGTGTCTCAGTTTTCTCACATCCTCTCACATCCCCCATCCCCTTTATTACTACCTTTTTCTGTCATATTAGCCAATGATACGTGTAAGATGATACCTCTGAGTTGCTTTAATTTATATTTCTTTAATCAATAGTTGTGATGACCACTTAGCACCCTGCATACCTTAGAATCAGCCTGAGTCAGGATAAGCAAAAATCCTTGGTCTTTATTTTTGGTCTTTAGGGGTAGAAGTGAAGGGAATGGACAGGCAGGATCTCTGCCCAAAAAGTGATTCTGGCTAGTCTTACTCCACCCCCTAGTCCCTCCTACAATTCTCTAGATACACCAAATGATTGGGCCAGCACAGGTTAGTGGGAAGGGCCATTTTCCAAGCATATTCTAATAGAGTATTGTCCAATCAGTAATTAGCTTAAGTGCTTGATTGTCCAACCTCAAAGTATCAACTCAGTTTCAGCCCTTTACAAATAGTTTAGAACATTTTTTCATATGATTATAGGTGGCTTTAATTTCTTCATCTGAAAATTACCTGTTCATATTCTTTGACCATTTATCAAATGGGGAATGATTTGTATTCTTATAAAATTGACTCAGTTCTCTACATATTTTAGAAATGAGGCTTTATCAGAAATACTGACTATAAAAAATTTTCCCCTCAGCTTTCTGCTTCCCTTCTAATCTTAGATGTATTGCTTTTCTTTGTGCAAAACTTTTAAAATTTAATATAATCAGGATAGCTAGGTGGTGCAGTGGATAGAACATGAGCTTTAAAGTAAGGAAGACCTGAGTTCAAATCTGATCTCAGACACAACCCTTCCTAGCTGTGTGACCCTGGGCAAATGCTTTAGTAAAAAAAAATAAATAAAATTAATGTAATCAAAATTATCCGTTTTGTATTTCATAATGTTTTCTAATTTTTCTTTGATCATAAATTCCTCTCTTCTCCAAAGATTTGATAGGGAAACTATATCTTGCTCTCCTAATTTGCTTATAGTACCACTCTTTATGTCTAAATCATATACCCATTTTGACCTTATTGTATTAGATGTAGCTCTATACCAAATTTGTGACAAAGTGACAAAGGGATCCCAAAACTCTAAAACTCCTTGAAGGACAGATTCTCCTTGAATCCTGGCCTCTGTAAAAGATCCTCAGAGATGGGTATCACCCCCATTGATAACACTTACTACTGATTAAGCTTCCCATTGAATTAAAGAGACTTAATCAATTCTCTCAAATTCAGCTCAAACTGCACCCAACCCCATCAAGAGCAACCCCCAGCTTGTAGCCAAGGCTTATAAAAAGAGCCAATCTTAAACCTTCTCTTTGCAGAGGAGCTAATATGCCATCCCTGGCATAGCAGCAAAATTCTGCCTACTGGAATGATATTCTCTTCCAGCATTACTCTCTCTTTATCCTTACCTATTTCCCTCATGAAACTTTATATTTCTCTGTCGGGACTTCACTTTATATCTCTCTGTTGGGACTTTGGCACTAAGGAATTAAGCCTTTCTATTCATGCATAGCAAAGGCTGATTTCCTAATGCCTATAATCAATCTAGCTTTTCGGGTGCATAAATTTCTTTACAAAGGACCTCTGTGCCACCAAAAGGGGGGGTTCCCAAAATTCCCTACCCATGCAACCCTTTGCAACCTTTTCACCCTATCTGGGAGGTCGGAGGAAGCAAGGTGCTGTAGGACTAGGAATTCTAAGGCTCATGACAAAGATGGGACAGATCACCTTTATCTCTAAATCTATTGGAGGGTAATTGAAAGTAGACACTGATTTCCTTTCCATTCCTCCAGGGACATGGGACCCTCCATCTGTTCTCTTAAGCGGTCATTATCAGGAAGCCTCAAGAATCCCTTGCCAGACCACCCTCTTATCAAGATCTGGACCTTATGTCTGGCAATATTTCTTCAACTAAGTACCCTTTCCATTGGTCCCCTGGACTCACACCTCTTAAGTCAGTTTCTAAAATCTCCCAGCGCCCCATCCCCTTCCCCCCCTTCCCCCACTCTGCTCCTCAGTTCCTCCCATACTAGGAGTGGAATCTCTTTTTCTCTTCAGTATCCTGATTCAACCACCCCTTCTAAACTCTGCTCATTGAGGGAAGTAGTAGAGTCTCAGGGTGGAACAGTCAGGGTACCTGTGCCTTTTTCAATGTCAGACCTTTCCCAGATTAAGGAAAAATTTAGCCCTTACTCTGAGGACCACACTAAATATATAGAGGGCTTTTAAAGCCATCTTCCTCCACTTTGATTTTACCCAGGAAGATGTTAACATCATTATCTCCTCTTGTTGCATTGTAGACAAGAAAAAAAAAAAATCTGGGATTGAGCCCAGAAGTATGGGGATGATATGGCTGAGTCCTTCTCTTTCTCTGGTAGATAACTTCCAGGGGTTATTGTTGTCCCAGTGGAAGATCCAGGTGGGACTATCAGGAAGGAAGCAGAGTTAGAGAGAGAAGGGATCATTTTCTAATCTGCCTCATTGAAGTGTGAAGAAAGTATGTGGAATTAACTGAATGAAGACATTCTTATGGGAATATAGCTTTAAATTATACTTTAATTGAATTTTGAGACTGTATAATAATAAATGGAACTATAGCGGAAAAAAAAAAAAAGTTGCAGGTGTTTGTCCCCTCCAGTTTCCCACCATCTCTTAATTAGCACTTAAATGCACTCCTTTTAAAAATGATGATGGCTTTGAATTGAAAGTTTATTATGTATTATTATTGACTTGTATTTTTTGTTTCTGGGTTAGACTTCCAGGTTTAGGGTGTAAACCTAAACTCCCCCAAATTATGGGAAAAAAAAGTCAATGTAAGAGGGCTTCTGTTCTATTTAATCTGGTGTTTTGCAGTTTATTCTTTGCACTCCTTTTGGTGAGACACCTTGTCAGATGGGAGATACCCTTACATGTGAGATAGTAACAAACTCCTTTTTGCTTTTTCTTACTCTGAGAGCCTCTGATTGTTTTTGTAGTCGACACACAAAGGGAATTAAGAAGCAGGTTAATCATGAAAAACTTAAGGAAGTTACCCAAAGAGCTGAGTAAAGTCTTGTCCTCTTTTAGGGGTGCCTTTTAGAGGCTCTAAAGAAATAAACTAATCTGGACCCCACTTGTCCAGAGGGGACCACTGTCCTCAGCATGCATTTTATTAGTCAGTCTGTCTCATTCAGAGGAAGCAGAAGTTAGCCGAGGATCCTCAAATTCCCCCCCCCCCCCAGCTGTTGGAAACAATCTTTAGAGTTTTCAAAATTAGACATCAAAGTGCAGTAGTGGAGAATGAAGGCAGAGCCAGGGTGAGGAACAGAGAGCAGACTCAAATTTTAGCTGCTCCCACATCTGGAAACCATGGAGATCTGTGTCTCAGATGGCATGGCTTGTAATGCTGGAGGAACTGAGGCAAAATAGAGATTAGAGAGTTTTTAATATTTTATTTGGATTTCTGAGGAGAGATTTTCTGGGACCAAAGGATCCATTTTGGTCTTAAAGCATTCAGCAGCAGCAGCAGCCTTAGCATCAACTTCAATATCAGCATCTAATGTGAGATTCCAATGAATTATATACGTGGCTCTAATCAATTAGGGTAGGTAAAGGCAGGGGCGGAGTCAGAACATTGAGATTGGGAATTTCCGGGGAACCTCTGCAAAGAGAGGGTTTTAGTCTGGCTCTTTTTATAATGAGAGATTTAGCTAAAGGGGGCCCTTGGGTGGAGTCCCAAGTTGGCTAGTATACATAGGTTTCATCTAGGGCTAGAATTTGAATTGAATTCAATGAGTTTCAGGACTGAGTCAACCCCACCGAGATAACAAAGATAAAACTGTCCTTCCATCGGGGTCCCTCACTGAAGGAGAGTTGAAGGATTTTCCTTTAAGGATTTTCTGAGTTTTGGGATCCCCTCTTCAACCTGAAGACTCTAACATTGTGGGGATGTCTTCAGCTACAACACCTTAACCCTTATGTATGGCTAAACAGCTCCCAGCAATTTAAAAAGACTTGAAGGAGAAATGAAGTCCAAATGTTGGCTGTGCTGTTAGTGGAGGGATTATGAAATTAGTTGAAACTAAATAATCAGTGATATAGTTTAGTACAAAACACTTTGAGCACTAAGTTTGGAAATTTGCCTTTAAGTTGAACTGAGGGCTCCAGAGAGATTATCAAATCTCAATAACATGTCACTGGGTACATACAGAAACTTGAAGGTGGAGACTGGGTAGAGTGGCAATGTTTACCATAAGGGGGCACCAGGGAGCTGAAATCATGAACTTCAGTTCAGCTCAATTGAGTAGTTTTTCAGTCAAAGATATTGGAATGATTTCCATTTCCTATTTCAGCTAGTATTCTTTCTTGAATTACTATAGAGGGACTTTTACAAGGTCCCCATGAATGGGGGTCAGAGAAAAGGATAGGGTAGGTATTAGGCACTCTTTCCAGGAAGGACTCAATGACAGTTCTTTTTTTTTTTTTTTTTTTCCCTGAGGCGATTGGGGTTAAATGACTTGCCCAGGATCTCACAGCTAGGGAGTATTAAGTGTCTGAGACCACATTTGAACTCAGGTCCTCCTGACTTTAGGGCTGGTGCTCTATCCATTTCGCCACCTAGCTGCCCCCAGAAAGTTCTGAGAAGCAGAGAAGCTTGGCTCCCACTAACAACCCTAGATAAGATCCCCTTCTGAAGGACTACTATTTGTGCCTACAGAGGACAGAAGAAGATGGGGAATGAGTGAAGAAAGTGGAGAGTGTGAGAGAAGAGAGATCAGATTCTATGGGTGTAACTACTGCAAAATCATTTGTGGGCTCCTTTAGGAGCCAGAGTATGAACTAATGGATTGTGAGCTGGCAGAGGCTGGCACACCTCTCTGGTGATCTGAGCTTTGATTTTACATGTGGTTTTAGGTTTCACTGATTTCTAACCCTGATAACAATATTTCAGAAGCATTGAGGTTTTCACTCATGAATAGAGAGCTCTAGATGACATAACTAAATTTTTACAGGGCAAAAGAGAGAGTTTGGGGAGAAACTGGTGAGAACTGAGGTTGTCTGGACAGTGACAAGGTGAGAATTCAGGTTTTCTGGACAATTACAAGGTGAGAACTCAGGTTGACTTGATAGAAGGAGCAAGCCCATTGGCTGAAGTGGTTCTTCCCAGAAGCCCTTGCATTATCCCACGCCCATTCTCTGGGAGGATAAAGAGGACAGCACTCCAGGAAGAGGAGAAGACTTTGCATTACATCTGACTTGACGGGGCTCTCTGCAGGAAGGGAAGTCACTTCTTTGGACAAGAGTTAACAGCAACTGCCTGGAGACAACGGTTCGTTACAGGAAGAAGAATCTGTCTGAGAGATTTGAGTAGACACAGCAGATCTCTTCCCAGAGAGCGATCCAGCAGCTTCTGGAGACGATAGCTCGCTACAATTGGCGCCCAATGTGGGGCAAGGACATTTGCTTATCCTGACAAGAAGAGCTAGACCAGACCTTCGCAATTTGGCGCCCGAACAGGGACAGACACAGTCCTGATTCCAGTGGAAAAGCTTCCGATCTAGATCTCAGTCTCTCTGACCCAGAACCGTGAGTAACGAGGAAACTTTGTTAAAGATTAAGTGAGCGTGCTAATAGATAAATAAGGAACTTAACTTGTTAAGGGCTAAACCAGCAATCTCCTATAGTGAAATGGGGCAAACACCTTCTGTTCAAGGAAAATGTTTAGAGAGCATCATCAAGATTATGAAAAGCCAAGGATTGATTATAATTTTAGAGGAGATTACTGAACTTTTAAGAACTGTGAAGGTCATATGTCCTTCTTTTTCTCTGGAAGAAGAATTGGATCCAGATGAATGGGAATTAGTAGGAAAGCAATTAGGTGAACACTACAATTCCAGGCCAAACTCAATTTCCAAAGATACAATTCATATATACAATGTAATCCAATTGGCTTTAAACAATGTTATTCTAAAGGAAGAGATGAAGGAGCAAAATGGGGAAGTGTCAACTAAACTAGGTGAAAAGGATGAATCAGATAACAATGAAGTTAAGTACAATTCTGAGCAACAGCAACAGGAGCACCTCCCATCTCCTCCCTCAATTAACCCTTCAGGGGTGGAGCAAGAAGGAGGAGAGGAAGAGGCAGAAACACAAACAGAATTGTCTGTGAAGCAGTCTAAGCCTATGACAAGATTAGAAAAAGCATTGGTTAAAGCTAAGAGAGAAGGACAGGATATAAGTGATTTTATACATGCATATCCTGTGATTGAAAATACTGACTCTGTAGGTAAAAAAAGGAGAAGATATGCACCTTTAGATTTGAATAAAATTAAGGATTTGAAAAAAGGTTGTACCCTTTATGGGGCTACATCAGCTTATGTCAAAATGTTACTAGATGGTTTGTCTTATGAAGTCCTAACCCCGAATGATTGGAAATCCATAGCAAGGATATGTCTGGAACCTGGAGAAAATTTATTATGGCTTGCGGAATTTCATGAATTATGTAAAATTCAAGTCAGATGCAATTTGGAAATAGGAGTTAACACACAATTCACTTTTGAGCACTTAGCTGGTGAAGGTCAATATGGAGAGAATTCGGAACAGATTAATTATACCATGACAATATATGAGCAAATTGCTAAGGCTGCAATAAAAGCTTGGGGTGTCCTTCCTGGACAGAAAGATCGTGGAGAGGCTTTCACTAAAATACAGCAAGGTCCCAATGAACCTTTTGCAGATTTTGTGGGACGTTTGCAAACTGCTGTCAAAAGAACTATTGGAGAAAATGCAGCTACAGAAATAATGACCAGACATCTGGCTAAGGAAAATGCCAATGAGATTTGCAGAAGAATTATATGGGGATTAGACAAAGATGCTTCTTTAGAGGAGATCATAAGACGCTGTGCTACAGTGGGAACAAATGCTTTTTATACCCGGACAATGATGAATGTGGAAAGACAGGGTCCCTCCTGGCAAGGGCCTTCTAGAGAAACTCGGCGATGTTTTCAATGTGGAAAAATTGGGCATCTAAGAGCTCAGTGTAGGTATGGAGATACAGTGAGAAGACAGGGTGAGAGAAGACCTAAAACCCCATGTCCAAAATGCAACAGAGGACTCCATTGGGCATCAGAGTGTAGAATAATTCAGGGAAATGGGATGAGGGGCCCAGGTCCAGGGCCCCAGGCAAAAAAGACTTGGGGCATGATGGCAGCTGATGTTACACCCAAAGAACCTTTAGAAGGCCAGGACTCTGATTTAATCAACCAGCAGAAAAGCAATCACATGGCAGAAAGGGATTACCCAATCAGTCAACCAAAAGGCAATCAGATTGCAAAAATGGATTACACTTGGGGAGAATACAGGCCTTTTAAACCAACAGGGCTGTGTCCAGTGCAAACAAGTCCGATGTAATTGCCAGATGATGAGAAGAGATTTAGAAAGTGGTAAATAGAAGGTAATTAGATAGGTTAAATGCCTGGGAGAGAGGGTTTGCTTGTATTTCTTCAGCAGGAGAAGGAATCAGATGGGTGCCAACGAGTCATATTCGCCTTGTCCATCAGAGAGAGACAGAAAAAGAGAAAGGTCTCAAAATAAAGGAGAAGATCTAAGAAACATCTGACACTGAAAGAGCATGGATAATAAGAAGACTGTTAAAGAACTTTAAAAACCAGCAGGAATCATTGGACTTCCTCACACAAGATGAGACTAATGGACAATGGACTTATGGACATTTATAAATTTTCAATTTATGATTATGTTATATACTTCTAGCATGTGTTACGTTACTATGTTACTATGTGCTTATGTAATTTATGTAATTATCTGTAATACTTCCCATATTGATGGATTTATGTTTCAAGGTCATGACTGTCCTATGTTCTAAATCAAAAGAAAGGGGGAGATGTTAGGATTACTAAGTGAGAACTGAGGTTGTCTGGACAGTGACAAGGTGAGAATTCAGGTTTTCTGGACAATTACAAGGTGAGAACTCAGGTTGACTTGATAGAAGGAGCAAGCCCATTGGCTGAAGTGGTTCTTCCCAGAAGCCCTTGCATTATCCCACGCCCATTCTCTGGGAGGATAAAGAGGACAGCACTCCAGGAAGAGGAGAAGACTTTGCATTACATCTGACTTGACGGGGCTCTCTGCAGGAAGGGAAGTCACTTCTTTGGACAAGAGTTAACAGCAACTGCCTGGAGACAACGGTTCGTTACAGGAAGAAGAATCTGTCTGAGAGATTTGAGTAGACACAGCAGATCTCTTCCCAGAGAGCGATCCAACAGCTTCTGGAGACGATAGCTCGCTACAGTCCTGAAATCTGCATGTGAATGTTGGTCTGTGGTATTCACTCATAAAAGCACCATGCTTCCAACTCTGTTCCATTGAATGAATGAAAAAGTATTATTAAATACCACTTATATGCCAGAGATGGGATGGGCAATGAGGGGGCACAGTAGATGGAGTGCTGAGCTTGAATTCAGGAAGGCTCAACTTATTCAGTTCAAATGTGACCTTAGACCATCAGTCACTGTGTGACCCTGGGCAAGTTTCTTATCCCTGTTTGCCCTGTTTCCAAATTTGTCAAATGAACTGGAGAAAGAAAGGGCAAACCATTCTAGCATTTTTCTTTTTTCTTTCTTTCTCTAGCATAAAAGTTTAATAAAATAATATAAGACTACAATAGAAAGGCAATGTGGTATAGTGGGTAGAAATTTAGCCAGAAAGGTCTGGAAGTAGAAACATACTATGTGGGTGATCCAGGACAAGTCAAATGATGGAAAACAGACATCATTTTCTTACCCAGAATTCTTTACACTAATGAAATCATCTGGATTAAGAAAAAACAAATAAACCAAAAAATTCCAAAACAAAACCTCTTAGCATTACAAAAAATGCCATAAGACTGTCTATGACTCATGAGGGAGGTAGGCAAAGAAGGTTGTTGGATCTCTGGAAGATAAGCCTTTTTAGAGCAGAAGTTGAGTTAGTCACAGAAGAATAGAGAGGATTTGGAAAAATGAGATAAGAGAGGCTACTCTAAGGTTATGACCCAAAGCCTAACCCCAAGCCTTTTCTACCCTAAGCTTCCTTTTCACAGATAATTATGGGCTATATAATGTAGTAATAAGGCCAAATAAAAATCAGGGTCTTCAGAAAAGTCAACTTGTTCTGATAAAGCATCCAATATGTTTATCTGATATGTTTAACCTAGAGGAATTTCCAGGAAAGGACTGGATGCAGTGCAATGGGAATATTCACCACCAGGGGGCAACAAGGTGCTATCATCTTGTAGTATTGTCAAAATCCTTGAGGACTTTAATGGAAGAGTTTGGTGTGACTGGAGATCAGGGAGGCTGATGGGGATAGGGCAGGGAAAAAGCTAAGTTTCTTTAGAAAGAATTCAAGTAGAAACTTCTGAGGTGCAGAAGCTGGGTTCCCACAAAAAGCCATGGTGCCATCTTCCCAAGGACGAGGCTATTAATGTTTCCTGTGGGGAGAAGAGATGGGGAATGAAAGGAAGGAATGAGGAGGGAAAGGGCAACAAAAGAAGGGGAAAGAGAAGGGATGAGGATGAGTAGAATAGGAGGCTGGGAAAGGGGAAAGGGAACAGGAGAGGGAGAAAACATAGTACAGAAGGATGGGGAAAAGAGACAGGGAGAAAATGAAGAAAAGGAACCATGAAGAGGGAAAAGGTGAGGAAGATTCAGATAGAACAGAGGATAGAGAGAATTAGAGAAAAGGAAAGGCATCAATGAAATAGAAAAAGAATAAGGGAGAGGAAGCAAGAGAAGGAAATGAGGAGAGGCACATGAGGAGAGGGGAAGGTAAGTCAAGCATTTGAAAAGCTATCTATTAAATGTCCATCATGTGACAAGAAGAGAGGGATGCAAAGATGGGAACAGGGACTGAGCTGAGAAAGGAGAACATGGACAGAAGGGCATATAGGAATGGGAAGAGAGCTGGGAAATTTGGATGGAAGCATCAAATAACTTACCTGATTTAACCACACAGCTTTGACTCTTCTCTTCTGAAATGTAAAGAGAAATGATGTCAGTTCTAATCTAGGTCCATATCCTACCCTGCCTCTTATTCAAATCCTTCTTACTGTGACATATCATTGCCACTTCTGGAAAAGTGAAGGATAGGATGAAATGTTACTTCCTTCTAGAAAAGCTTCCCTGCTATAAGTATATCTTCCCTGCTCTGAGACCCCACAGCCCCATGCTGCCTCCTGTCTATATTGCAGTAGTTATGTGTTTGTATATGATTTGCCCTCTGAGAGAGTGAGCTTTAAGAGGAAGGAACCAGCCTCCATCCTTGTCTTCTGAAGCATAGCTAAGCATATCATTAATGGCACAGTGGGACTAGGGCAGGGAGAACATATTAAGATTCCCCTCTCCTTGCCTCAGGTTTTCCCTTTGGAAAATGGGGACATGATTTCCCTCTCTGCCCCCATCTCCCATTTCAAACACTAGTCATAGAGAGACAGTTTGGCTAGAACTTGGATGTTAGTGACTCTCAGTTTACAAAATAGCTGCATATGATAAGATAATCCTCACTTGTACTTTGATTTTTGGTTCACAAGGAGTTTTCATATCTATGATCTCATAAGACCTTGATATTAGCTCCTGTGGAGGAAATAAAATTCCCATTTTCAAAATGGTGAAACTGAGGTTCTGAGAGGGATTTGCCGAAGATCACAAAAGGACTCTATAATAAAGTTAGGAATTCCAACCTCAAGCCTACAATCCAATTTTTTTATGTCTCAAAGGCATGGTCATTGAAGGCCAGCAACTAAGTATAAATCATCATAGACTTTTAGAACTGAAAGGGACCTTAAAGACCAGTGAGGGGCAGATAGATGGTACAGTGGCTAGAGCACTGACCTTGGAGTCAGGAGGACCTGGCCTCAGACACTTGACCCTTACTAGCTGTGTTCTCCTGGGTAAATCACTTAACCCCACTTATCTTCTCTCCTCATCCCATCCCAAATAAATAAATAAACAAAACCAGTGAGTGCAACCCTCTCATTTTGTAAAGCAAACTGAGGTCCAGAGAAGGAAATGGATTTGTTATGTTCAAACTTCAAATTCATGTCAGGGCTGGACTCAGAGCCAAAGTTTTTCACATCCAAGACCAGGACTCTTGAGCTCCACCATGATGCTTAAAACAGCTTCCTTTCCCCTTTTCTTCTTTTTTCTATGCTACAACCTTCCCATTTTTGCTCTCCAATGTCCCACCTCCCAGTCTGCTGTGATCAATACTCACTTCTCAGGTAGGCACAGTTGAAGTAGCTACATGTCTGTCCAAGACTTCTGAGAGTCACCAGGTTTCGGGTTCCATCCTGGGAAAAGTTAGATACAGAGAAAACCTCACTGGGTGGGATGAGCACTTCTCGCTCATCGGGGAAGACTGAGAAGTTCTTGATGGAGACCCCAAAGCATGTGCTCAGGGTAAAGAGGGTAGCATTGCCGAACCTCTGGGCCACCTGCTGCTCCTCAGAAGTAGAGGAGAATTGGCCAAGACGGATGTTGTCTTGAAGTTTCTTGGGCTTAAAGTGGGTGTTTCCCACCCCTCTGAATACAGTCTGCAGAGAGTCCTCCTTACAGCTCTCAGGAGCCCTCAGCAGTTGCAGGGCTCGCGTCAGGTAGAAATGCCAGGCCTTGAAGGCAAAATCGTCCATGTAGGCCTCAATAGACCTGCCCTGATTCCTCACAGCTGAGTTGAGCTCCCGATGTAAAGGGTTGGATGAGTTAGTATAGACCATGATAGCCACTACATGCTGGATCTGAAATCCTGGGGGCAGGGAGAGGTTCTGATAACTTTTCAAAGAAGCTGTGGCAGCCTGCCATGATTCTCTGAACAGATTGTGCTGAGCCATCTCTTTATGAAGCAGGATGGGGGCAACGTGCTCCATATCCTCCACACAGCCAGTGTAAGCATCATCAAAAGTATCTGGAGCCATGTCAAGAATTATGGTCTTGCCTTTCGTCTATGGTGGGATAGAAGAAGAGAGAGAAGATATGAAGAAGGTACTCAGGGTCTCTTGGCTTTTATGGCCACCAATAAGGCTTTACTAATTTAGAACGTTATATTGTCTCTCCCCCCCCCCCCCCACTGGGTGAGCTCTTTGAAAGCTCTTTGTTTTCCTTTGTGTCCCTTAGATAAAACTAGGCCCATGCAGTGTGGAACTTCAGCCTAGAAGGAAAGTACTTGCACCCTGAAGGAAGGGAGCAGGTCTTCTCCTGTCTGTGCCAGGCACAGAGTAGGCAATGAGCAAATGTTTGTTGACTGACTGACAATGGCAGGCAGTATAGTATGGAAAAAGCACTGTCTCTGGATTCAAGACATGAATTCAATTCTTCCTTTGATGGTTATTGCCTTTACTGTCTTGTGGCTCAGTTTCCTCAACTATAAAATACAGCATGGAGATAGCTTGCAGAATGCTGCTGAGTCAGGAAGACATAGTTCAAATATAGACTCTGACTGACATCAGCTGTGTGACTCTGGGCAAGCCATAAAGCCCTGTTTGCTTCTGTTCCTTAAGTGTAAAATGAACTGGAGAAGAGAATGGCAAACCACTCCAGAATCTTTGCCAAGAAGACCTCAAATGGGATCACGAAGAATGGGACTTGACTGGAAAAATGACAGAACAACAACATGAGGCATTGGGCTACATGGATTGTGGATTCTGGATCTATGAGCAGGAAGTAGCTAATTTCTTTTTTGTTTGTTTGTTTGTTTTTTTATTTAATTTTATAATTATAACTTTTTTTTTTTGACAGTACATATGCATGGGTAATTTTTTACAACATTATCCCTTGCACTTACTTCTATTCAGATTTTTTCCCTTCCTCCCCCAACCCCCTCCCCCAGATGGCAAGCAGTCTTATATATGTTAAATATATTACAGTATATTCTAGATACAATATATGTGTGTAGAACCGAATTTTATGTTGCACAGGAAGAATTGGATTCAGAAGGTAAAAATATCAGTTTACATTCATTTCCCAGTGTTCCTTTTCTGGATGTAGCTGGTTCTGTCCATCATTAATCAATTGGAATTGGATTAGCTCTTCTCTATGTTGAAGAAATCCACTTCCATCAGCATACATCCTCGTACAGTATTATTGTTGAAGTGTATAATGATCTTCTGGTTCTGCTCGTTTCACTCAGCATCAGTTGATGTAAGTCTCTCCAAGCCTCTCTGTATTTCTCCTGTTGGTCATTTCTTATAGAACAATAATAATATTCCATAACATTCATATACCATAGTTTATCCAACCATTCTCCAATTGAAGGACATCCATTCATCTTCCAGCTTCTAGCCACTATGAAAAGGGCTGCCACAAACATTTTGGCACATACAGGTCCCTTTCCCTTCTTTAGTATTTCCTTGGGGTATAAGCCCAGTAGTAGTATGGCTGGGTCAAAGGGTATGCACATTTTGATAACTTTTTGGGCATAATTCCAGATTGCTCTCCAGAATGGTTGGATTCTTTCACAACTCCACCAACAATGCATCAGTGTCCCAGTTTTCCCACAGCCCCTCCAACATTCATCGTTATTTGTTCCTGTCATCTTAGCCAATCTGACAGGTGTGTAATGATACCTCAGAGTTGTCTTAATTTGCATTTCTCTGATCAATAGTGATTTGGAACACTCTTTCATATGAGTGGAAATAGTTTTAATTTCATCATCTGAAAATTGTCTGTTCATATCCTTTGACCATTTATCAATTGGAGAATGGCTTGAATTCTTATAAATTAAAGTCAATTCTCTGTATATTTTGGAGATGAGGCCTTTATCAGAACCTTTAACTGTAAAAATGTTTTCCCAATTTGTTACTTCCCTTCTAATCTTGTTTGCATTAGTTTTGTTTGTGCAGAAACTTTTTAATTTGGTGTAATCAAAATGTTCTATTTTGTGATCAATAATGGTCTCTAGTTCTCCCTTGGACACAAACTCCTTCCTCCTCCACAAGTCTGAGAGGTAAACCATCCCATGTTCCTCCAATTTATTTATGATTTCGTTCTTTATGCCTAAATCTTGGACCCATTTTGATCTAATCTTAGTATGTGGTGTTAAATGTGGGTCCATGCCTAGTTTCTGCCATACTAATTTCCAGTATTCCCAGCAGTTTTTGTCAAATAATGAATTCTTATCCCAAAATTTGGGATCTTTGGGTTTGTCAAAGATTAGATTGCTATTTTTATTCACTATCTTGCCCTGTGAACCTAACCTATGCCACTGATCTATTTTCTATATAGTCTATTTCTTAGCCAATACCAAATGGTTTTGGTGACTGTTGCTTTATAATATAGCTTTAAATCAGGTACACTTAGACCACCTTCCTCTGACTTTTTTTTCATTAGTTCCCTTGCAATTCTGGACCTTTTGTTGTTCCATATGAATTTTGTTGTTATTTTTTCTAGATCATTAAAATAGTTTCTTGGGAGTCTGATTGGTATAGCACTAAATAAATAGATTAGTTTGGGGAGTATTGTCATCTTTATTATATTCGCTCGGCCTATCCAAGAACACTGAATGTCTTTCCAATTATTTAAATCTGACTTTATTTTTTGTGGCAAGTGTTTTGTAATTTTGCTCATATAATTCCTGACTCTCCTTTGGTAGATATATTCCCAAATATTTTATACTATCGACTGTTATTTTGAATGGAATTTCTCTTTGTATCTCTTGCTGTTGGATTGTGTTGGTAATGTATAAAAATCCTGAGGATTTATGTGGATTTATTTTGTATCCTGCGACTTTGCTAAAATTCTGAATTATTTCTAATAGCTTTTTAGCAGAGTCTTTGGGGGTTCTCTAAGTATACCATCATGTCATCTGCGAAAAGTGACAATTTGATTTCTTCATTTCCTACTCTAATTCCTTGGATCTCTTTCTCGACTCTTATTGCCAAGGCTAGAGTTTCTAGTACTATATTGAATAGTAATGGTGATAGTGGGCAACCTTGTTTCACTCCTGATCTTACAGGGAAAGGTTCTAGTTTATGGTGACCCTTTCTTGCAGGCTGTTTGTGTATGTACCCAAAGGTCAAACAATACTTCAATATGGAATTATTTAGACTGACTGTGCAATTATAGCTTATCATGGCATAGATCAAAGTTCTTTTTTGTATGTTTTTATTTTTTTAAAAGCTTTTTATTTTCAAAACATATGCACGGATAATTTTTCAACATTGACTCTTGCATAGCTTTGTGTTTCAGATTTTCCCCTTCTTCCTCTTAACCCCTCCCCTAGATGGGAAGCAATCCAAGATATGTTATACATATTAAAATATATGTCAAATCCAATATTTGTAAACATATTTATACAATTCTCTTGCTGAACAAGAAAAATCAGATGAAAAAGAAAGGTAAATAAGTAAGAAACAAAATGTAAGCAAACAATAACAAAAAGTGAGAATGTTATGTTGTGATCCACATTCAGTTCCTGTAATGCCAGAGAAACTGAGACAAGACAGAGATTAGAGAGTTTTTAATATTTTATTAATTGGAGAGTTTAATTGACTGGACAGGACTCTCATCTCAAAGTATCCAGTGATGAATGGGGGAATGAAAAACCCTTTTATAGCTTTTCAAACAAAGAAAAGAAGAAGAGTGGGAAAAGTTAGAACTGTTTGGTTTTTGTCAGGATGGGGAAAGCAATAAACTCTTACTGAAAACCAAAGTCAGGAAGTTTGAATACACAGAAGTAAAGATATCAATTGAAGTATCTGGGATGATCTTATCTCTTAGAGGGACAGTGTTAAATATTCTTTGAAGGCAGAGGGAGCTAGGAGCCAGGATGTCTGATCTGTTCCTCATCTCCCATTGACATTTTATAACCTTAGAGCAAAAGGTCCTCAGTCTTAATGAACCAGGGAGTTTTAAAACTTAAGGGGACTGAGGCAGAACAGTTAATTGAGGAAACTTAGATGGAACAATTCAGGGAAACTCAGTCAGGACAATAAGGGAAACTAGTGCAGGGAAACTGAGGTAGAACAGCTCAAGGAGACTGTGGTATAACATTCCCACAGTCCTCTCTTTGGATTCAGATGACTCTCTTCATCACAAGACATTGGAACTGGTCTGAATCACCTCATTGCTGAAAAGACCCATGTCTATCAATATTGGCCATCATATAATCTTGTTGTTGCTGTGTACAGTATTCTCTTGATTCTACTCACTTCACTTATCATCAGTTCATGTAAGTATCTCCAGGTTATTCTGAAATTATCATGCTGACCATTTCTTATAGAATAATAATATTTCATAACATTTATATATCAAAACTTATTCAGCCATTCTCCAACTGATGGGCATCCAGTCAGCTTTCTTTCTTTCTTTTTTATTAATAGTTTTTATTTACCAGATATATGCATGGGTAATTTTACAACATTGACAATTGCCAAACCTTTTGTTCTAATTTTTCCCCTCTTCCTACCCCTCCCAGATGGCAGGTTGACCAATACATGTTAATAAATATAATAGAGTATAAATTAAATACAATATATGTATACATGTCCAAACAGTTGTTTTGCTTACAAAAAGAGTTGGACTTTGAAATAGTGTACAATTAGCCTGTGAAGGAAATCAAAAATGCAAGTGGACAAAAATAGAGGGATTGGGAATTCTATGTAGTGGTTCATAGTCATCTCCCAGAGTTCTTTTGCTGGGTGTAGCTGGTTCAGTTCATTACTGCTCTATTGGAACTGATTTGGTTCATCTCATTGTTGAAAATGGCCACGTCCATAAGAGTTGATCATCATATAGTATTGTTGTTGACATATACAACAATCTCCTGGTCCTGGTCATTTCACTCAGCATCAGTTCATGTAAGTCTCTCCAGGCCTTTCTGAAATCATCCTGCTGGTCATTTCTTACAGAACAATAATATTCCATAATATTCATATACCACAATTTATTCAGCCATTCTCCAATTGATAGGCATCCATTTCCAGTCTCTGGCCACTACAAAAAGGACTGCCACAAACATTCTTGCACATACAGGTCCTTTTCCCTTCTTTAAAATCTCTTTGGATATAAGCTCAGTAGTAACACTATTGGGTCAAAGGGTATGCACAGTTTGACAACTTTTTGAGCATAGCTCCAAATTGCTCTCCAGAATGGCTGGATGTATTCACAATTCCACCAACAATGTATCCAACTCAGCTTTCAATGTCTTGCCACTACAAAAAGAGCTGCTACAAACATTTTTGCACATATAGGTCCTTTCCTCTTTTTAAATGATTTCTGAAGAGGTCTAGATTTGGGGTACCTAAATGAAATCAGGGTTTAATTGAGGTCTACTGGCAGGTTCAGGGTACAGGAAATCAAAAAGAGCTCTGCTGCAATCTCTTTGGATTCAGCACAAGGGTAAGGAGTTAAATGAGGTGTAGTAGCGGTGCAAGAGTCCCCTGAAATGGAATTTACAGACTCGAAAATAAAAGAGGTTTATTATGGGGTTTGGAAGTAAGGTTAAAGTCTAGTTAAGGAAATAGATGAAGGTAGAAATAAGAGGTAACCAGAAACAGTGTTCCAGTGGGCAGAGAGTTCTTGGGGCCAGGCATGGTGCTGGCATGTTTTGATCCTGTGCAAAGAGAGGACCCCAACTTGGCTCTTTTATAATGAAAGATTTAGCTAAAGGGGCCTGTGAGTGGAGTCCCAAGTTGACTCAGATCCAGGTTGGGGCTGGGACAGGCCGGATCTTCTATTGGAATTCAAAGGGGTGATTTTGACCAGGATTTGTGAATTAAAGGTCTTAAGCTTCTTGAGTTGATAATGCATCAGCTAGGAAGGGTTGGGAATCAGAAAGGAATAAATCAATCTGAAAGGACTAGTTTCTTAAAGGGACCACAACCCGCATCAATTTCTTTAGGCTACATACCCAGTAGAGATCAAAGCATATGCACAGTTTCATAGCCTTTTGGGTATAGTTTCAAATAGCTTTCCAGGATAGTTGAATCAGTTCATAACTCCACCACCAATGTATTAGTGTCTCAGTTTTCCCATATCTCCTCCAACATTTATCTTTTCCTGTCTTCCTAGTCAATCTGAGATGTGTGAAATGTTTTCTCAGAGTTGTCTTAATTTGTATTTCTCTAAATAATAGTTTTTTAGAGCTTTTTTTTTCATATGACTAGGAATATCTGCCACATATTTTGCCTATGCAGAAAACCAGGTACTCTAGGGCAGTGGTCTGTAGAGTTTTCTAATCATGCCATATTGATATTGCTCCACTGTCAATGAGTCATTGGATTTAGCCATCCAACCAAATCTGAGTCTAATTATATTATCATCTACTTTACATTTTTTCTCCATGAAAAAATTATGAGATATTTTATCAAAAGCTATGTTAAATTGTAGGAAAATTATACTTCGTAGCATTCATCTCATCTATTAATTTAGGAATATTGTAAGTTAAGTGAAACTTAAACAGTTTTTTTTTTTTTTTTTTGGTAATCACTGCTTTCCTTTCTGATTGGGCTCAGAATATTCCAGAGGAGAAAATGAGGCTGGTGACTTTATACAATCCTGATGTGGGTTAAGATTCCTTTCTAATTCCCAACCCCCATGAATCTCAATGGGAAATATCCAGGCTCTTCCAGCTCCCATCAGCTGTCCCAGCCCCCATTCTAATAATCTGCTCAGATTTCCCCAACTCCCCACCTCTAGCACAAACAGTTCCTTATCTAAAAACTCATTGAATTCTATTCAAATTCTAACCCTGGCTGAAACCAGCCAGCAGCCAACCTGGGACTTCAACCACAGGCCCCTTTCAAGATTACCAAAAGCCCCCATTATAAAAAGGGGCAAAACTGTAGTCTGCTCTTTGCAGGAGCCCCAAACATGGCATCCTTACGCTGGCTATGTCAAGGGTTCCTGCCCACCCAGCGCCAGCCCTGGCCCTGGTATCTTTCTTCCTTTAAACTTACTTCCAAACCCCAAAATAAACCTCTTTTGTCAATCTAGGTTTTCGGGGTTGTAAATTCTTTTACAGAAACTCTTGTGCCACTACTAGACCTCATTTAACTCTGTATCCTTGCGCCAAATCCAAAGGGGTTGCAAAACAGCTCTATTTGACTCCTTGTACCCCCAAACCTGCCACTAGACCTCAATTAACCCTAATTTCATTTAGATACCCCTTACCTAATTCTCATCAATCCTTCCTCACTTAAATTCAATTCATTTGCATGTCATGGCACCACCAATTCTCATGTCATGATTCTTTTCCAGAAGTAAGGTAAACAAAGAATAACATCAACAACAGGAGCTGCCCCACTGAGGACCCAACTGGAACTGTCCATTTAGGGAAACACAGTCCTTTTGTTTGGTTTTCCTTTTTTTTTTTTCCTTCCCTTTCCTTTTTTTGTTTCTTTTCTTTCTTCTTTCTCTTTCCTTCCCTTTGTCCATATAGGATATCATATCCTTATCTGTGGGTGCTCTGTTCAAAGGAATATAAATTTTGATTGTAAGATATCCTGTGGATTATGGGCTAAGATTTTCCTTAAAAGTGAGTCACTCTAGCTCTCACAAATTGATCATCAATAGGTCCCAGGCCAAATCTCACTTAGTTATTGTTTGGTGACTGATTGGTTGAAAGTGAATGTAAATAGCAATTGTTTCTGTTTGGCCAGAAAACCCAAGGTTCTTCCCCTCTCATATTGTCCTTTTTTTTTTTTTTTTTTTTTTTTTTTTTTTTTTTTAAGCTTGGATAAAAGGATCCATTCTTTGTCTCATTATTTCTTATCTAGCCTTGATAATTTAATGGGCCATGTTTTAGTCAAATTGAGACCTGTTAAAGATTTTAGCTTAAAAAGGTCAAGACCTTCCACTGCCTCTCCTCTAGGGCTATCTCTGGTCATCTTGATCTATAGCTTGCTGTTGGACTCAGATGGTTCTGGAAGAAAAAGTGAGGCTGATGATTTTGTACAGCCTTCCTTCAGTTAAATCCAGTTCACTTGCATATCATGGTATTACATCACTGAAGTCATGGTCCTCTTTCTTTCTAAATGTCACAACACTTTCTTTAATGATCTATCCTAAAATTTTCCCAGAAATTGAAGGATGAAATTCCCTGTTGTGTAGTATGCAGATTCTGTTTCGTTCCATTTTTTCAAAATTGGGTTAACACTTATCTTTCTCCAATCTTGATATGCTTCCCCCTATCCACAATATTTTAACTTTACTGATGGTGGCTTGGAAAAAACTGGCACCTACCAATACATGAGGATGAAGTTTATCTGGGCCAAATGATTTGAATTTTCCAAGGATGTCCAAGTTCTACTCCTTTTTCCTCTGAAAATTCTAGTACAAAGGTCATTCTCCATGACTGAGAAAATAGAAGCAAATAATAATTTTGAAACTCTATATTTTCTCAATTGCCAGTTATCTTTCTATATGGCACAATTAATGGTCCAATTTGTTTTTGGAGCCTCCTTTCCACTCCCAATATAGCTCAACTCCTTTTTTTGCATCCTTTATCCCCATATTGTTGTCTTTAGTATTTCTGGACTTCCTTTATTCTTTTTGAACATTATATATATCTGTCACTATTTCCTTAGACTGTTTCAGACTCTTATGTACATCTTCTATTACTTGGCCAGCATGCCATCTTTTATACATTTCTTTTAAAAATTTTAATTTGTTTGATATACATCCATAGTGGTCTACTTAAACAAATTCCATTTTTCCTCCTCACTGGCATATTTTCCCTCTTGTTGGCTTTAGTACTTCCTTTTGACCATCTCCTATTGCATCTGATCTACCTTTTTCAGGGAATATTAATCTATGGGATGCCAGTTATTCTTCTTCTCAGTGTCTTGAAATCTGGTAAATCCAAATCAGATGTGTATATCAGACTAACCTTAAATATCTTCTCCTGTATCAAAAACTTTAGGAAGGATTCATAACTTTTCTCTTAGAACTGGGATTTTTTTCCATTCAGCCATTTAATCTGGATACCAGAACCTAGGAAGGAATCACTCCAGTTGTCCTGCCAATCCTTCCTCAACACTTAACAGCTGTGCTTCCAACTCTCAGAATCTGGATACCCAGGATGTGGGTGCCATATCCAAATTTAGGCAACAACCAAGAGGAAGAAAAGGTCTTAATGCAAGGAGGCAATGTAAGGAGATCCAGTTATTACTGAGTCTTGCTGTGATAAGATTCCCTGAGTTGCCAACATTTCTATGTGAGTTCCTCTTTGTTAGTGAGAATAAGATCCAGAATAGAATTGCTAAAGCAAATCAAAAAAAATCCTTAGTTGCTCTGTTTTGGGAGAGACACACAGACAGAGACAGAGAGAAAGAGACAGATAGACACACCTATACACAGAGAAACAGAGATGGAGACTGAGAAGAGGGAGAGGGAATGGGAGAGACCTGGGTGACTGAAGTTCTCCCAGTACTTCTTTGTCACATTTCTCTGCCAGGTATATTATCCATTTCCCAGACTCTGAATCTATATTATCTTTTTGTTCAGCTGTTACGTAGCATAATCCAATGGCAAAATCTCTTCTGTCTCTTCCCATTAGCCATCGCTAAAATGCTTGCTTTTCTTCCTCTGATGTCCTCTCCTCTCATGAGTATATCTTTTCAATTTATAATTCTTCTCATCTTACCACTTCTTCAGCTCATCTTATTTCTTTGAAATAAATTATGTCAATGCAGAACCACAGGCAAGTCCTGGATTTTATGAGAACAAATTAGATCTTTGAGGCTCAATGTTCTCCTTTTGTTCAGAACACTTCTTCCTCTTGCTTGCTGTCTAAACTTTATATATGGTACCCATAACTTGTGTCATGTGTGTGTTGGAGAGATGTATAATTAGGTTGGAGCCAGAAGAGATGGATTTGATCTCTTAGGAACCATGCGAACATGGATTGGTCCTTGTTCTTCTCTGGTCTTCATTTTATTCATCTTTAAAATTTCATGACTGAAACAGATAATCTCTAGTCCTGTATTACTCATCTTAGGAAGTTGTTGTGAGTTCTAATATAATGATGTTTGTTAAGAGATTTGAAAAACTTAAAGTGTAAATCATAGTTGTAATTATTATTATCATATTATTGAAAGGGTGTATTGTGTCATGTTGTTGGTCATATAGATGAGGTGTGCCCACATGATCTTTTAGATATAGCTCACAGGAACATGGGAAACTCTCTACAGTTTGCTTTCATTCCTCTTTCTGCAAGGAAAAGTTTGACTTCTGCTACATGGGGAAGCAGGAGATTAGTGCCAGAGGCTGGCTACTGCTCTCCTTAGAGAAAGGATAGCAACTAGAATTATATCTATTTGTTTCCCCTTATATAGAGACATATAAATGACATAATG
Organism: Sminthopsis crassicaudata; assembly: GCF_048593235.1. NCBI lineage: Eukaryota > Metazoa > Chordata > Mammalia > Dasyuromorphia > Dasyuridae > Sminthopsis > Sminthopsis crassicaudata. The sequence goes on along the minus strand of NC_133619.1, from coordinate 579,090,122 downwards.
GATAGAGCAATGGATTTGAAATCAGGATGATTCATCTTCCTAAGTTCAAATCCAGTCTCAAACAATGACTAGTTCTGTGACACTGAGCAAATCATTTAACCCTGTTTGTCTCAAGATAGCATCATATCTTTTCTCTTTTTCAATGTCATTCTCCAATATCCATTTTTATACCACCTACCAATTTACTTCTCAATTCCTTATAATTCAGCTTCCAATCACACCACACGATCAAGCTATTCTCATTAAGTTTACCAGTAATTGCCTAATAGATAAATCCATGACTTTTTCTCTGTCTTCATTCTACTTGATCTTTCTGCATTTTTGGACACCTTTTTTTGGTCAAAGGCTGAAACAAATGAGGATTAGGTATAAAATTCCTTCAGAACAGGGATTATCTTTTGCCTTATTTGTATCTCGAACATTTGCACAATGTCTGGTATATAGAGGGTGCTTAATAAATGTTTACTAATTAACAGGATTTATGAGAATATGTATAGAGATTTTGACGTGCAGAGTAGGATTATCAAACACGTAGATCTAGCTATATTTCTATCAGGCCTAGAACCCTAAGAAATCAAAGAGAAAGAGGAAAAGGATCTATGTGTACATAAAACATTGTTGATATCTTTCATAGTAGTTTCCAATGTGAAAGGTGTTATCCTATTGGGAAATAGCTAACAAATTGTGGCATATAATTGTCATACAACATTATTGTCCAATAAAATATGTTGAAGTGGATAATTTGAGAGAAACTGGTTACATCTTTAAGAACTGATGAAACCAGAAGTGAGCAGAAAAAGAGGAGAGAGTTTAGGCAATGATAACAAAACTGTAGATAAAAACAACTTTGAAAGACTTAGAATTCTGATCAGTACAATAAAGGACCATGAGTCCAAAAGCCTGAAAGTCAAAATCCCCCTCATCCCCTGTTAGAGACTTACTGAACTCAAAATAACAAAGAACTATCATTTTTGGTCATAATTCCTTTGGGATTTTGCTTCCTGAACTGTATGGATATGTATTGAGGGATTTGTTTGCAAATACTAAAAAATGAAATCTCTGCTCAGTACCTAGCTCATGAGCACAAAAACTATCTTTCTGGTCTCTCACTGCAAAGGCCTTGGCATCTCCAAATTCAGACTTAGCATCCTGCTCTCATATAGCTTACTGAACATAGCAAAATTAGAATAAATTTATTCTCAAGCTCAGCCACAGTTAAACCTGTGGGCTTCTGGGCTTTCCTGTATGTTTTGCATTACTTTCCTCTGTTACAAGGGAAAGCAGAATAGGTTGGATGTGTGTGGGAAAACAAGTGTGATTTAATAATAAAAGACAACTAGTGATTAGAAATCATTTATCTTTTATTTCAACTTGATGATCTTACAATTTATGATTAGGTGAAGCCTTTAAAATATTTCCATGTTAACACTGTCTATGGATTGTTGTGGGGAAAGACAAGACTAGATTCAAGCTACTCTCCTCTCTAACTTGCCCTAGTTGAGCTATTGATAAGCAGACATGATGCTGAGAGAGACTTATATGCATGTGTGTCTAGAACTAGCTCCAACCTATCTTAGGAAGGTAATTATTACATTTTCAGTGTGAGTATTTACACTTAGAAATTGGCAAATAGTACACCAACTATTTTTTATTGCTAGGCTAGACTTGGGAAAGTGGTAGAAAAAATCATGTTACAGATTATGCTTAAAAGTGTGCCATGGGTACATTCATTTTTGCAGATGGGGTAGGGATGGGGAAGAGTCAATCAGTAGACATTTACTGGCATATCATTGTCTGTATGGGGCCCCAGGGTAGCTAGAATCCTGTCAAGATCTGGGAATGAGCTTGGAAGACTAGGATGAAGACTCCAGAGAATAAGATGGTTGTAAGTTGACCAGGGACGGTTGCCTTATTACCAGAAGCTGTAAAGGAAAGAATATAGGAGTAAGAGTTAGTTTTCCTTGGAGGTTTGTTCCCTTCTCCCCATCCTATCATTGCTGGATGATTGCAGGGTCTGTCCTTTTCTTCCTTTTCCTCATCCCTGATCTCCTCTCACCAGAGTGTACCATAAACAGTTATGGCTATTTTGGAGGACATTCTAGGCTGAGCACTGGTTCATAGGATCTGTAGTCTCATTGAAACCTATTCTATTCTGGTATGGCTTATATGTGATCCTCATAGCTTCTTGAGCAGACAACTTGTCTCCAATTCTGTTCATAATGGAGAGTGAAGAGGGATTGTTGTGCTTCTGGGGATGCTGGGACAGGGTCCCTGAAGGTCCAATGGATGGGGCCCAGAGAAGGATGGAGAAGAAAGGAGATATTCCTCATCAGGGAATTGTAGCAAATTAATTACTTTCTTCCTCTGAAACAGAAATAAATTCTTTCAATTTCTTAGAGCTGGGCTTTAGACAGCCCTAAGCTCAACATAGCTCAGCTCATCTCAGCTCAGCCCAGCCTTTGTAGCTGGCTCCATCACAGCTTTAGGAAGGAGTTGGTCAAACAGGGTAAGGCCAGGCTCCTTATTCTGTGTTCTATGTCCCAGTGATTCTAATATCCCAGGGCCATCTCAGTCCACTCTGTATTGTTCTTTTGGCAGAACTGGGCTTGTGTCTTCTGTTCATACAGGGCACATACAGGTCCCTTTCCCTTCTTTAGTATTTCTTTGGGATATAAGCCCAACAGCAGCACTGCTGGATCAAAGGGTATGCACAGTTTGATAACTCTTTGGGCATAGTTCCAAATTGCTCTCCAGAATGGCTGGATTCTTTCACAACTCCACCAACAATGTATCAGTGTCCCAGTTTTCCCACATCCCCTCCAACATTCATCAATATTTGTTCCTGTCATCTTAGCCAATCTGACAGGTGTGTAGTGGTATCTCAGAGTTGTCTTAATTTGCATTTCTCTGATAAGTAGTAATTTGGAAATAGCCGGTGGCCAATCACCCTTAATCTCCCTCTACCTACATGAAAGGGTTCCAGAGAGGATAAAAGGATAAAGGCAGAGGTGAAGTCCATGAGAATACTAGAATATAAGTTATAAGTTCATATTCAGAATTGGAAGGGATCTTAGAAATGATCATCAAATTCTTTTATTTTAAGGATGAAGAAATGGGGGCCCAGGGAAATGAAACAATAGCTTGCCATAATTGTGGTAAATAGCTTAGCCAAAGTTTGAACCCAGATTCTTTGACTCTTTTTTTTTTTTGAAGGCAAAAAGCATTTATATATAATATATAAATATATATTTATATATAGGAAAAACATATATAGTATCTATAGTTTATTATAAGAACTGTTCTAAGTACTTTACAAATATCTCATAATCCCAATGACAAGTCCTATGAATTAGGTGCTATTATTATCTCCATTTTACAGTGAGGAAACTGAGGCAAACAGAGATTAAGTGAATTGTCAAGGGCCACAGAGCCAGTACATGCTAGATTTGATCCTTTTTGTTCTTCTGATTCAATTGTTATTTCTTTTTTAAAAATTTTATAATTATAAAATTTTTTTGACTATATATGCATGAGTAATTTTTTTTATAATATTATCCCTTGTATTCATTTTTCCAAATTTTCCCCTCCCTCCCTCTACTCCCTCCTCTAGATGACAGGCAATCCCATACATTTTACATGTGTTACAGTATAACCTAGATACAATATATGTGTGTAAATCCAATTTTCTTGGTGCACTTTAAGTATTAGATTCCGAAGGTATAAGTAACCTGGATAGATAGACAGTAGTGCTAACAATTTACATTCATTTCCCAGTGTTCCTTCTCTGGGTATAGTTGTTTCTGTCCATCATTGGTCAACTGGAAGTGAGTTGGATCTTCTTTATGTTGAAGATATCCACTTCAATCAGAATACATCTTCATACAGCATTGTTGTTGAAGTGTACAGCGATCTTTTGATTCTGTTCATTTCACTCAGCATCAGTTGATTTAAGTCTCTCCAAGCCTTTCTGAATTCATCCTGGTGGTCATTTCTTACAGAGCAATAATATTCCATAACCTTCATATACCATAATTTACCCAACCATTCTCTAATTGATGGACATCCCTTCAATTTCCAGTTTCTAGCCACTATGAAAAGGGCTGCCACAAACATTTTGGCACATACAGGTCCCTTTCCCTTCTTTAGTATTTCTTTGGGATATAAGCCCAACAGCAGCACTGCTGGATCAAAGGGTATGCACAGTTTGATAACTTTTTGGGCATAGTTCCAAATTGCTCTCCAGAATGGCTGGATTCTTTCACAACTCCACCAACAATGTATCAGTGTCCCAGTTTTCCCACATCCCCTCCAACATTCATCATTATTTGTTCCTGTCATCTTAGCCAATCTGACAGGTGTGTAGTGATATCTCAGAGTTGTCTTAATTTGCATTTCTCTGATAAGTAGTGATTTGGAACACTGTTTCATATGAGTGGATATAATTTCAATTTCATCATCTGAGAATTGTCTGTTCATATCCTTTGACCATTTATCAATTGGAGAATGGTTTGATTTCTTATAAATTAAGGTCAGTTCTCTATATATTTTGGAAATGAGACCTTTATCAGAACCTTTAACTGTAAAAATATTTTCCCAATTTATTACTTCTCTTCTAATCTTGTTTGCATTAGTTTTGTTTGTACAGAAACTTTTTAGTTTGATGTAATCAAAGTCTTCTATTTTGTGATTGATAATGATCTCTAGTTCTTCTCTAGTCATAAATTCCTTCCTCCTCCACAGGTCTGAGAGGTAGACTGTTCTCTGTTCCTCTAATCTATTTATGATCTCATTCTTTATGCCTAAATCATGGACTCATTTTGATCTTCTCTTGGTATAGGGTGTTAAATGTGAATCCATATCTAATTTCTGCTGTGATTCTTTGACTCTTAATGTATTACTGTTTTCTCCAGATTGCACTGCCTTTTGACCATCCAGGTCATAGAGTAACAATATATCACCTATTTTAATCTATAAAACCTTTGAGTTGGGAAGGGTCTCAGGGAGCATTGAGTCCAATTTCTCTTTAAGAATTCTTTCAGAAAAATTACAAAACACTTGCCACAAAAATAAAATCAGATTTAAATAATTGGAAAGACATTCAGTGCTCTTGGATAGGCCGAGCGAATATAATAAAGATGACAATACTCCCCAAACTAATCTATTTATTTAGTGCTATACCAATCAGACTCCCAAGAAACTATTTTAATGACCTAGAAAAAATAACAACAAAATTCATATGGAAGAATAAAAGGTCAAGAATTGCAAGGGAACTAATGAAAAAAAACTCAGAGGAAGGTGGTCTAAGTGTACCTGATCTAAAGCTATATTATATAGCAGCAGTCACCAAAACCATTTGGTATTGGCTAAGAAATAGACCGGTAGATCAGTGGAACAGATTAGATACAAAGGACAAAAAAGGGTACATCTATAGCAATCTAATCTTTGACAAACCCAAAGATTCCAACATTAGGGATAAAAATTCATTATTCGGAAAAAACTGTTGGGAAAAATGGAAATTAGTATGGCAGAAATTAGATATGGATCCACACTTAACACCATATACCAAGATAAGATCAAAATGGGTCCATGATTTAGGCATAAAGAGGGAGATAATAAATAGATTAGAGGAAGAGAGGATAATCTACCTCTCAGACTTGTGGAGGAGGAAGGAATTTATGACCAGAGGAGAACTAGAGATCATTATTGATCACAAAATAGAAGATTTTGATTACATCAAACTAAAAAGTTTCTGTACAAATAATACTAATGCAAACAAGATTAGAAGGGAAGTAACAAATTGGGAAAATATTTTTAAAAACAAAGGTTCTGACAAAGGTCTCATTTCCAAAATATATAGAGAACTGACCATAATTTATAAGAAACCGAACCATTCTCCAATTGATAAATGGTCAAAGGATATGAACAGACAATTCTCAGAGGAAGAAATTGAAACTATATCCACTCACATGAAAGAGTGTTCCAAATCACTACTGATCAGAGAAATGCAAATTAAGACCACTTTGAGATACCACTACACACCTGTCAGATTGGCTAAGATGACAGGAACAAATAATGACAAATGTTGGAGGGGATGTGGGGAAATTGGGACACTAATACATTGCTGGTGGAGTTGTGAAAGAATCCAGCCATTCTGGAGAGCAATCTGGAATTATGCCCAAAAAGTTATCAAACTGTGCATACCCTTTGACCCAGCAGCGCTACTACTGGGATTATATCCCAAAGAAATACTAAAGAGCGGAAAGAGACATATATGTGCCAAAATGTTTGTGGCAGCTCTTTTTGTTGTAGCTAGAAACTGGAAGATGAATGGATGTCCATCAGTTGGAGAATGGTTGGGTAAATTGTGGTATATGAAAGTTATGGAATATTATTGCTCTGTAAGAAATGACCAGCAGGAGGAATACAGAGAGGGTTGGAGAGACTTAAATCAACTGATGCTGAGTGAAATGAGCAGAACCAGAAGATCACTGTACACTTCAACAACAATACTGTATGAGGATGTATTCTGATGGTAGTGGAAATCTTCAACATAAAGAAGATCCAACTCACTTCCAGTTGATCAATGATGGACAGAGGTAGATACACCCAGAGAAGAAACACTGGGAGGGGAATGTAAATTGTTAGCACTAATATCTGTCTGCCCAGGTTGCATGTACCTTCGGATTCTAATGTTTATTGTGCAACAAGAAAATGATATTCACACACATGTATTGTACTTAGACTATATTGTAACACATGTAAAATGTATGGTATTGCCTGTTGTCGGGGGGAGGGAATAGAGGGAGGGGGGGTAATTTGGAAAAATGAATACAAGGGATAATATTATAAAAAAAATATATATATATATATAAAAAAAAAAAGAATTCTTTCAGCGGAATGCACATTAAGAGAACTCTGAGATATCACTATACACCTGTCAGATTGGCTAAGCTGACAGGAACAAATGATGATGAATGTTGGAGGGGATGTGGGAAAACTGGGACACTGACGCATTGTTGGTGGAGTTGTGAAAGAATCCAACCATTCTGGAGAGCAATCTGGAATTATGCCCAAAAGTTATCAAAATGTGCATACCCATTGACCCAGCAGTGCTACTACTGGGCTTACATCCCAAGGAAATACTAAAGAAGGGAAAGGGACCTGTATGTGCCAAAATGTTTGCAGCCCTTTTTGTAGTGGCTAGAAACTGAAAAATGAATGGATGCCCATCAATTGGAGAATGGTTGGGTAAATTATGGTATATGAATGTTATGGAATATTATTGTTCTGTAAGAAGTGACCAACAAGAGGAATACAGAGAGGCTTGGAGAGCCTCTGAGTGAAACTGATGCTGAGTGAAACGAGCAGACCTAGAGGATCATTATACACTTCAACAATGATACTGTATGAGGATGTATTCTGATAGAAGTGGATATCTTCAACATAGAGAAGAGCTAATCCAATTCCAATTGATCAATGATGGACAGAATCAGCTACACCCAGAAAAGGAACACTGGGAAATGAGTGTAAACTGTGAGCATTTTTTTTTCTTCCCAGATTATTTTTACCTTCTGAATACAATTCTTCCTTTGCAACAACAACAACAACAACAAAAGTCGGTTCTGCACATATATATTGTACCTAGGATATACTATAAGATATTTAATATGTATGGGAATGCCTGCCATCTAGGGGAGGAGGTGGAGGGAAGGAGGGGAAAAATTTGGAACAGAAGGGAGTACAAGGGATAATGTTGTAAAAAAAAAATCACCTATGCATATGTACTGTCAAAAAATGTTATAATTATAAAATTAATAAAAAAAAAGAATTCTCTCAGCAATATCTGCTAAGGGTGGTCAGTTATCTTCTGCTTAATCACAATCAATTGCACTTGATTGTGCAATCAATTTGGCCTCTAAAGGTGAGATGCCACAAGACATGCATTGATTCTCTGCTGCTTGTGCTGATTTTGGCCTAACAATTAACATTAAGAAAACACAGGTACTCCATCAGTCAGCACCACAACATCCATATGTAAAGCCATCAGTTGGAGCAAATGGTGAAGTTTTGAATGCTGTGGATTAGTCCACTTACCTTGGCAGAATACTCTCCAGGAATTCACACACTGATAATGAGGTTGGCACATGCATTGCCAGAGCTAGCTCTGTGTTTGAGGGCTCCAAAGGAAAGTGTGGGAGAGGAGAGGTATTAGACTGACTTCCAAACTGAAGGTTGACAGAGCATTGTGCTGACCTCATTGTTGTATGTTTGTGAAGCCTGGAGGGTATACCAATGCCATGACAGGAAACTGGATCTCTTGAGTTTAAGTTGCCTTAGGAAAATTCTGAAGATCACCCAGCAGGATAAGATATCAGACACAGATTCTTTCTCAAACTAGACTGCCAAGTATCCAAATTCTACTGCATAAAGCACAGTTCTGGTGGACTGGCCACCCTGTTTAAATGCCAAATACTAAAAAGACTACTTTGTGGAAAATTCACACAGGACAATTGTTCACAAAGTAGTCAGAAAAAGTGACACAAGTTTCTCTTAAGAATTTTAGAATTCGGAGCAGCTAGTGGCGCAGTGGATAAAGCACCAGCCTTGAATTCAGGAGGACCAGAGTTCAAATCTGATCTCAGACACTTAACACTTCCTAGCTGTGTGACCCTGGGCAAGTCACTTAGTCCCAGCCTCAGGGAAAAAAAAAAAAAGAATTTTAGAATCAGGAGCAGTTAGGTGTCACAGTGAATAGAGCACTTGCCCTGAAGTCAGGAGGACCCAAGTTCAAATCTTTTCTTGGACACTTAATACTTCCTAGCTGTGTGACCCTGAAGAAGTCACTTTATCTCAATTGCCTCAGGCAAAAAAAAAAAAAAAGAATTTCAGAATCGACCTAAGACATGGGAGACACTGGCATAGGACCACCCAGCATGGATTGCCCTCATTAGAAAAGTACTATGCTCTATGAGCAAAGCAGAACTGAAGTAGTTTAGAAGAAACACAACATGTGCATAGTAGGTGAAGCCACCTGAAATGTTCATAGGGACCATTTGATTCTGAGCTGTGGCAGAGCATTTCAAAGTCACATTGGTCTGATCAGCCACAGTTGGACGCATTGTAAACTTGACTCTGACATAGTGATGTCCTCTTCAAGAACAGATAACAACCTCCAACTTAAGATCTGGAATCATGGGGATAATTTTTTCCTGAGCAAGTCTATTTGATTGGAGGATATGACTAAATGTTTCCTCAAGTCTTTGTATCTCCAGGCTGGATCATACCCATGCCTTCTAGACAGAAATGGTCTGTGTTTTTCTAAAGTGATTCCTAGGAATGGAGACTGCCCGGTCTCCTTCCCTTCTTCGTACTCAAGTCCACAGGAATATCTTCCTGGACCAATATCATTGGCTGGGCACCAAGAATAACTGGTTCTAGGAACAGATCCAGAGAATAATATTTAGTCAGCAGAAGTTCTGAATGTCCCAGTCCTCACATACTATACTTGTTGGGACTATCTCACCATAGTCCAGAGTGTTGTAGTACCAAGACCATTGGATTTGGAGCCCAGAGGTACTGGATTTCAGTCCTGGCTCTTCTACTTACCACCTATGTGTCCTTTTCCTTTTTCTCTTCTTTCTCCTTCTCTTCTTCCTAAAATGAAATAACTTTGGAAGGGATTCCTGTGACTATTCAGTTCAACCTTAACTCTAGTTCATCCTCTGCTTAGAAAGTTACTAAGTGCTAGAAGTAGAAATTGAAACCTAATTATCTTTGATCCAAGACCAATGGCAGTGCATCTATTATAACCTCCACTCTGATCTCTCCACAGCCCAACCCAAGTATTACCTTGTACCAGACCCCAACTTACCTTCTAAGGCACAATTATACTTGCTAAATGTTCTTTTGTGAGTTAGATGAACCGTTGTAGTGCCTTTGGGATCTTCAGAGAAGCCAGAGACATTGAACACCTCATATGGGGGGATCAACACCTCCTTTTCTTTAGGATACTTGGATAAATACTCTATGTAAGCTCCCTCACACGTATACACATGATAGATGGTCCCTGAGTCACCTGCGAAAAGTCTGGCTTCCTTTAGGTCCAGAGAGGCTGAAGCAAATTGACCAAAGCGCATCTCTCTTGTCCCATCAGGGTATACTTTCACAGAGATCCCTCTGTAAACATTTCTGCAGGGTCCTTTCAGGGTTTGAACAGCTCTGGTCAGATAGAAATGGAAAGCTTTGAAAGTAAAAGTTTTCACATAAGACTCCATGGACTCACCGGATCTTTTCACTGCTTGATTAAAGGTTTGATACATCTTATAGTCGTCCATCGTATAAGCAATGACAGCAATTTCAAACATCTTCTCCATTCTTTTATTGTCAGGAAACATATTTTCCCAATGATTTTCTGCTTTTTCCCAAATTTTGCTGAAATTTGGTTGTCTTTCCTTTTCTTGTTTTAAGAGCTCTATTGCTTTTATATTCATGGTCTCTTCACAGCCCACATATTGGTCATCAAAAGAATTGTGTTCAAAGTTCATTGGAAATTTTGGCACTTTCATTGTTTCCTGGAAAGGAAAAGGAAATCTCAATTGCATTCAGAATATCATCACTCTCTACATAGTTTTTTTTTTTTTTTAAACATTTCAACAACAACAATGACTGATGGAATAAGGAATCAGAGACATGAACTACTTGGTGATGATAGTCAAAAGTAGAACTAGATGAATGCCCTCATATTTTTTTTTAGAGTTGATTGCCCTGTCTTATTCAGGCTGGCAATGCAGTGGAAACTACTTCCCTTACTGATTGGCACTGAAGCTTAGCAGTCTGATACTGCCTGCTTCCCCCATGGGATCACCACCTTGGTGCTGTACTTATTTTAGACACCTCTTTGGCTTCAGGACAAGTGTAGCTCAGAACTCTGAACCTCAAGTGATCCACTGTAGAGGATGGAGCTTTGGAGAAGTATACTTGAAACAAGGTGTAAACTCAGTAGAATTGATGAGATGATTGTTCTGTAATTAACATATATACTTAGTACTTACTATGGTGATGTAATGGCTCTCTAGTTCAAACATACTCAGTATACTGTAATAATGTAATTGTAATAGGGTATTTAAACTGGGTACAAAGTCAGACTCAGGGGGAGACTGGTTGAGACTTGCAGATTGTGAGACTGATGGAGGAGACTGAGTCAGAAGGAGATTGGGTCAGACTATGATAGACACAGACTGTGAAGGAGACAATAAAGACTTTGGACTCTATTCTTGTCTATTCTTGTGATGTCTATACTGCTGAGACCAAGGCCCTTCGGAAGGACCTCCAGAAAGCTGTCCCAAACACGATAATCCACCAATCTCAGCCTCCATAGTAACAGGGATTATAGGCATGTATCACTATATCTGCCTCTTTGGATATCTTTGGAAAAATAGTGAAAGAATGTATGATCCCTACCTTCAGCCCTATCCTACTCTTGTGTCTATCTGGATTTACAGCCTTTCCAGGGCTCTCCTAATGTAAAGCCTAAGAATGAAATCTGGATAAGAGAATTTTTAGAACTGATCTGGTTGACTGCTGTTCAGGTTGCTCCAGGGGCAAAGATGAATTTATACTTTGAGCAACTTAGTGGCAGGGGTAGGAGGCAGTAAAGAGGCTTTGATGTCTGCTGACCTGGTAAATTGTTAAAAAGAAAGGAACCATTTTCCCCCTTAATAATAAATGACTTTATGAACTTATGGGGTAAGTATATATTATATTACATCAATTAGAGATGAAAATCACCACAGATTTTTAGGAAGGGTCATTGCTGCTGCAGCTTTCACTACTCCCAAAATGACTTGGATTACTGACCTACCAGTATGAGTGGAGGAATGGCCCCAGACCAAAAACAAAACAAAACAAAACAAGCCACCAAAAGCCAGCTGCAAGAACAAGAACAATTAGAGTTAGAACACATTGAGGAAACAAACAGCCCATGGAACTACCCTGTATTTGTTATAAAGAATAAAATCTGGTAAATGGAGAAAGTTAATGCATTTGAGATAAGTAAACTCAGTCCTGGAAGACAAAGGTTCTTTATAAACATGATCCCCAAGGAATGGCCTTTATGGATAATAGATATTAAAGATTGCTTTTACTCTATCCCTCTTCACCTTGCTTTCTCAGTACCAACATATAATTTTCAATGACCTGTGAAGAGATTTCAGTGGAAGGTATTGCCACAAGATATGAAAAACAGCTCTGCCATATGTCAATGGTATGTTGATAAAGCTATTAGCAAATTAAGGAAACACTAACCCGATGAGTCATACTCCATTAAATGGATGATATCTTGGCTGGTCAACCACAGCCTGAATATTTGGAGGCAATGTTACAAATGACAGAAAGAGAATTAAAATAGTTAGGTTTAATAGCATCATCAGAAAAAATTCAAAGACACCCCCTTTTAGTTATTTAGGTTTTACTCTTCAGCCAGGGTGTGTACATCAGAAATTGTCTGAATTCCAGACTTACCAAGTACGTACATTAAAGCTGGTCCAAAAATTGATTGGGGACATTCAATGGCTTAAACCCCAAGCTTGTATACCCAACTGATGTTTCCTTTGTATAAAATGCTTGAGGGCGATCCTTGTTAGATTCCAGCAGCACATGGACTCGTGAAGCTTTTGTCAGCATAAAGCAGATAATACAAATAATAGCAAAAGGAAGCACTCAGAGAGTATTTCCACAAAAAGGTCTGTTATTTTAGCTCCTGTCCAACCCATAGAAGTTATACATTAAAGCAATGACATTTATGAATGCCTATGTATTTCAAAGACAAAAAGTTCACTAGAATCATACTTGGATATGGCAGCTGAAATAGTGAGGCAAACATTGCTCAAAAACAGGAATTATATGGATTAACATAGACAATAGATTGGATTGCTTAATAACTACTCAGGAAACCTGGACCATTTTGTTAGGGTTAGGAGAGGTATGTACAGGAAAAATCCTGACCCAGTTGCCATTCTAACAGGGGCAATGGATATACATCCCACAAAAACAAAAACACATCCACTTAAAGTCTCTAATGTGCTCAATGATGCCAGCAAGCAAAATAAAGCAGCCATATATTCCTCACAATTGGGCATCTCTAATGTACTGACTACACCTTACACCTCTACACAGAAAAATGAGTTGTATTTCATTGTATAACACAGCAATATCATTTCCGATAGCCACTATGCAGTTGGAGTGGTCCAGAGAATAGAGACAGCATATATAAAGGTTCATTTTGGACCTATCTTCTCATTGTTTCAGGGGGTACAAGAGGTGATTTTAATGAGAGTCCATCCTTTTTACATGCTGCACATCTGTTCTCATATGCATGGGTTGGGACCTATATTTGAAGGGTATAAAATAGTGGATGGTGTGTTTACACAAGGTATCCTTCCTTTGTCTTCTACAACAAGCAATAAAAGTTCATGAACATTTGCATTTGTCTGCCAGAGCTCTCTGGAGATTGTATAGGGTGTCCTGGCAAGAAGCAGCAAGCATAGTAAAAAGATGTGTAGCTTGTGTACCTTATTCTCAAAGACCTACAGGGATGAGGACTAACCCCAGAGGTGATAGGCCAAATAATATATGGCAAGTAGATGTTACACATATGGGGAAAACATGCATTCATGATACAGTTGATACTTATTTAGGCTTTGTAGCTGCATCCTCTCAAAAGGGGAAACTGCTTCACATATGATAAATCATTTCTTTCACTGTTTTGCCTCTATGGGTATCCCACATACCATCAGACTAAAAATGGGCCCTCATGTACTTAAAAAATATTAAAACAGTTCTTACAAGAATTCTCCATACATCATATATTTGGGATTCCTTACAACCCCACAGGACAAGCCATTGTAGAAAGGACTAATCAGATCCTGAAGAGATTCATCAAAAAACAAAAAGAAGGAGATGGAAGTAGGGTCACTCAGAAAGATATAGATAAAGCAGTGTACATAATTAATTACTTAAAATTTGAATTGAAAGATTTAAACCCAGCTATGAAATATTCTATGGTAAAACTAGACAGAGAATTACTAAAAACAATGCTTCATCTTCATTAAGAAGGCCCTCTAAGAATGAGACTATGGTAATGAAAAAGGGTTCCAAGAGATAGGAGGACCCTATAGGGTTCAAATGTGGGGGCCAGGACATTACTTGTATCTCCACAGGAGAAAACATTCAGCAGTGGATTCCTGCTGGACATCTCAAAGTTGTCCATAGAGCAGAAGAGGAAAAGAAAGAAGAAGAGGCTACCATCCAACAGGAGGAGAAGACAGGCCCCCAAGATCACTAACAAGATGCTTTCTATTGTAGAGGATCACAGATATTGGGGAACTCTGGAGAAGTATACTGGAAGCAAAGATACTTGAAACAAGGTGCTAACTCAGTGGAATTGATGAGATGATGGTTCTCTAGTTCACATATATGCTTAGTATGGTGATGTAATGGTTCTCTAGTTCACACATATTCAGTATGCTGTACTCATGTAATTGTACTAAGGTATATAAGGGCTGAGAAGGACTGGAAATGATTCATTACATCTTTGACCAGCCTTGTGGTAGCTCTCTTGCCTTCATCACTTCTCCCCTAAGACCAAGGACTCAGGTTGATCCCAAGGTCCTCGAGAAAGCTAGCCTGAATATTACATTCTATATATATAGGCTTGTGTTATACACAATGAAGATTGATAACAGAGGTCAAAAGGTGGGCTATCATGATGGGCCCACCATGGCCTATTATTGTCTCATGGGGGGAACATATACCAGATGTAGTACTAGGATCGGGTATCATGTGACATACATGCTAGGCATTCAGGGGATGCCTTGCCATAGCGACAAGCACAAGCCTCCATGGGAAACATTCTTGTCACTCAAGAATTTTGCTGGCAGTTTGGCAACATGGAAAACATCTTGGGCCCTGGTTCTTGCACAAATGGCTCAAGAATTATTCAATTCTATATTTGTTATAGGCCAGAACTCAAAACAAGGTGCTAAGTGATTATGTACTTAGTACTTATTAGATTTCACACCTTTACAGAGCATATATAAGGAAGAGATTCACAAGTCAAGGAGATTCACAAGTTGGGCAGAACTATTAAGAAAGAAGCTCTCAGGGCCAGACACACAAGCTCATAGAAATCCACAAGCCCACTTTCTGGGAGGAGAAGTCAAGATTCATTCCAACTTCCACCTTTGTGCTGGCTGGAGACATTCAGAGAGAGCTCTCGGAACCAAGGAGAGAGATAGTCCTCTAAGAAAGCTAACTGGGTCCCAGGAAAAGATTCAAGACTTTGAAGGAGAAAATAAGGGATTTGGACTTTAATTCCTGGCTGGGAATTTTAAATCCTTTAAATCCTGGGGTGATTGAATTGAACTGAAACTAAGGCTGCCTCCAGAAGCTTCCCAAGAAACCTGCTCCCAGAGACTGATTATATTTTAGAGAAGAACATTACATATATTAAAGCCTGTCTGGGAGGGAAACAGGCATTTATGTGGGGAGACTCTCTGTTATCAAAGAAATGTTAGGTTTTTACAATGTTACTTGTTGGAATTTGACATTGAAATTGAAAATCAGACTGTATTTGTGGTCACTAGAGCTCATGTAGCAATGCTTTCTGTCAAAAGTGAGAAATGGTATCGTTCTAAGACTGATCATATGTTCAATACCTTAATAGGAAAGAAGGAAACAGACCTTAGTCCCATTAGAAAAAAGAGCTGATACATCTCTATCACTTTGTCGGTTTCACTTATAGTTTCATCAGTCTCTCTTGCAATGCCCATATGTAATGGAGAAAATAGTATAGTACAAGCTAGATATATAGAGGAACTAGCTAGGAATGTCTCACTGGGTTTTGATCTAAGATCATCTATCTAAGATAGATGAACAATTGGATCAGATGATAAAAGATTTAAGGGAAGTATCATTGGAAATAGGAGCAGAAGTAGAGTTATTGAAACTCCAGGCTCAATTACAATGTGATTACAGATATACAAAGGTTTTTAACCGCTTTGCTGTATAATCATGCAGGACAAGATTATGATGGGGATAGCATCAAGAGGCATTTGAATGGTTTATTTCTCAATAACACAATTGAAGATGACAGAAAGTTTATTTTTTTAAATATTGTCCCTCAAGTTCTCTTACTCTGTTTTCTTATTTAATATTTTCTTTTTTCCCCAATTACATGTCAAAAGTAATCTTGATTTTTTTTTCCCTTTAAATTTTGAGTTCCAATTTGTGTCCCTCCTTCTTTGAGAAGGAAAGCAATTTGATATAGGTTATACATGTATAGTCATGTAAAACATATTTCCATCTAAGTCATTCTGTGAGAGAAAACACATAAAAAGCCCTCAAAAAATAAGAAAGTAAAGAAAAAGATCTTTGATCTGCATTCAGAATCCACAATCTTTCTCTAGAGATAGATAATGCCTTTCATTATAAGTCCTACATAATTGCCTTAAATCATTGTATAGTGGAGAATAGTTAAATTATTCATAGTAGATTGCTATTAGTGTCTGCAACATTCTCCTAGTTTTGCTCGTTTCACTTTGTATCAGTTCATGTCTTTCCAAGTTTTTCTGAGAGCATCCTGATCATCATTTCTTTCTTTCTTTTCTTTCTTTCTTTCTTTCTTTCTTTCTTTCTTTCTTTCTTTCTTTCTTTCTTTCTTTCTTTCTTTCTTTCTTTCTTTCTTTCTTTCTTTCTTTCTTTCTTTCTTTCTTTCTTTCTTTCTTTCTTTCTTTCTTTCTTTTCTTTCTTTCTTTTCTTTCTTTTTTCTTTTCTTTCTTTTTTCTTTCTTTCTTTCTTTCTTTCTTTCTTTCTTTCTTTCTTTCTTTCTTTCTTTCTTTCTTTCTTTTCTTTCTTTCCTTTCTTTCTTTCTTTCTTTCTTTCTTTCTTTCTTTCTTTCTTTTCTTTCTTTTTTCTTTCTTTCTTTTCTTTCTTTTTTCTTTCTTTCTTTTCTTTCTTTCTTTCTTTCTTTCTTTCTTTCTTTCTTTCTTTCTTTCTTTCTTTCTTTCTTTCCTTTCTTTCTCTCTCTTTCTTTCTTTCTTTCTTTCTTTCTTTCTTTCTTTCTTTCTTTCTTTCTTTCTTTCTTTCTTTCTTTCTTTCTTTCTTTCTTTCTTTCTTTCTTTCTTTCTTTCTTTCTTTCTTTCTTTCTTTCTTTCTTTTTAAACTCACTCAGGAAATGCTTTATTCGTTCTTGTGGAACAATTCCAGGTCATGAGGGTTTTTTTTTTAATAGGGAAGACTGGAGTTGGACATCCAGGAATATCAGGTATCTTGCCTGCTTTATGTGGTTGGTAAAGAAGAATCAAATCTATTTTTAATTGCTTTGTTAAGGTGTTCCTTAGTGATTTTTCACATGTATTTATGTGGTCAGTCTTTATAGAGGGAAGGATTGATTATTAGTATCAGGAAGTAAGTATAAGTGTATACTCCTCCTTTCTTCCCAAAGTTGGATTCGTTATTCTACAAATTGTAGAGTCTTTATAATGTAATGTTATATATGTATTTGATTCTGTGCATCACATTTTAAAAATTTATAGTGATTCTCCACTCCTCCTCTGCAAATTATCTTGGGATCCAGCCACATGAGAAACAGTTCCAAGACCTAGGGATAGTTGAGTCTGGTGAAGAAAAGTCTTGGATCACTTCAGGAGGCTGTGAATTTGGGAGGGGAAATTTCGTCTTTATTTCTATATAGCCCGTTTCCTTTGTAATTCTATGTATTTTATTCAACGCATTTTAAAACATTATTCTGAGAAGGGGTCCACAGGTTTCATCAGCCTAATAGGTCTCGGGCACTGGGGAAGGGAACGAGATAGCAGGCTCAGAGATTAGAATTGTTCGGCTTGGTCCCCGAGGGCAGAAATTCGTGCAATGGGTGGAGAGCAATTTCAAATAGTCACTTTTGGAGGGAAGAAACGAGCAATGGGAGGATGCAGACACGCAAATTTGGAGGGAAGAAGGTATATGTTGCCACTCGTGGGTGGAGGAGTCGCGGTAAAGCCATCCAAAAATAGGAACGCAGAATTTGAAAAGTAGGAGGGACCGAACCATCCAAGTCTAACCCACAGGGCTGCCTCCGGAGGTGAAAGGTATCCCAGTCCTCGCAGCAAGGCTGGGAGAAGGGAGGTTCTGGTTCAAGTTCAGGTTCAGGCTCAAGACCCTTGGTCGGCCCCCCCTTCCCCAACCCCGCCCCGACTTTCGACCTGGTCTCCCCTACCCGCAGAAGGAAGGGACCGGGGGGAGGGGTCATTTCTTCCCCTCTTCCGGGCTGCGAGGATCCAAACGGGCGGGAGGCGGGTGGGGACAGTCTTCTCCTCACCCTGGGTCAGGCTCTCGACTCATCCATGGGTCGGTGACCTCCGGAGGCCGCATCGGCACGACCCTAACACGGCGGCAGGCGGAAGAAATGTCAATAGCTGCGTTTCACTGCTTTGTGGTGGGGCGCTCCAGCAGCACAGGATACATGACCACTACCCAACAACCTAACTTGGGGGGAGATGGGGAAGGGGAAAGGGGAAAGAGGAAGGGAGGGTAGGGAAGGGAAGGGGAAAGGAAGAAAGAAGGAGAAAGGTTGGGCAGGAAAGGACCCTGATCATCATTTCTTAAAGCACAATAATATTCCATCACAATCATGTGCAACAATTTATTCCATTCACCAATTGATGGACATCCTCTTAATTTGCAATTCTTTGACACCACTAAAAAAGCAAGTATAAATATTTTTGTACACAAAGGTCCTTTTTCTTTTTTATCTTTTTGGGATACCCTTTGGTCATAGTTTCATATACTCTCCAGAAAAGCTGAATCAGTTTACAACTTTAGTAACAGTACATTAGTGTTTTAGTTTTCCAATATGCCCTTCAACATTTGTCGTTTTCCTTTTCTGTCATATTAGTCAATTTGATAGATGTGAGATAGTAGCTCAAGTTGTTTTAATGAGAAATTTTCTAATCAATAGCAATTTAGAGTATTTTTATATGGCAATAGATAACTTTAATTACTTTGTCCAAAAACAATCTATTTATCAATTGAACAATGGCTCTTATTTCTATAAATTTGATGCATTTTCTATATATTTGAGTTATAAAGTCTTTATCAAAGAAACTCACTAGAAATTTTTTTCACAATATTGATTACCAACTTTATATTTTCCTCTCTCCTATTTTCCTCCTGTTTATTCTCCTCTTTCTCTCTCTTCTTTACCCTGGTCCATTCTCAAAAGTATTTTGCTTCTTATTTTTGTGGCCCCCAAACTGACTTCCCTTTTATCAGCTTCCCCTTTTCTGTTATCCCTTCTTCCACCTAACTTCCTGTATGATAATCCAACTTAGTGCGTTATTATTCCTTCTTTAAGTCAATTCCTATGAGAATAAGATTCATGTGCTGCCCTTCCTCTTTCCCTCATTTATATCTCTGTAAAATCTCTTTCAGGTCCCTCCTTTTTTTTTTTTCCAGATATTTTATCACATTCTACCTCTCCCTTTCCCCTTCTTCCAGTGCATTATTCTTTTTCTTCCCTTAATTTTTATTTTTTTAAAAAAGATAACCATATCATTACATTCAACTCACATCTCTGCTTTCTATGTATACTCCTAACTGCTTTAATAATGACAAAGTATTTTAGGAGTTACAAGTATCATTTTCCCATATAGGCATATGAACAATTTAACCTTATTGAATCCCTTATAATTTCTCTTTACTTTTTACCTTTTACTTCTTTTGCATTTTATATTTGAAAATAAAAATTTCTATTCAGCTCTAGGCTTTTCATCAGCAATGCTTGAAAGTCCTCTACATTGAAAAGTCATTTTTTTTCTTTTGAAGAATTATACTCAGTTTTATTCAGTAGGAAATTCTTGATGGTAATCTTAGTTCATTTGCCCTCCTGAGTTTCATATTTACAGTCTTCCAGTTTTAAATTGTAGAAACCACTAGATCTTATGTTATCTTGACTGTGACTCTATAATATTTTTTTCTTATAGCTTTTTATATACAAAACATATGCATGGGCAATTTTTTACCATTGACCCCTGCAAAAACTTCTGTTTCAACTTTTCCCCTCCTTCCCTCCACCCCCTCCCCTAGTTGGCAGGTAGTTCCATACATGTTAAATATGTTAAAGTATATGTTAAATACAATATATGTATATGTATTTATATAGTTATTTTGTTGCACAAGAAAGATTGGATTTAGAAAGAAGGTAAAAATAACCTGAGAAGAAAAAACAAAAATGCAAGCAAACAACAACAGAAAGAGTGGAAATGTTATGTTGTGGTCCATACTCATTTTCCAGTGTTTTTTCTCTGTGTATAACTGGTTTTGTTCATTACAAATCAATGGGAACTGATTTGGATCATTGTTGAAGAGAGCCACATCCATCAGAATCGATCCTCATGTAGTATTGTTGTTGTTGTTGTTGTTTTATTATTATAACTTTTTATTGACAGAACATATTCATGGGTAATTTTTTACAACATTATCCCTTGCCCTCACTTCTGTTCTGACTTTACCCTTCCCTCCCTCCACTCCCTCCCCAGATGGCAGGCAGTCTTATACATGTTAAATATGTTATAGTATATCCTGGATAAAATATATATGTGCAGAACTGTAGTTTTCTTGTTGCACAAGAAGAATTGGATTCAGAAGGTAAAAATAACCTGGGAAGAAAAACAAAAATGCGAACAGTTTACCCTCATTTCCCAGTGTTCCTTCTCTGGGTATAGCTGATTCTGTCCATCATCGATCAATTGAAAATGAATTAGATCTTCTCTTTGTTGAAGATTTCCACTTCTATCAGAATACATCCTCATGCAGTATTGTTATTGAAGTATATAATGATCTCCTGGTTCTGCTCATTTCACTCAGCATCAGTTGATGTAAGTCTCTCCAAGCCTCTCTGTATTCATCCTGCTGGCCATTTATTACAGAACAATAATATTCCATAACATTCATATACCACAATTTACCCAACCATTTTCCAATTGATGGGCATCCATTCATTTTCCAGTTTCTAGCCATATGTAGTATTGTTGTTGAAGTGTATAATGATCTCCTGGTTCTGATCATTTCGCTTAGCATTAGTTCATGCAAGTCTTTCCAACTTTTTTTGGTATTCATTCTGCTGGTCATTTCTTATAGAACAATAATATTCCATAACATTCATATACCAAAATTTATTCAGACATTCCCTAATTGGTGGGCATCCCTTCAATTTCCAGTTTCTAGCCACTATGAAAAGGGCTGTGGCTTTACAATATTTGCATTGTTCCTTTTGGTTGCTTGCCGTATTTTCTCCTTGATCTGGGAGGTCTGGAATTTAGCTATAATATTCCTGGGGGTTTTCATTTGGGGAATCTCTTTGAGGAGGTGATGGGTAGATTCTTTCAATTTCAATGTTATCCTATATCTAATCTTTGATTCTAGAATCTCAGGTAAGTTTTACTTAATAATTTCTTTAAAGATGATGTGTAGGCTCTTTTATTTTGTTTATGGCTTTCAGGTGATCCAATAATTCTTAAATTCTTCTTCATTTGATTTTTGTGTGTTTTTTACAATTTGATCTATTTTGTTTTTAAAGTGTTTTCTTTTTTAAAAATTTATTTCTTAATTTTTGAAATTAATTTTATAATTATAATTTTTTGACATTATATATGCATGAGTAATTTTTTTATAACATTATACCTTGTATTCATTTTTCCAGATTTTCCCCTCCCTCCTCTACTTCCTCCCCTAGATGACAGGCAATCCCATACACTTTACATGTATTACAGTATAACCTAGATATAATATATGTGTAAATCCAATTTTCTTGTTGCATGTTAAATATTGGATTCCGAAGGTATAAGTAACCTGGGTAGATAGAAAGTAGTGCTAATATTTTACATTCAATTCCCAGTGTTCTTTCTCTGGGTGTAGTTGTTTCTGTCCATCATTGATCAGCTGGAAGTGAGTTGGATCTTCTTTATGTTGAAGATATCCACTTCCATCAGAATACATCTTCATACAGTATTGTTATTGAAGTGTATAGTGATCTTCTGGTTCTGCTCATTTCACTCAGCAGCAGTTCATGCAAGTCTCTCCAAACCTTTCTGAATTCATCCTGCTGGTCATTTCTTACAGAGCAATAATATTCCATAGCCTTCATATACCATAATTTACCCAATCATTCTCCAATTGATGGACAACCATTCATCTTTCAGTTTCTAGCCACTATGAAAAGAGCTGCCACAAACATTTTGGCACATACAGGTCCCTTTCCCCTCTTTAGTATTTCTTTGGGATATAAGCTCAGTACTAGCACTGCTGGATCAAAGGGTATGCACAGTTTGATAACTTTTTGGGCATAGTTCCAAATTGCTCTCCAGAATGGCTGGATTCTTTCACAACTCCACCAACAATGCATCAGTGTCCCAGTTTTCCCACATCCCCTCCAACATTCATCGTTATTTGTTCCTGTCATCTTAGCCAATCTGACAGGTGTGTAGTGATATCTCAGAATTGTCTTAATTTGCATTTCTCTGATCAGTAGTGATTTGGAACATAAAGTGTTATTTTCTTTAGATATTTTTGTGCCTCGTTTACCAAGGTATTGTTTTTTTTTTTTTTTCTCCAAGATTTTCTTGATTATTCTTTCTTCTCTTACTAATTTTTCCTTTACTTTTTTGTTTGATTTTCAAAATTCTTTTTGAGCCTTTCTATGGCTTGAGACTAATTCATATTTTCCACTTGTTAGGATTACAAGGTGAGAACTCAGGTTGTCTGGACAGTGACAAGGTGAGAACTCATGTTGTTTGGACAGTGACAAGGTGAGAACTCAGGTTGACCTGACAGTTCTCTGGCTCAGACCTTTGGTTCAGGCCTTTAAAGGGAGTTTATACCTTAGGAATTCTAAAAGGAGCAAGTTCATTGGTGGAAGTATTTCCCCACGCCCCACTCAGTTCTTACACGCCCATTCTCTTGGAGGATAAAAGAAGGGCAGCATTGGGCCTGAGGAATCAACTCTGGGATAGAGTTTTGATGCCACGCAGGCTGAAAGGAGACCAGTCTGATTTGGGGAAGGACAAGAGCTGGAGGAGATTCAGAGCTCCAAAGAAACCTGAGCACAGAGGAAAAGATTTTACAGATCTCCTCCCAGAGAGGGATTATAATTGAGCAGATGACCAGACCCTGACAATTCAAGAACTTTACATCCACTGATACTAGGAGTTTTGACTTTGCTGTCTTCTGAGTATGTGTTTTGATCTTCCTTGTTCCTATAATGGAATTTTTTTTTCTGCTCATTTTCTAGCCTATTTCTTACCTTTTAATTTTATGCTAAAGTGGGACTCTTTCCCAAATGGAGTGGTTACTATTGCAATCTGAAAGTTTCTTGTTCCGCTGTTTTCAGAGGTGATTCAGGGGACCTTTAAGTTTTTGGTCCTTGTAAGGTGCTATGATCTAGGGAGAGATATGTTTACTACTATCCTGTACTGTGCAGTGGTTTATAAATGACCACATGCACTCTTTTTGATCTTGGACTTTTGATCTTTGAACTTTAACCAGGGTCGTTGCTCCCCTGTGGCTGTAAGATCTGCTGTGTTAGTGCTTCTAGATCCAAATGACCCAGATCCAAATATAGGTAATGCAACAAAGTCCTGCCCTTGGTTCCAGCAAAAAGAGTCCTGTAAATCTCCATCTGACCTGTTGTCAAATCCCCTTATCACCTGTGGACTTATAGGTCTGGAAAGTACCCTGGCTGCCACTGATTCAGTCACCC
Source organism: Sminthopsis crassicaudata (assembly GCF_048593235.1). Taxonomy (NCBI): domain Eukaryota; kingdom Metazoa; phylum Chordata; class Mammalia; order Dasyuromorphia; family Dasyuridae; genus Sminthopsis; species Sminthopsis crassicaudata. Next base: position 579,066,313 of record NC_133619.1, on the reverse strand, counting down.
CCAAGGCCTGCCCCTGGTTCTCTGAACTTGGTTTGCATTGGTGCACTTTTCACTAGATTACACTCTACTATCACCCCAAAGTAATACTTTTTTCTTGCTGATCTAAGTTATCTTGGATTAAACAATTGTTTTACCCTGTTTTTCTGCAGATTCTGCTTTTGTTTTGTATCATTATTTTAAGATATTTGAAACAGTTTGGGGGAGAACTCTGCTTTTTTTCTGCCATCTCAACTTTGCCTCTGTGGATCATTCTTGTTATCATTTACCACATTACCAAAGTGCATATCACTGACAGTTTATGTTTTTGACATTGAAACTAACATTATTCCCAGGTAGAGACTAACTCAAAACTTTATGGTGCATTTCAACCGAATGAAGTAAATTATTGACTAGTTTTAGAACAGGCCAACAGTGTATAAAGTACCAATATCATCAGTCTTGTAGACATCGTGGAGGGGTAGACTTGTTTTTTGGATGAGCTGCTTGGACAATGTGATCCAAAGTTTCAAGATATGTAGTTCTACTTGCCTTGATATTCTTTACAAATGACTTACTATGCTTTGTATTAGAGCTTGGCTCCAGCATGTTTTCACCAATCAGCCTGAAAAAGGCTTACAAAAACTACTGTGTCAGGGTTTAGCCAATTTTCTTAATACAGGCAGGGCTTCTTAAACTTCCACTTGTGACCCCTTTCTGCCAGAGAAATTTTTACATGACTCCAGGTATATAAGTATAAAATAGGTATGCAAATCAAATGTTTATTGATAATAAGCCATAATTTTGTGACCCCCATATTTGGTTACAGTACCCTACAAGGATTTATGAAGCACAGTTTGAGAAGCTGGGAATATAGGTACTGACTTTCCCAACAATTTTCTCATAGCTCTTCTGATGATGATGGGGCGGATAGAGATCTATGTTGTTGACACCAAGAATAGGTGTTTTATACCTACTGTCTAAGTCAGAAGAACATGTCCCCAGGTCTGTCTAATCAATTTCAAATTCACTAACACTAGCCACAAAAATCAGGATAGCATAGTCAGCCTCAGATGTACCTGTATTCATGTTCTCGATAAGTTTTCTATATCCTAGGAAGATCAACAATGGTCACAAAATACTTTCTGGTCTCGGATTTCCACAGGAATATATCAATAGGGATACTACATTCACATTCATCCTTTAGCTTATTCAAGACCGAGGTATCTTAGAAGGACCTTTTTCCATCTCAACAGTCACCTTCATGAACTTCTCAATGTTCTCTTATCATTTTCATATTTGTAGATAAAGATATCGCTAGAAGTGGATTTGCTAGAATCTACATGTCCAGTGATTATAATGTTAATGTGGCTCCTTTTCTTGCCAATTTTTGTGTGAGATTTAGTGATGATTTTCACAACTGTGTTTTTATGGCAAACTGGTGGTGAAAAAAGCATTCATTGTCCTTTAAGACAGAGGACCTAGATTCAAATCCCACATCTGAGAACTTGGGCAAGAGTGATGATCAGTAGCATTAACTCAAAATCAAGAATTAATATTTTGAATTCTCTCTCTCTCTCTCTCTCTCTCTCTCTCTCTCTCTCTCTCTTCTCTCTTCTCTCTTTTCCACTATCTCTGTCTCTTTGTCTCTCTCTCTCTGTCTTCTAGCTTTCCTCTTCTCTTCTTCCCCTGCCCTCTTCCCCTCTCTCTATATTTTTCTCTGCTCCTCCTTGAATCAAAGAAATAATCACCAATCAGTATTTCCCAAAGAAGTCAGAACTAAGGATTTGATCAGTAGTGTAATGTCCCTTACATTGTTATGGTTCAAATCAAGAAATTAGATGTCTCATTTGCTTATTCTGATATGAGTATGTCTATTGTTCTATTTGGTAGTCAAACTTTTTTTTTTTTTAAAATTAAAGTCTTTTATTTTCAAAACATATGCATAGAAATTTTACAACATCCGGCCTTGTAAAACCATGTGTTCCCCAAATTTTTTCCTTCCTTCCCCCTACCCCTTCTAGTACATCAAAATCTAAATTTCACCATGGAGCATTGTTTTCCATTGCCAAGGAATCTCATCTTTGGTTCATAATTAATGTAAATTATGAGCTGGACAAGAAAATCGGTTTTACATATATATATATGTATATATACATATATATGTATATATATATTCATATATTGTATCTAGGATATACTGTAACACATTTAACATGTATGGGATTGCCTGTCATCTAAGGGAAGGGGTAGAGGGAGGGAGGGGAAAATTCAGAAAAGAAGTGAGTACAAGAGATAATGCTGTAAAAAAATTACCCATGCATATGTACTGTCAAAAAATTATAATTAAAAAATTAATAAAAAAAGAAGTGAGCAGAACCAAGAGAACACTGTACATAGTAACAAGATTATATGATGATTTACTGTGATGGATTTGGTGATTCAAGGCAATTCCAATAGACTTGTGATGGAAAGTACCATTCACATCCAGAGACGAGAAACATGGATACTGAATATGAACCAGAGCATAATATTTTCACCTTTTTGTTGTTGTTCTTTGTTAAGTCTTTTCCTTCTTTGTGTTTTTTTCTTTTTTGATCTGGTTTTTCTGGTGCAGTGTAACAAATATAGACATATGTTGAGAAGAATTGCACATGCTGTCTTGGAGAAGAGGCGGGGCAAGAGAAGAAGAAAAATTTGGAACACAAGGTTTTGCAAAGGTGAATGTTGAAAACTATCTTTGCATGTATTTAAAAAAATAAAAAAAAACTATTAAAGCTAAAAAAAATTATGAGTTGGAAATTATTTGGATGAGTGGGATTTTTTATTTGTAGAAAGAATCATCTTGGCCAGAAATATTGCCAATCAGAATCTTCTTTTGATTCTGTTCAATTAAATTCAATGGACATTTTATTAAGTACTTACATGTCTTATTTGTATGTAGTCCTTTTACATCATCTTATCATTTAAAGAACATGTGCTTCTTAGAGGTAGGGAATATTTTTATCTTTTTTTTTTTTTTTTTGTATTTCTATTGTTTAGCACAGTTCCTGGCACAAAGTAGTAATTGCTTGTTAATTGTTAATTATGAGGATGTAAAGAAAAGAAAATGGGATAGTTGATCCTTTTAAGGGGCTTAATATCTACTAGGGAGAGGATCGTAGATTATGGAATCAATTTAAACAAGAAGGATTTAGGTTAGAGGGCAAGAAGAATTCAAGGCATAGAGAATGGTTGAACACAAGTAGCTAAAGGATTTATGGAATGGGACTTTGACACATGCCCAGATTCCCTGACTTGTAGGTGTCCATGTCAGGGAAGCTAGGGATTCACTTCTGGAAGAGTGGTGGTGGCCTGCTACATGCCAGGGAGCAGCCTTTTTCTATTGGATATCTAACCATAATTGTCTAAATCTACATGAGAGAGACATAGTCATGTTTTATTTTTGGTGATGTCCTGGAGTGAAGGGTATGATCATCCAAAGCATAGTCATCATTTAGCAATTGGGAAAAGGCCTGTGGGCACTATCCCCTCTCCTTAGGACTTGTGGTCCTGTATTGGACTTGGCATTTTTTTTTCTTGTTTTCTTTGTCCTTTTCAATTTGAGGTAGAGGAAGTGAAATCCTTGACTTGAGAGCTTGAATTATGCGGACATTGGATCCTAGGAATCCAGTCTGGATATTGCCATCAAGCCAAAAGGGAAGTCCTTAGCAGCTAGGGTCCTGGGACACAAGTTTGGAAACGGGGGGGGGGGGGGGGGGGGGGGGGGAATTGGAATTTGATGGAACTAACACTACTTAGGAAGTGAGTTCAACTTTGTTCTCCTAATCCCTAATCCTTCCCAAGAGACTAAAGTGATGGTGGTATTAGGATTGTTATTTGTTTTTGCTCTACCTTTGAAGTAAATATACTTTTAAAAATGTTAATCTGATGTTAAATGAAACTGGGATTCTTGGACACCTAAAATTTGGGGAAAATAATCAATGTTGTCTTGAGTTAATGACAGGGGTTAATGTCATTTAATTTAAAGGTAATGCCCTTAAAACTACCAGAAAAAAAAAAAAAAAAACTTGGGTGAAGGGCTTGAAATATCACACACTTGATCTTCAGATGGTGATCAGAGTAGTCATTGTTACACTTGATTAGATAGGACTCATGCAAATTTCAGGCACCCAGGTAGTAGAGTGGATAGAGTGATGGCCTGGAGCCAGGAATTCAAATTTGACCTCAGATACTTTGTTAGCTATATGTCACTGAGCAAGTCATCTATTTGTCATTTTATTTACCTCAGTTTTTTCCTTTATAAAATGAATTAGAGGAAGAAATGGCAAACACCTTATTATCTTTTGCCAAGAAATCCCCAAAATGGGGCCTCAAAGAGTTTGACATGACTAAAGAAAAATAAAACAAAAACAAAATGCAAAGACTGAGTCCTGAAATTCCTATACTTCCATTGGATAATTGCGTTATCATCCAATCATTCTCACTGTTTTGAATTTCTCTTTCCTTCTAACCTAATTTTTTCTTGTTTCAATTAATCCTATACCTGTGATCCCCTCCATAGATATTAACTTTGAGTGAGCCTACTTTCATTTTAAAAAAAAATTTTTCATCCTGATACCTAGCATAGTGCAAGATACTTAACAGGTACTTAACAAATGCCTATGAATTCATTTATATCAGTCACATTCTTGGAATAGGGAGAATCACTGAGTTCTCCTTCCTCCCTCCTTTTTTTGGTCACTAAGATCCTTAAAGAAAGGTACATAATAGGTGCTTGCTCTGTTTAGTTCATTTACCAACCAGCCTTCGAACTTCCAGATTGATAAGTTCTAGGTTCTTTATCCTTTCCCTTTTAAGTGTTATTTTCCATCCCTTACATTAATTAACATCCTGGCTTCTTTATGTCTGAACCCTAGGATCACCCAATTTTGTTCTCCTGGGCTTTAAGGAGGCATAGTATATGTGGGTAACATGGACTACTCACTCCGGATGCAATAAGCTGAAACATCAGGACAGCTACAATGGAGATGACCATTGTGTACTTCATGTGGGTATTTGGTTCCTGTCCAAGATCTTATTGCTGGTTGTTTCTTCTTCAATCTTGATATCACCTTTGAAATTAAAAAAAGAGAAATTGAAAAGGTATCCTCTTGTTTGTCTTTCTATTTATTATGAAATATAAACATCTCTGATATTTAAAATGCTTCTCTATCTGATTCCAACTTAATTTTCTGCACTGATTTCATATTGATGAGGTAAATACCTAATGATGAGGTTTATACCTCAATAAAATTAGGACTAATAGAAGTCTAGTGGCAGGATTGGGGTACAGGGAGTCACATGGAGCTCCCCTGCAACCCCTTAGGATTCGGTGCAAGGATACAAAGTTAAATCAGGTCTACTGGCGGTGAGAGTCCCCTGTAAATGAATTTACAGGCTGAAAACCTAGATGGGTAAAAAGATGTTTATTGCAGGGTTTGGAAGCGAGGTTAAAGTCTGGTTAGTAAAAGGCATTAAATAGAGGAGGAAATACACCATAAGTGGCGGGACGGAGAGTCTCTGATGCAAAGCATGGTTGCTGGCATCTTTCAATTCTCCACCAAGGGATGATTTCACTTTGGCTGTTGTATCTCCTTGAAGGGGCATATGGGTGGAGCCCAGGTTGATTTTTTGAAGGCCAGAACCCACCAGGTGGGGGTTAGACTATCTGAGCAGATCATTAGAATGGGGGCTGAAAACCCAAGCCAGCTCAGATCAGGTGGGGGACTGGGTACAGCCCAAACTGGCTCAGATACGGATCTTTCCCCTAGGAATACACAAGGCTGGTTTTGACCAGATCTTGTAATCAAAGATCACTCCCAAAGGAAGTTGGAAATCAGGAAAGGAATCTTAAAAGGGGCTATGCCCTCATCATTTTGACTCAATTTCATCCACTTTTCCTTCTAGACAAAAAGACTTATTTCATGTATTTCCTACATTGTTTTTCAGGCTGCATCTTATACTTGAAATAAACTTTACTTCTTGAATTCCTTAGCTTGTTTCAAGTACCTGCTCATGAGTGAAACATTTTTCTGACTCAAGTTGTTTATACCACCTTTAAAATGCTTTGCATATATTTTCTACATTACTACTTGCTTTATTTTCCACTTTCCACATGAATGCAAGTTTTTGGATGGACAGGTATTGTATTGAGTATTATAGTCTATGGAAGTTAGCCTTTGATTGATGTCCACATATAATTTCAGTTCAAGCAACCATGTAGGAACCTCTGCACTAGCCACACCTTCCTCCTTTTCTCAATTTGACCCGTTGGTGAACTAGTAAAATTCTGCACAGTCCTTTTCTCTTGAGTATCTTTTCCTATTATCATATCATCAGTTGTGCCCTGATAATCTTTAGCCTTAGATCACTCACATCAGTATTTTTTCCTAATATCATATCATCAGTTGTGCCCTGATAATCTTTAACCATGGATCACTCACACCATAACTTCGTCTTCTCTCTTACACCCTCATTGCTGAATAATGATGAAGAAAATCATGAAACCATTCTGATTGGGTCCTCTACAACTTTATGTTATAGAGCCTCAATGGGACCCTCATTGCTGAAAGACGATTCTACTATGCTACCCTCATCAACTCACTATCCCATTTCATATAGTGGTTCTTCTAAACCTTTTCATCCTTCCTCAAATCTCTCAAAGCTCCCACTTTCTCCACCCTCTCAGTTGAGAACTTTGTCTCATATTTTACTCAAGAAATTGAGGTCATTTGTTATAAACACCCTCTTTTCCTCTCCTCATCTCCTATCACTCAGATGACTTTTGTCACTTCTTTTTTCTCCTTCTCACAAGTAAAGAAATGATCCTTCTCCTTGCCAAATCCAATCAACCCTTATGCAAGTGATCACATTCCATTCTGTTGCTTCAGCAGATTGCCCTTTCTATCATCCCTACTCAATCACTTATCTTCAATCTGTCACTGTCTAGTAGCTTCTTTCCTACTGCTACAAACATGCTCATGTTTTTCACATCCTCAAAAACCCCTCACTTGATCTTTCAAGCGCTGCTAATTCTTGTTCCATATTTCTCTTTCATTTTGTGGCTAAGCATCTTGTGATTATACCACTACTTCCCCTCTTCATATTCTTTAATTTTCTACAATATAGTTTCCAAGCTAATTATTCAACTGAAAATATGCTCTTCCAAGTTAGCTGTGGTTTTTTATTAAACAAATCGAAAGGTCTTTTCTTAACCCTCATTTTCCTTAACTTCTCTACAGTCTCTCACACTGCTGATCAATCTTCCTTTCTTGATACACTCTTCTTCCTAGGTTTTTGGGACATCACTCTCTCCTGGTTCTATTTGACTTTTTTTCTGTCTCCTTTGTTAGTTACTCTTTCATGTCACCATGAACCATGAATGTTCCATCATTCTACAAACCAGGCTTTTGTCTAGGCCTTTTATTCTCTTTCTACACTACTTCGTTTAGTGATCTCATCAGCTTCCATAGATTTAACTATATCTCTATGATCATGATTTTAAAATTACCTATCACATCCTAATATCTTGGCTTATTTCTAGTTTGAAATCTCTAGTATACATTTTGAACTGTTATGTAGTGATGGCATCTTAAACTCAAGTCCAAAATGGAAATCAGTTTCTTTTCCCCAAATCCTTCCCCATCTACTACTTTCCCTATTATTGAGGGTAATACCATACTCCCAACCTTCCAATTTCACAACCAAAGTGTCATCTTTAATTTCCCCCATTACTTCTTGACCTTTCACATTCAATAGGTCACCAAATCCTACCTATTTCACCTTTGCATGACCTTTTCTCCTTTAATATTAACATTACTTTGTTGTAGGCCTTCATTACCTCAGTCCTAGACTATTGCTATATTATGCTGGTGGGTTTGTTTTATATCTCTCCAAACTCTAATCCATCTTTCACTCAGCAGCCAAAGAAATTTTAATAAGGTGAAGGTCTGAATATGTCTCAATAAATATGTGTCTCCCTATTGCCTCCAGGATCATTCACAAAATATACATATACATCATACACATACACATCAAACTCATACATAAAATCTACATACACATCATATACATATACAGTCTATATACACATCACAATACACATCATAACCTAGCCCCCTTTTACTTTTTGAGTCTTTTTACAATCTATTCCTCACTATATACTCTTTGATCCAGTGAACACTGGCTGTTTTATGGACAAAACACTCCATCTTTCAGCTCTAGGCATTTTCTCTAGCTTTCTCCTAAGCCTGAAATGTACTTCTTCCTCTTTAGATTTATTCTGTAAATGGCTTATTTGTATGTAATAACTTTCATATTGTCTTCCCCATTAGACTGAGAACTTTTATAGGTCTAGGACTGCCTATTGATTTTCTTTGCATCCACAGCATTAACACAATGCTTGTTACATAGTAAGTGTTTAACAAATGCTTTCTGACTCACTGAATAAAAATGACAAAAGAGATAGAATAAGAGGCAGTCAATTTTAAGGTAAGCTTCAAGGAAAAACAGAAACATTGAAGATTAAAAAATAAACAAAATAAAAGAAATAATCATACAATGAATATATTCTGCAAAATGAAAGTGAGTTGAAATAAAAAAAAATTAGACTCCATATAAAGACAATTTTGTGATAAGGAGAACCTCAGAAACAATAATGGAACAACTGTAAGAAATTCCAGAGTATTGAAGATCAACAAATAATTAATAGAAGGAATGAAGATCAATATTGAAGGAGTCAAAGGAGAATAAAAAAATAACATTTAGAAGAAATAATGGAAAATCTCTCTAAAACAATAATTTTTCTGAAAAATGGATCAGGTTTGGAATTCGAGAAAAGTATAGGTGGAAAAATTTCAGAACAAAAGAAAAAGACAAATTGGAGGAACTGAGAATTCTACAAACCAAGGCAACTGATCTTGAATATAGATTGTACCAGTGCAATCTGAGAAAGACTGATCTTCCCAAAACAAATGATGAAATTAAAAAAATAACTTTAACCTTCAGAAATTTATACAAGATTACCCAAAAAAAAGTGAAACAAAAAATGAGGTTGTAAATCCATTGATTGCCCAATGGAAAACCTCAAATTCAATGCATCTAGATATGTTACTGTCAAAGCACTAGAATTTTAACATCAAACATTTCTTCATATATCCTGTATGCATCCTTTAATAAGCCAAGAAGAGTACATATCATTTAAGATTATAAGACACAGGATCACAAAAAAGATAGAAGTCACCTTAGAGATACAATGAGAAAAAATAAACTGGAACATATAGTACTTCAAAACTCAATAACAATCTATTCATAAATCTTGCCCCACTTCAAAGCTACCAATTTTTAAAAAAAATTACTATTGTTACTTTCCAAACATTAGGAAATTAGGTGGTGCAGTATATTGAAAGCTGGACTTGTGTGACATATGAAAAATCTGTGTAATCAATAATCAATTTTAGTAATTATGTTAGCAGATAATTAACATTATGATGATTTGACTTTCTCTCATAAAATAAAGATTAATCATAGAGGCCACTCAATGCTTATATATTATAAGAAGAGTGAGTATTCCTGAAAGGTGGAAATTACTGAGAGAATGAATATCAGAATGAGACATTGGTTTACTTTAATGTAATGATCATGTCACTCAAGGACAAAGAGAGATTCATCACAAACCAGACCACTCCCATGTAGGACAATGTATACAAAAGAATCTATCCTCCATCTAGTCATTGAACAATGAACATTGGTGGTTTTTTTTTTTTTTTTTTTTGAGGCTGGGGTTGCTCAGAGTCACACAGCTAGGAAGTGTTAAGTGTCTGAGATCAGATTTGAACTTGGGTCCTCCTGAATTCAAAGCTGGTGCTCTATCCACTGCTCCATCTAGCTGCCCCCAACAATGAACATTGTTGAAGTAAAATTTCCACCTAGATTTTTTGGAGGGGGGAATGAATTCTTTGGGTAGGATCAGAAATGCCCTCGAGAGATTGGAGTATGAATGACAAAATTGAAAGGAAAAACTTCTTTCCCCTACCTCCCTGCCATATTAATTGGCTATTAATATAAGAAAGAAGTAATAATTTCTTTTACTTGGAATCAAGAAGACCTGGGATCAAATCTTGCCTCACATAATTACTAGATGTGTGACACTGGGAATGTCACTTAACCTTTATAGCTCCCAGTTTTCTCATTTGTAAAATAGGAGAAATAATATCACCTACTTCCCAGGGATGTTATGAGAATAAATTGAGATGTTTGTAAAGTGGAATAAACTCCAGTGGCTCCATATTGTCTTTAGTATGAAATAGTAATACTTCTATTTGCCATTTAAAACCCTTCACATCCCAGCTCCAACCTACTTTTGAAAACTTGTTATAGATTTTTTCCCTTCATGCAGTCTACTGTTTAATGAAACTGGTCTTTTTATTATTTCTAACCCATGCCTCTATTTCTCACCTCTGTACCTTTGCATAAGCTATTTCTTATCTCATTTTTGTGTTTTTTATATGTGCTCAGTATCATGAATTTCCTCACCTCTCCTCCCCAGAATCTATTGGTATGCCTATTTTCCTTTAAGAATGAACTAAAGGATGCCCAGCCCACAGGAGTGTCCCAGGCTAACAAGAGAAGACTAACTGACTGCTGTATCCTTGCTGTGGATGTTGCCCCTAGGGGAGGTCACTAGATGTGATCTTCATGTTTGCAGGGGGTGGGACTTCCTGGACAGTTCCTAGACATTTATGTATAGACCCTGGGTGGGGAAAACCATAAAGGTATTTCTGAAAACCTGATGAATAGATCCTATATCAGAGATGACTGTTGTCATCTAATGGATATATCTAAGTAGTCAATTTAAAAGGGATAGTGAAGAGGGTCTTCTTCAACCTGGAAGAATGGGAGCAAATAAGATTGAAATGGAAGAAATTGAGGTGACTGCCTTTTATGTTCAGTTTTGGTAAATCAGAATGCATCCTGATGGGAAGGCTCAAAATGGCCTTAGTCTATAACTTCAGGATGACTATTGTCTCTGCCATCATGGGACTTCAGAGACAACCTAAGGATTCCATCTACTTAAAAGGAAAACTGTGTGAATGTGGACCTGGTCAATGAGCTTATTATCACCCTGATAGCATATGAATGGGTAGGATGCAAAGGCCATCAATTTGGGCAATCATGCTGTGCTCCAGAACCCGGAAAGAAGCTCTGTTTACCACACACAAGGTCTGGAATTGACCAGAGAGATTTTGCACAGTCACACATCTTAGTGAGAATGGGAAAACTGGCCATTTCCATTCACAGAGGGAAGAAGATAGCCATTACATTCAGAATGGTCAGGGAAGGGATGTGCTGTGAGATGACCAGAAGGTCCTACTCTGGCATAGATTGGAAGGCTTACTGGTCTTCCTGGAAGGACAGCCTGTGAATTGGGGTATCTGCAATCCTGGCCAGCTGTGGCAGAATCAAGAGAAAATGACAACTTCTACAAACCTCATCTTCACTTTTTTTACTTTGGTCCTTAAAAAAAATAGACTCAGTTTAAGTACTGCCTTCTAAATGAAATGGGTCCTGCTCTTTCTTCAGTTGTAGATGCTCTCCTCTCCAAATATTCTGTATCAATTTTCCATCTACATAAATATAAGTATATGAAAACAGACACATATGTTCTTTTTCTCAGTCTCTGTTTCTCTGTCTTTGCCTGTCTCTTTGTTTCTCTGTTTCTGTCTCTGTATCTTTGTTTCTCTTTGTCCCTCTCTTTCTCTTCCCCTCTGTCTCTCTCTCTGTCTCTCTGTCTCTCCTGGGTAAGAATGTAAGTTTCTTGATGTCAGTTTTGTGTTTGTATTCCCAGTGCCTGTAACACTGTAGTCACTTAATAAATGTTTGTTGATTGAATGATTGCTAAAATAATCCAGCAAAATTCAACTTGACCATCAATTAAAAAATATGGACTTTCAGCAAAAGGGGGTAAAGTTTCTTTTCAAGAAAAAAAAGATAAGTAGGATATTTGATATTAATTTCATAGTCAATAAACTTTTTTTGTTAAATGATTTTATATATAATAGAATCCTAAGTACTGTAAATGCTATATATAGAAAAGGGACTAGAGTAGGGTTTTAAATAGATTTTCAGAATCTTGCTAATATCAATTTCAGAAACAATTATAGATTTGGATGTGATATACATTATTAAAATATTTTAAATTAAACCAAATAAGAAATGTCTAATTGTTCTAGGTATTACAAGAATGTAACTGAAAATGCCTTAGGTGAGTATAAAAACCACAAACCGAGGAATTTAATGATTTTGAAAATGAGGCCAGACTATATATAAAATATTTCATTTCCTAAATAACACTTTCTCCCTTTTTATGAGTACCACTTTTGAAATATGCAATCTCTTCTTTTATGAATTTTATCTATATTAAACTGTATCAATTTTAGTATTTCAAATGCAGACATGAATTAAAAAGTTAACCTAATAGGACAGATCCCATTAGAAATGTAGTTTCTGCTACTATATTGACCTATAAGATTATCATATCTATACATATTTTTGCCATCATCTAGCATCAAAAATCCCTGTATTTGATAAGCAAACACTAGTAAATACTTTGGTACTACTTTTATGTATCAGAGTTTACCTAAAGGAATTATTAATAAACCAGTTTAACTACTAAGCAAGGTTAAGAGTAAAATGTTTAGATTTACTGGTAAATTCTTTCTTGAAGCAAAAAGAAATCATCACCAGCATTTAAATTTTTGGTTGTTGAGCCATTTCAGTTTAGAGAAATGATTATTAAATAATCAATTATTGTGGATAGCTAGGATTAGGAAATCTCTGTCCTTGCCTCAAAATTTACTCCACTTAGACCATTTTGTCCAGGTGGAGTTGTTGCCCTACCTAAGTAGAGAAATTTACAAATAATTTAATCTAAGAATTTAATTTAATGTAATTTCAGGTTTCATTGTTTTTTTTTTCCTCAGGCTTGGGTTGGGGAAATATTGACCAAGGTTGGGAGTGGTCTGGAAAGAAATCATATAATATAAATCATATAATCAGAATCATCCCCTTCTCATTAAATTGGTCCATTTCTGATTATAATCTTCATTCTCTGAAGATTAACCAATCAGAGTTGATTTCTACCTTCAGAAATATCAACACTTCCAAGGGCATACAATCATTGAATGGGTTGCATGATGGCATTTGAGAGTGGCACTGACCCATTTTACTAATTATCTGCTACCATGATTAACACAATAATTAGTTACTCAGAAACTATGTCTCACATAGTTTTATCAGATCCTTGGGATGCCATTTGGGATTTTCTTAGCAAAGATACTGAACTGGTTTTTCATTTAGTTCTTCAGCTCATTTAAATTTATATTTGTAAAATCAATTCTGTGGTATTTGAAAAGTCGGAAGGTGAAATTCAACCTTAATTTTCTTGATTCCACACTTAGGAAAGAGATACTCATCCTGAAGTTTTTTTTTGTCCTTCATAATCCTAAATTTAAACAAGTTAAATTTAACAAAGTTAAATATTTAGTTAAGTAAAAGCCTTATTATGCTCAGGTAGGCCTCAATGGGTATTATCTTATATGTATAGGCCTTGTTCTTTACATTTGCAATACTGTCTATAGAGTTCCTTACTACATACTAAGAAGATGTGATTTGACCTTCAATAAAACTGAACCCACAAACCATTAAGGCACTATATGCCAGGCTCTTCCCATGTACTCCACATATTGAATCCCATAAAGATAATTTTGATTTCTTTTTTAGGGAACAATTCTAGCTTTTTCTTTTTTTGGGAGGGAGCTGAGAGGGAGGTTGAGTAATGTCATGATCTTCTTGTAATGTATTTAAGTAGTAAGGTAGTAAATAAAAATAAAATAAAATAAATAAAAATTACAAAGAAAGATTTCTTAGCTAGATGAGTAACTACAGTATTTTGGGTTGTTCACAAAGGATACCAGAACCAGAGCTATCTAATACAGTGGTTACTTATTGACAACTTGATTAAATTCTTAAAAATCCAGTGTTGTAAAAACTACACCGAACAATTTTCCATAATGATCTTGAAAAAATATCACTTAGTTATATGACAGAAACAGATAGAAACATTTTGATATGACACCATGACTACAGTTTACCAAAAGACACATAAGATGAATTCTTATACACTCAAGAATTATTAAAATTAATGTTTTGGCCAATTATATTTATAAACAGAAATTGACAATGTAAAATTGTTGTATAATTAATAATTTTAGATAGCTGTGATATAGCAGATTCAATTTAATCCCTACCTGTCTAAAAACAAAAGCAAAAAATCCTAAAAATATTAAGCCATAAAACCCTGTAGCATTTGCCTATAATTCAGTACTTACTATAATCATTATTCTAATATTTAAATCTGCATCTAAGGGATGAAGCATAGCCATATACTAGTAGTCTTTTTTTTTGTTTGTTTATTTTTCATTGAGTGAAAAAGGGAGGGAATTTAAGGTATAAAAAGACTGGAAAGATCAGAACAGGTTGGGGTGGGTTACATCACAGGTTCCAAAGGGCTTTGGATTTTATATTTGATTATAGTGGTGATTGGCAGCCACTGGGCTTTATTGAGAGGGAGTGGGGTGACATGCTCAGGACTTTGATATAAGATTTCACTTTGAAAAGTGAAACTTAGGAAGTTAAACAGATTCAAATATCAATAAAAAAACCAAACAAACCATTGTTCACATGCTTCTAGGTTTAGTTAAGATATTTGCTTACCAAGAAAGCTTGCTTTTTCTGATGGCCATTGAGAGAACAAGTAGCAGACATTTAAGGTCAACTTTTTTTTTAAGCTAATTAGAGTTTTCAAGCAGGATCCAGAAGCCAAGAATGCAATAAGTCTAACATTTTTCAGCTCTTGACATCTTTATTTCAAAAAGAGAAAGCAGGGAGAGAGAAGTTAAGTTGGTATTTACAGCTTAGGGATTTGGTGCAGGCCATGTCAGACAAGGGAGGAGGACCCTTCTTGGATAGGTAGGATTTATAACTTAGGTTTTTAGATAACATAACATAATTCTATTTCCAGGATAGTTTTGGACAAGGATGGAGTCAGAGTGATGTGTACTTATTGTTTTTCTTTTCTATCCTTCATTGTGTCCCAATGGTATGTGAAGATGATCTGAGCTTAACAAGAGCATAACAAGAGGAAGGAAAGAGAAGAGTGGAGAGCAATTGAATTTACACTTTTAAAAACAGAATATCAAAGATGAAGGACATCCTAGCAATGGAGTAGGAAGATGGGTTTACCTATTAGAAGATAAGCTTCCTTGAAGACAGGGATTGTCTTTCTTTTTTACTTTCATTTATATTCCCAAGCACTAAGCACAGAGTCTGACCATAATAAGTGCTTGCCAAATGCTTGTTGCCTGCTTCCCTAGAGGAGGAAGTGTTACCAAGAAATGCACTTATAACTGGAATGAGCAAAATTGATGAACAAGCATTTTCTCTTTAAAAACTTCATTTAATCTGAAGCTCATGAAAAACACAAGGAGAGGTCACTCAAGGGGAAGCTACTGAAATGGGGATATTATTATCGTAGAGATAAGTTTCTTAATCTGGGGCCTTGAACTTGTTAACAATTTTTTTTATGACATTTCAAAATAATTGGTTTCCTTTGTAATTTTCCATGTTTTATTTCCATTTAAAAACATTTCCCCCCCTTGGGATTCATGACACAAAAGAGGTCAAGAGTCCTTTTATTTGTAGTAATTCAGTTGATTGGAGAGTGGATAGTGGATAGAATGTAATAGATTCATGGATAGATATAAAAAGGAATCTTGAATTTTATTATGCTCTCTATTTTCTTTGGTTCTATATTCTTTCCTTAGAGAGAAATTGTTCCATGCTTTCCTAATCTGTTTATAATATTACCTTTTATGTATAAATCATGTACCAATTTTGACTTTATCCTGGTAAAGAGTATGAAATATTGGTCTATACCTAGTTTCTGTCATATTGTTTTCCAGTTTATTTTTCAAATAATGAGTTTTTGTTCCAAAAACTTGGATCTTTGGGTTTATCATATATTAAATTATTATGGTAATTTACTATTATACAATTTGTATTTATTTTTTCTAATAATCCATCACTCTTTTTTATTTTTAGCTAGTGCCAGACTATTTTTGAAAATTACTATTTTATGCTATTGTTTGAGATCTGGTATGCCTAGAATATCTTCCTTCACATTTTTTTCATCAATTTCCTTGATATCCTTGATCATTTGCTCTTCAAGATTTATTTTGTTATGATTTTTCTAGCTCTAAATAATTGACAAATGTCTAGAATGGTAAATGTCTAAAACAGCAATCTCACTTTTCAGATGAAAGCTTTGGGAATGGGTAGGGCAGAAGTGGGAATGTAGCCTAGGTTCTGAAACTCCAAATTCAATGTCCTCTGAACTATACTCCATTCTTTTTTTTCTTACTATATGCTGAATGTTTTATTTTAAAAAATAATTTTAATGTTTTTATTTTCAAAACATATGCATGGGTAATTTGACATCATTGCCCCTTGCATAGCCTTGGGTTTCAGATTTTCTCCTCCTTCCCCCCATCCCCTCCCTAGATGGCAAGCAATTCAATATATGTTAAACATGTTAAAATATATGTTAAACCCAATATTATACTCCATTCTTTATCAGTTAACTTTATTGGAATTGGTCTTATGTAGGAAATTCTTTTAAATGGGAAGAATTGTAGAGGGATGCAGATAGTGGGGGAACAGAATGAGGCTGAACACTGAAGGATATCTGGAGATATATCTCTGTCTTAGCTGGACAAGGGGATGGGGTAAGAGAGTTTTTCTCATTGTGTTTGATGGTCAGTCAGATTTTGTATTTGTGGAAGAGATACCTTGAGGAATTTCCTTAGTTTTTCTTCTTGGGATGGTAGTCTTAAGATAGTAATGTATTAAAAAGATCAACTTGCCAAAATTATATATATAAAAGGATAGTTTAACTTTGGGAAAACAATTAAGATACTGAATCACATAAATCAAGAAAGCAACAAAAACATAGTTTTATTGATGGATGTAGGAAAGGCTTTTCACAAAATACAATATTCATATGTATTAAAAACTGTAAAAGTATAGCCCCAGGAGGAGGAACTCACTACTTGAGAAAAAGTGATAGGAAAATTGAAAAGTAGTCTGATAGAAATTAAGTTCACACCTATACTTCGAACCATATACCAACATAAATTTCAAATGGATTTATAACCTAGACATGAAGATCTCATCATAAACAAAATAACAAGAAGAAAATTACCTTTCAGATCTATGTACAGAAAAAGATTTGATGATTAAATAATAAGAGATTAAATGGAGAATGTTGATTACATAATTTTTTACAAGGATTTTGTACAAACAGTTAAGTGTGTGAGGAGTATCTATTTATCAAGTTTCTCCAATGAAGAGTTCACATCCAAGATTAAAAGGAATTGATTCAAAGCATCAAATAAGAGTGATTTCAAAAGATTGATAATAAAATATACCTCTCACCTCTTAGATGAAATATATTAGATTTGAGATGCAGAATGAGATTTGCATTCTCAGACATGGCTAATGCTTTGATTTGTTTTGCTGAATTATGAACACTTATTGCAACAGATGATGATTTCTACTTGTACTGAGTGGTGGTTGGATTGGTAGATTACTGGATTACTGTGTAGTAATAAATATCAGAAGAAACACCAATAAACAGTTTTTTAAAAAATGTACAGAAAACAAAGCAGTGGAGACACATAGACACATTAAAATAGAACAGCCCAGTTACTACCTTGTTCTTTAATTTAATATATATATGCATACATACATACATACACACATATATATTTGTACATTTGTAAAAGCAAGTTGTGCATAAAAGAAGTTTATAGTTTCTTATATAAGACTCTTGGTCATTTTTACATTGTAATGCTTTCTTTGCTAATTACTAAGTCCACAATACAAAAGAAGAAAAGTAATGAGAATGAAGAGGGTCTGTTATATTACAAAGCAGTAATTATTAAAACTTCCAGTTTAAAAACAATGGAAAAGCTGATTAGTGAGATAGTCAAAGTGAGCAAAACCAAGAAGAAAAGAAACATACTCCTCTTTTTTGAGAAACTCAAGAAGAGCTAGAATCCTCAGTTAGTAACTCTTTTTTTTTGGACAAAAGCTGCTTGGAAGCATGGAAGGCAATTCAGTGGGAATCAAACATGGATCTATATCTTAGAAAATGTGCCATTATACATTCCAAATGTATTAGCAATCTAAATATGGGGTAAATCAAAAGACTTTTGGGAAACCCTGTATAAGAGGTCATGCTATTAAGAAAATCAAAGCAAAGTGGAAAATAATTTTTTTTAGATTTTATAAAGAATATTAGATATGGCTAAAATGCAATGACTATTGTTGCCTCTATATCTTTGAGGTTAAAACATACTTCTTCATTTCTATTGAAAAATAATAGCTATTGTAAGCACATGCTGCCAGTGGGAACCATTATTTTTTTTGTGTGTGTGGTTCACTTACCTGTTTTCTATTGAAAGGTCCTCTAGGCTTCTTTGTATATTGAGAAGTGATCAGGGCACTACAAAGAAAGGAATCAGTTTTTAAAAAGGAGCAAGAAGAGAGTGAGATTAGAATGACCCATATCCCACACTGAGTGAGGACAGAGGCAGACTTTGAATTCTTTTAACTGAAGCTAAGCATCTACTTTTAGTTTCAGAATGAATATTGATGAAGTTATGAGAGCTTTAAAGAAAGAGGAAATACTTGAATTTCCCGGATCAGTAAAAAGAAAGTAAAAGTTTCCCTTTTTATCTCTTTGTCCTTAGATCATGTTTATTTTCTACACTTAAAAGATTTTGATTATCTACCCTGTAGAAAACTCTCCACCTTTTGTTTTTTGTTTTTTGTTTAGGAAAAATTGATGAATTCTAATAGAAGGAAGATGATTTTTGTTTGGAGTTGTTGAGAGAGAGACAGAGAGAGAGAGAGAGAGAGAGAGAGAGAGAGAGAGACAGAGAGAGAGAGAGACAGAGAGAGACAGAGAGAGAGAGAGAGAGAGAGAGAGAGAGAGAGAGAGAGAGAGAGAGAGAGAGAGAGAGAGAGAGAGAGAGAGAGAGAGAGAGGGAGAATGAAAATGATTATTTTGGAAGGCTACAGACATGTAGGGGAAATCCAGCTCCTCAACACATCCCTGATTTCTAGCTTGCTTTCATAAAGACTCCAGAAAGTTCCCCTTAATCTGTTGCCTTTTCAATAGGTTGGGGAGGGAAGGGATTTGGATGGGAAAATAAAAATAAAATTGAAGGAAAAAAAGAAAGAAACTTTCCCCAGAGTGAGATTGAAGCCTTTCTCTGAAGGAGCAGAGATCTCATCTTGTTCCCATCTAAAGAACTTATTCACTCTTATCTGTGTTCTGAGATGCTTTCATCTGTATACCTTCTTAATTTCTGCTTGTTATTTTGCTTGGATAAGTGGATTTTGTTTCTATTTGCTATTTGTGAAGGGCTTTTGGTTATCTAGCATCTGGTGAATAGAAGTTCCACTGGCAAAGGTAAGCACACAATGCAATGCTGCTTTTTTTTTTTTTTTGAATCTATTAAAACCCCTAGAACAACAATATTTAGGGTAGAGACAGATTTAATTTTAGCCCAACATCACTTTTTTTTGGAGAGTGGAGAAAGGAGAACCTGGCCTCATGGGACCTCTAGCACCTTTCTGTCCCTTCCTGCTCGTTTCTCCTTCCCCAGTGGCTGATTGTTGTTGGCACTGTCTTGGGTTCTCCTCCCCTTAAGAGGTTGTTCCACTAGAGATCATTATTGATCACAAAATAGAAGATTTGGTTTTCCTCAAATTAAAAAGCTTTTGTACAAACAAAACTAATGCAAACAAGATTAGAAGGGAAGTAACAAATTGGGAAAATATTTTTACAGTTAAAGGTTCTGATAAAGGCCTCATTTCCAAAATATATAAAGAACTGACTCTAATTTATAAGAAATCAAACCATTTTCCAATTGATAAATGATCAAAGGATATGAACAGACAATTTTCAGATGATGAAATTGAAACTATATCCACTCATATGAAAAAGTGTTCCAAATCACTACTGATGAGAGAAATGCAAATTAAGACAACTCTGAGATACCACTACACACCTGACAGGAAAAAATAATGATGAATGTTGGAGGGGATGTGGAAAAACTGGGACACTGATGCATTGTTGGTGGAGTTGTGAAAGAATCTAGCCATTCTGGAGAGCAATCTGGAACTATGCCCAAAAAGTTATCAAACTGTGCATACCCTTTGATCCAGCAGTGCTACTACTGGGCTTATATCCCAAGGAAATACTAAAGAAGGGAAAGGGACCTGTATGTGCCAAAATGTTTGTGGCAGCTCTTTTCGTAGTGGCTAGAAACTGGAAAATGAATGGATGCCCATCAACTGGAGAATGGTTGGGTAAATTATGGTATATGAATGTTATGGAATATTATTGTTCTGTAAGAAATGACCAGCAGGAGGAATACAGAGAGACTTGGAGAGAATTACGTCAACTTATGCTGAGTGAAATGAGCAGAACCAGAAGATCACTATACACTTCAACAATGATATTGTATGAAAATGTATTCTAATTGAATATCTTCAACATAGAGAAGATCCAATTCAATTCCAGTTGATCAACGATGGACAGAAACAGCTATACCCAGAGAAGGAACACTGGGAAAGGAGTGTAAAATGTTTGCACTATTGTCTTTCTTCCCAGGTTACTTACACCTTCAGAATCCAATTCTTACAGTGCAACAAGAAATTTGGTTTTACACACATATATTGTATCTAGGATATACTGTAACACATTTAATATATATGGGATTGCCTGTCATCTAGGGGAGGGAGTAGAGGGATAATGTTGTAAAAGAAAATTACCCATGCATATGTACTGTCAAAAAATTACAATTATAAAATTAATAAATTAAAAAAAGAGGTTGTTCCAGACCTTATATCATATCAGTACATTCCCTGCCCTCAGCCCATCCAAGAGCTTTCAAAGGTCAATAGGTTTAAACAACCTATGTAGATATCTTGGACATGGTTTTATATTCATCTTACAGAGACCAGTAGTTTTATCCATTTAATGTATCCTTTTAATGACAGCCTAATCACTATGACTTCCAGCTTGGGCTCTGCAGAGTCCAAACTACTTATACCTTTTGCTAGGTATTTACCTTCCAGGTATACACAATTAAAGTTCCAATTGGTAGTTTTATATTCTAGTCTTAGAGAGTTGAAGCCAAAGAAAGTAGATTTGAAAGTGGAGACACTGAAGACCTGATATGATGGATTAAACACTTCCCTTTCTAACTCATCCTATATCATAAATATATCATGATATATATCATAATTATATATAAATTTATCATATATACCATATATCTATCATAAGTAAATAAATGAGTTACTCATCATAACTCATTTTTATGAAAAATGATAAATGGGAACTCCAAGGGCAAGTGGTGAAAGTATAGAGAGACCCTTGCATAATTTCTGCCTACTGTTATGTCCTTAGATAATGAGGCAAATTCACCAAAATACATTTCTCTTGTCTTATCAGGATAGAATTTTAGTTGTATGCCTCTAAGAACAGGGATATATACTCCTTCAAGAAGTTGGATGGCTCATGTCAAACAAAAATGGAAGACTTTGAAGAGGAAATTTTTTTCATGTAGTATTCTCTGGAGGTACAGCATATTCTGACCATATCATTAAATTTCATGCAAGAGGGAATCTTAGAGTAAGTGTAGGCAATGGCAGTGATACCAAAAGACTCACTGAGATTCAGAGGCTGGATCTTCCATCTCCTCTTTGTTTCTCCCACACATCATTTAACTGGAGGTATATACTTTCCTCTCTTCAGCCAAGAGTTCTTTTGCCCTCTTCATCATGTCCTTTTCACATCTCATATATTTGTCATAAAAAGCATTCTGTTCATGGCTCCTGTAACTTTTCTTAAATGTAAATTTCAGCTGAGGAGAAAAAGGAAATTTCAGCTTTAACCAGGATACTTTTAACTCTTAATGTTTCTGATAATTAAAAAAAAGAAGTGTGCAGATATGTTTGTATTTACATCTGTTCACATGTGCACATGTACTTGCTCATACACATACATATATACCTTACTGCTCCTTACATATATGAACCATTTTGGTTGTTTCCCCCAATGTGCAAAGGGCATTAAGTATTATAGGTATAGTGAGTCACCAGTTAGCTAGGATATATTTAAAATTTTAAAGATATTTCAGAGATGTAGTGATTGGAGAAACAAAGAATAAGGACTAAGAAGGAGTTATCTGATTTGTCTGCCTTTTGGCCTTAGCAAAGTCAAGGACTGTGCTAGGAAGCAGCATGATACTTTGGACAGAACCTTTGAGTTTGAAATCAGATCACCTGGGGTCGCAACTTGGCTCTATGTCCAAACTTGGGTAAATCACTCCCCATCGCTAAATTCTTCATGTGTAAGAAAAGGAAATTTAGCCACTTGACCTTTGAGGTCCTTGCAGCTTTGTCTATGATTCTATGACTGACTTCATAAATAATATGCTTCCTTTTTCCTTCCCTCCAGGCTTATTTGGGCTAATTCGTTCCATTAGATCATGAGGTCAGGGTGAATAGTACTATACTGAAAGAGTGAAAAAAACCAAGCAAATATAGTCTCAGAGGAAGTGGTTTCCAGAGGCATTGTAAAATTATGAGAGAAAGAAGCAAAGTGGGCAAAAGCAGGTAATATTTGGGATAATACTTAACTTTGCTAGCTTGAAAGA
The DNA here is from genome assembly GCF_048593235.1 of Sminthopsis crassicaudata. Taxonomy (NCBI): domain Eukaryota; kingdom Metazoa; phylum Chordata; class Mammalia; order Dasyuromorphia; family Dasyuridae; genus Sminthopsis; species Sminthopsis crassicaudata. The sequence continues at coordinate 579,043,442 of NC_133619.1, read as the reverse complement.
AATGTCAGCAATATTGTATATGATGCAGTGATTCTAAAAAAAACAAAACTGAATGGGAAAAGGTACAAGGAAGTGATTAATTATAGTATAAAAATGGGACATGAAGAATTAAATCAGAGAAAGCAGATTAGGGGGGAGGGCTGGTATTGTATTTTTATTCTCATCTGGGATGAAGAGGAAATAATGTGTACATTTGGAAGGGTGTAGAACATGCCTTCTGAACATGTAGAGAAGTAAGAAAACTGGGGAATGGAGGGGAGGGACTTTTAGAAGGGTTTGTAGATCGGGGTTTGGGGAAGTGAGCGGATGAGGAGACTTTGGGAGAGATGTGTAGATTGAGATTGCGGGAGGAGGAGAAAAGGGATGGGAAAGTTCTTGGAGGGATGGGTGAAGTGGGAGGATGGAGGGAGAAAGTAGGTAAAAGGGATAGGCTAAAAAGAGAGTCCAAGAAAGAAAATAAGATGGAGGGAAATTTACAAATTGTAATTATAATTCTGAATGCAAATGGGATGTTTATAGCAGTTCCCTTTATGGTGTCAAAAACCTGAAAATTCCCATCAATTGGGGAATGATTGAACAAATTGTGGTGTATGGTTTTGATAGAATATGATGTACCATAAGAAACGATGATCTCAATGATCTTAGAAAAGCATGGAAACAGTTTCATGACATGATGAAGAATGAAGCAAGAAAAAGCAAGAGAGCATTGTATATGAAATGGACAAAGGGTTGGTCTCCCCTCTCCGCCCTCTGTTCTAGGACAAAGGGTCTCTAGCTGGAAGAGAAAAGTTTGTTCAAGCTAGATTAAAGGAGGTGTTTTACACTTCAAAGAGATTTCTTAACAATAAGGAGTATCTAATCCACAAGGATGGTTGCCTGATGATATTCCTTAGCCCAGATCTCTCCCAAAATAATCTATGTTAAAAATCTGCCATTATAAGCCCCTATCTTTCTCCTGTAAGCGGGGAGACAAGTTACTGTTTAACGTCAAATGTAACCACAAGACTGAACCTGAATGCTTATAAACCTGTCCCTACTTCTGTTTGAGATGATATTCTACCCAGAGATCCCTCTTGCCAGCGAATAAACATTCTCTAAATTACAAACAGCTTGGCTATCTTGAATTTTATTGCCTGGGCTATCTCATATACAATAACAGAAATATATATGTATTTTTTTTCCTGAGACAATTGTAGTTAAGTGACTTTCACAGAATCACACTCTTAGGAAGTGTTAAGGGTCTGAGATCAGATTTGAACTCAGGTCCTCTTGACTTCAGGGCTGGTGCTCTAGCCATTGTGCCACCCAGTTGCCCCAGCAATATTGTTTGAAGAATGACTTGGTACAAGTATTATAAATACATAAATTAAAAATAAAGGACATATGAAGAAAGATGCTTTTTGTATCCAGAGAAAGAACTGATAAATAGAAATAAATATGGAATAATTTTACAAAATGTATACCTATTTTTATCTAATGGTAGCAGTCACTAGGGTAAGAGGGAGGCAAAATATTTATGTGATAACTTTGTTGTATATTTAGAGGGAAACGAACGTTGTATAGTAGTTTTACAGTTTTGTGTATAATCATCTTTTTTACTGTACTATGTTATGGAAAGATTTGTTTAATTCCTTAAACTAAAAACAAAATAAATAAATAAATAAAACTATTTTAGAAAAACTGGCAACAAGGTTCACTGAATCTGTAGCACAATTTCTTCTTTCTGACTTTCTATTTTTTCCTATGGGAATGCATAATAACCTTGTGGATGAGGAGAAGTCTTAGAGTTTAATAACTTTATCAGAGAGAATCTACTGGTAGCCATGATACATGGTAGCAAGCCTGGTGAAGAGACATGCTTGAACTAGTCCTGCAGTGGATGGCCCTGAAACCTATAATCAAGTGTTGTCTATGTCTCTCTTAGAACTGAATTGAGATTAAAGGACTTCCAGAGCCAGAGAAAGTATTAGTCATCTCAGGTAATAGAGAGTAGTGGTGGAACTACTACTGTAAATTTGAGTCTATTCTCCTTATGGATTAAAATGTTAAAGGAGAGGATGATTCAAGATTTGGGAATTTTACACTGGACTTTTGTTGATATGCCTTAGTTTGCTTTTTAATTCAACAGAGATGTTTGTTAAAAGAAATCATCCTGTTTATATATCTTAAAACCATATGTTTTGAAAGCCTTGTTCTGTGACCGACTCTTGTTTCTGTTTTTCATGATCTAAGTCTCTGAAGCATGTTATTAATTTCTAGAGATTTAATCTTATATAAAATTCACAATGCTCCAATAATTGTTCCAGGACCTTATGTTTTCTCATGATTTCAAGGTTAAATTACCCTTGATTAATCTTAGGAGGAGAGGAACATCCCAGTTACTGAAGTTTCTAGCTTTCTGGGAATTCTCTATACTTGCCTATAGGAAATAAGCCTCTATCTATCTTAGGAGTTTTTCATTAGAATTTAGAGTAACCCAGTTTATCAAGAAGAAAACCAACCGGAGAGGGCTGGGTAGAGGTGAATTCTTTTGCCCAGGTTGCTGGAGGTAGCTGAATCTCATGGTTAGGTGTTGTTCTAACAGGAAGGATTGTTCAAGAGGAACTGAAGACATTTTTTTTCTACCTCCTCATTTAATATGTCTCTCTCCTTTCTCCCCTCATCCATTAATTGTTAAGCAATCAGAGTTGATTTCCATCCTCAGGAAGATGTCCTTTTTCAAAGGCTTTTAAAATATTCAATATTTTCCAAGAAGAGAAAGTCAAATGGCCATTTAAAAATTATCTGCTAACCATAATTAGTACAATTATCAGTCACTCAGAAACTATGTCTCTTGAACTTTTCATATGTCATAATTGGAAATAATCAGTAGAGGGAAGGCACTGTAGGGCAGCTAAGTGGTGTAATAGTTAGAGCATAGGACTGAAGTCAGAAAGATCTGAATTCAAACCTTGGCTGAGACACTGATTTTGTGACCCCTATGCAAGTCACTTAACCCCTATTTGCTTCAGTTCCTCATTTGTAAAATGAGGACCCACTGGAGAAAGAGGTGGCAAACCACTTCAGTATTTTTGCCAAGAAAATCTGTCAGGCACTACAAGTCAGGCTTAGCTGAATGACTGAAAAACAATTGGTATTGAGGGGATCTGGGCATGGTTCTTGTAAGAGATGAAGTTCAGTTTGGACTTAAAGGAATCCAGGAAATGAAGATGAAGGAGGGCAGCATTCCATACACAAAGGACAGTCAATGAAAATTCAGGGAGCTGGGAGATGGAGTGTTTTTGAAAAGGGACAGCATGACGGATAGTTCATTGGGTCATATGTCCCGTCCCGCGAGACTCAGTCATTCGTGGGGAATAGAGGAGGATCCAGCCTGGAAGAAAATGGGCGAGAAAGAAGAGGGAGACCAAGCAGATCTTGTCAAGGTCTCATTTATTGATGGAAACAGCTCAAGTTATATAGGGTAGATCTAGGTGCAATACATGAGGACAAAGTTGGGAGGGGAAAGGGGGCAGGGGAGAGTAAAGGTATGTGCTACCTGCGAGAAAGGGTATGGGGGGGGACTGCAGGAAGGAGCAGACATTCCAGGAGGAGGAGGGGAAAGAGCATCCTGTGGTTACAATTCTTATCTGAGTCTCTAGGGTCGTTAAGCCCTGAGACATCTCTGTGGTTAATACAATACCATGGCTATGTGTTTACAAGTGTGGGGGTCGTTCTGCTTCTCTAGCCACCTGGTCACCATCTATTGCTAGATGCAAAGTTTATGGTCTGGTAATATTCCATGACTATAGTTCCTGTCACCGACAGTCATAGAATACATGAATGACACTACTGTATAATAAGACAGGAAAGGTAAAAAAGAAGCCTGCTTATGAAGAGCTTTAAAGACCAAACAGGTTTTTCTATTTGACCCTGGAAATTATAGGAAACTGCTAAAGCGGCTAGCGGTCAGGGTGGAAGGTCTAGTCAGATTTGCATTTTAGGAAGAATAGTTTGGTAGAGGAGTAGATGAAGGACTGGAGCTGGGAGAGACTTGAAGCAAGAAGACCCACAAGAAGATTCATGAAGTATCAAGGTATAAAGTGAGGAGGATTTGCCCTGTCAGTGTTAGAGGAAGTAAAAGGTTGTAGGTGGCAGGTAGGTGGCCCAATGGATCTTGTGCCAAGTTTGGAATCAGGAGCTCCTGATTGCAAATCTGGCTTCAGACACTTCCTACCCTTGTGATGCTTAACCTCTGCCTCAGCTTTCTCAAATGTTAACTGAAAATAATAAAAGTACCTACTTCCCGTGGTGGTTGTAAAGTTCAAATGAGATAGTTATTAAGCACTTAGCAGAGTGATTGGTACATAGTAGATACTATATCAGTCATTATTATTGTTATTGTCATTATTGTATAAGAAAAATGTTTCAGAAAGCAAAATCCACAGGACTTATCCACTAATTAGATAAGGGTGGTGAGCGATGGGGGAAGATATTAGAATAACATATAGGTTTCAAGCCTGAGAGGATATGCCCTGGACAACAAATAACAGAGAAGTTGAGAAGACAACTTTTTTTTTAGATTTTTTTTTTGAATGAGTTCCGTTTTGGACATGTTGAGTTTAAGTGGTCTAGAGAGAATCAGAGAAGATAAAATGCACAACTTCAATTAAAAGTTTGTCAACAACAAATCCAGTGCAGTTAAAATTACAAATTATTCAGTTAAATGGGAGTAAAAATCATTTCAGTAAGTGTCTCAATTAAGAGTTTCAAATCAATATATGTATTATATATATATGTATAATACGTACATGTACTGTGTATATATACATATCTGTTATAATTTAAATTTATAAGACTGGAAACCACTCCCCAATAGATAAGTGATAAAAGAATATAAATGTACAGTTTTAAAGGAAAAAATGCAACCATCAATAATCAAATAAAATGCTCTTAATTATTAGAAACAGAAAAATACAAATTAAATATGAAATTCCATCTCTTAGTCACTGGCAAAAAGTTTTCAGAAGCAGAAGCCAAGTTCCAACTAAAAACTATAGATAGGATCTCCTTCTGAAGTACCACTATCAGCTTCTTCTGAGAAAACATCCAAGGAGTGGGATGTGTGGAGCATTGGGGGATTTCCAGGAAACGACTGGATGCAATGGGAATATCCACCACCAGGGGGCAACAAGGTGCTATCATCTTGTAGCATTGTCAAAATCCTTGAGGACTTTAATGGAAGAGTTTGGTGTGACTGGAGATCAGAGAGGCTGATGGGGATAGGGCAGGGAAAAAGCTAAGTTTCTTTAGAAAGAATTCAAGTAGAAACTTCTGAGGTGCAGAGGCTGGGTTCCCACAAAAAGCCATAGTGCCATCTTCCCAAGGACGAGGCTATTAATGTTTCCTGTGGGGAGAAGAGATGGGGAATGAAAGGAAGGAATGAGGAGGGAAAGGGCAACAAAAGAAGGGGAAAGAGAAGGGATGAAGATGAGTAGAATAGGAGGCTGGGAAAGGGGAAAGGGAACAGGAGAGGGAGAAAACATAGTACAGAAGGATGGGGAAAAGAGACAGGGAGAAAATGAAGAAAAAGAACCATGAAGAGGGAAAAGGTGAGGAAGATTCAGATAGAAAAGAGGATAGAGAGAATTAGAGAAAAGGAAAGGCATCAATGAAATAGAAAAAGAATAAGGGAAAGGAAGCAAGAGAAGGAAATGAGGAGAGGCACATGAGGAGAGGGGAAGGTAAGTCAAGCATTTGAAAAGCTATCTATTAAATGTCCATCATGTGACAAGAAGAGAGGGATGCAAAGATGGGAACAGGGACTGAGCTGAGAAAGGAGAACATGGACAGAAGGGCATATAGGAATGGGAAGAGAGCTGGGAAATTTGGATGGAAGCATCAAATAACTTACCTGATTTAACCACACAGCTTTGACTCTTCTCTTCTGAAATGTAAAGAGAAATGATGTCAGTTCTAATCTAGGTCCATATCCTACCCTGCCTCTTATTCAAATCCTTGTTACTGTGACATATCATTGCCACTTCTGGAAAAGTGAAGGATAGGATGAAATGTTACTTCCTTCTAGAAAAGCTTCCCTGCTATAAGTATATCTTCCCTGCTCTGAGACCCCACAGCCCCATGCTGCCTCCTGTCTATATTGCAGTAGTTATGTGTTTGTATATGATTTGCCCTCTGAGAGAGTGAGCTTTAAGAGGAAAGAGCCAGCCTCCATCCTTGTCTTCTGAAGCATAGCTAAGCATATCATTAATGGCACAGTGGGACTAGGGCAGGGAGAACATATTAAGATTCCCCTCTCCTTGCCTCAGGTTTTCCCTTTGGAAAATGGGGACATGATTTCCCTCTCTGCCCCCATCTCCCATTTCAAACACTGGTCATAGAGAGACAGTTTGGCTAGAACTTGGATGTTAGTGACTCTCAGTTTACAAAATAGCTGCATATGATAAGATAATCCTCACTTGTACTTTGATTTTTGGTTCACAAGGAGTTTTCATATCTATGATCTCATAAGACCTTGATATTAGCTACCTGTGGAGGGAATAAAATTCCCATTTTCAAAATGGTGAAACTGAGGTTCTGAGAGGGATTTGCCGAAGATCACAAAAGGACTCTATAATAAAGTTAGGAATTCCAACCTCAAGCCTACAATCCAATTTTTTATGTCTCAAAGGCATGGTCATTGAAGGCCAGCAACTAAGTATAAATCATCATAGACTTTTAGAACTGAAAGGGACCTTAAAGACCAGTGAGGGGCAGCTAGATGGTACAGTAGCTAGAGCACTGACCTTGGAGTCAGGAGGACCTGGCCTCAGACACTTGACCCTTACTAGCTGTGTTCTCCTGGGTAAATCACTTAACCCCATTTATCTTCTCTCCTCATCCCATCCCAAATAAATAAATAAACAAAACCAGTAAGTGCAATCTCTCATTTTGTAAAATAAACTGAGGCCCAGAGAAGGAAATAGACCTGTTATGTTCAAACTTCAAATTGATGTCAGGATTGGGCTCAGAGCCAAAGTTTTCCATATCCAAGACCAGGACTCTTGAGCTGTAGAGGGCCAGGAGGTAAGAATCCATTCCAGGTCTTGAATTTTACAGTAACTTGGCTCACCAAAACTCCCTTTTCTTATTGAAATAGCAGAGACTGCTTGTCAATATAATAAATTCTCCAGCGACTGAAGCAAAATACAAACACTACTCTTTGGATTTAAGGCAAATCTTTGAAGTTAGGACAGGCAAGACAGTCCATAATGGAGACTAAAGGCATTTGGGAGAAAGATACTTGAGACAATGGTATGATAAACTTTACCCTGATGCATGTATCTCAATTATTTGCACCTCTAAGTAACCAAGATCCAGGGCTTAATCATTTACATCTCAATAGATCTTGTTTGTTAGAGAAAACTATAGGAATTTCAAAGAGTGTACTTTGTATCCAGTCTATGAGCATTTGAGGTATATATATATATATATATATATATATATATATATATATATATATATATATATATATATATATATATATATATTTACTTATTTATTTATCTCTCTGATTAATAAACTTTGAAGAGTTCTGTAATGTTCTTGGTGATTTTCTGGAAGTCTTGGAACAACCTTCATTTCAGTTGAGTAATCACCACAAGAACAACCAGGTGTTAAAGTCCAAATCCTTTATTATCTCCTTCACGATCTAGTTTCCTTGCCTGGCACCCTGGGCTAGCTTTCTTAGAGGTCTTCAGGAGTCTTGGTCTCAGTGGAGAAGTGCAGGAGGCCAGGCCAGCCACTATGAGGCTGATGAATCTCTCTGAGTCCAATGGCTTGTGCTTCAGCCTCCAGCCACCACAAGGAGAATGATGGAATGAATCTGTTTCTCAGTTCTCTTGTCTTCTCTGGCTCTGTCTCCAAGACTCTCAGTCCCCCAGGAGAGCCACCATGATGGTGTGACCTGAAGTGAATGAATCTGGCTCTGTGCTCCACCCTGGCTGAGATTGTCCCAGCTTATATGGTCTAGTGCAGTTAAATCCATTCATCATACTGAGTATAAGCCAATTGTTATATCACTAGGGAACCATTATTTGTTGTAATCAATCATACTGAACTAGAGAACTATTGTTCACCATGCTAAACTAGATAAGCATTGTCTCATCAATTCCACTGAGTTAGCACCTTGTAAGAATCTTTGCTTCAAGTTCAGAGTTCTGGTCCATAACAGAGTTCTAACTGGATTCTTTCTCCTGGCTTCCTGACCTCACACCCTTCATTCACTACAGGAGCTGGACTCCAACATTGAGCTCCCCCCCTTTTTTTCCTATACTACAACCTTCCCATTTTTGCTCTCCAATGTCCCAGCTCCCAGTCTGCTGTGATCAATACTCAGATAGGCACAGTTGCTACATGTTTGTCTGAGACTTCTGAGAGTCACCAGACTCTCCTGGGAAAAGTTAGATACAGAGAAAACCTCACTGGGTGGGATGAGCACTTCTCGCTCATCGGGGAAGACTGAGAAGTTCTTAATGGAGACCCCAAAGCATGTGCTCAGGGTAAAGAGGGTAGCATTGCCGAACCTCTGGGCCACCTGCTGCTCCTCAGAAGTAGAGGAGAATTGGCCAAGACAGATGTTGTCTTGGGCTTAAAGTGGGTGTTTCCCACCCCTCTGAATACAGTCTGCAGAGAGTCCTCCTTACAGCTCTCAGGAGCCCTCAGCAGTTGCAGGGCTCGCGTCAGGTAGAAATGCCAGGCCTTGAAGGCAAAATCGTCCATGTAGGCCTCAATAGACCTGCCCTGTTTCCTCACAGCTGAGTTGAGCTCCCGATGTCAGGGGTTGGATGAGTTAGTATAGACCATGATAGCCACTACATGCTGGATCTGAAATCCTGGGGGCAGGGAGAGGTTCTGATAACTTTTCAAAGAAGCTGTGGCAGCCTGCCATGATTCTCTGAACAGATTGTGCTGAGCCATTTCTTTATGAAGCAGGATGGGGGCAACGTGCTCCATATCCTCCACACAGCCAGTGTAAGCATCATCAAAAGTATCTGGAGCCATGTCAAGAATTATGGTCTTGCCTTTTGTCTATGGTGGGATAGAAGAAGAGAGAGAAGATATGAAGAAGGTACTCAGGGTCTCTGGGCTTTTATGGCCACCAATAAGGCTTTATTAATTCAGAAAACGTTATATTGTCTCTCCCCCCCCCCCCACTGGATGAGCTCTTTGAAAGCAGGGACTACCCTTTGTTTTTCTTTGTGTCCCTGAGATAAAACTAGGCCCATGCAGTGTGGAACTTCAGCCTAGAAGGAAAGTGCTTGCACCCTGAGGGAAGGGATCAGGCCTTCTCTTGTCTGTGCCAGGCACAGAGTAGGCAATGAGCAAATGTTTGTTGACTGACTGACAATGGCAGGCAGTATAGTATGAAAAAGCACTGTCTCTGAATTCAAGACATGAATTCAATTCTTCCTTTGCTGGTTATTGCCTTTACTTTCTTGTGGCTCAGTTTTCTCAACTATAAAATGCAGCATGGAGATAGCTTGCAGAATGCTGCTGAGTCAGGAAGACATAGTTCAAATACAGCCTCAGACATCAGCTGTGTGACTGTGGGCAAGCCATAAAACCCTGTTTGCCTCAGTTTGAAGTGGGTTATGATACCTTTAAGAAACTGTATTTCCTATTGATCTGTGATTCCTTTCAGATTCCCAGCCCCTCCTGGCTGAGGCATATCTTTCCCAGATAAATTATCTTTCCAGGATGCCAGATGTTCAATTACAAATCCTGGTCAAAAGCATCTCTTTGAATTCCAATAGGAGGTTGGGGCTTGTCCCAGCCCCTACTGGTTCTGACCTGCTCAGCTTCCCAACCCCCACTAAGATACCCAATATAATGAGCTTCCGTGGCTCACTCAACTGCCAGGACTTTCTGTCCACTGAGAACTGCATTCTCAGTGCAAAACTCCATTTTCCATAGACCTGCCACTATAGAGGTCAGTCTCTGGTTAAACTGATTTCTATCTAATGATAAACTTTCATTTTGCAACTAATATTCTGGAATGAGTGAATTCTTTCACTCCCAAAACCTGCAGCCGATTTAAAGGGGATTCTTAATGACTCTCTTATAGTTACTAACCTCTAGACCACCAGGAATCTAGACTACTCTAAACCTCATCAAGTTCCTTAACTGTAAAATGAACTGGAGAAGAGAATGGGAAACCACTCCAGAATCTTTGCCAAGAAGACCTCAGATAGGATCATGAAGAGTGGGACTTGACTGGAAAAATGATAGAACAACACGAGGCGTTGGGCTACATGGATTGTGGATTCTGGATCTATGAGCAGGAAGTAACTTGCTCAGAGTTAGGCAGCTGGTAGTGTTAGCATTGCAATTGGAATTCAGCTTTCTCAGTGGTTATTTTACTGGGTTCAAAGACCCTTGTCCTGTAGGAAAGACAGAAGATCTGCTCCCTTCTCTCAAGGTGCAAGTACCTTCCTTCTAGACTGGACCTCTGCTAGTTTATCTAAACTTTTCTTCTGCTCTGGGGATGACTCAAGGGTTCAAGAGGTACTTGTAAAACATCTGCCAAGATTTACCTTCCTAGTTTGAGCTTACTCTAGTCTCCTCTCCACAGTATCTTAGCCAGAAAAATCTATACTCCTCATGTGAGCAGTATTTAAGGCCAGACAAGTGAGTCTTTGCTCCAAGGCTCATAGGTAGAGAGGTAGCACTACATACATCAAGAGGAAGTCATGAATATTTTAACTGCTAGCATCAGATGTAGTCATCTAGTCTATCAGTTTTTCTGTCTCTTAAATTACTTCTCAAATATTGGTGGGGCTTCCTCCTGCTTTGTCCTAACTTGGGATCACAGCGTCCTTTATAGCAATGGAAAGGATCTTAGAAGGTCTCTTCTCATTTTTGGAAATAAGGAAATTCAGGTCCAGAGAACTGAGCTGATTTTGTCTAAGGGTTTCCCAGCTTTAAGCAGAAGAAGGGGAGATTTGAACTCATGAGCTCTGACTCCAGAATGGGAGTTGAATTTAGCTTCAAATATTTACTTGCTATGTGACCCTGGACAAGTCTGCTTCAATTTCTTTAATTGGAAAAATAGGAATAATAATAGCATCTGCTTCTCAGGGTGGTGGTGAAGATTAAAGGAGATGACATTTTAAAAAGTGCTTTATTAACTTTAAAGGTGTATTAGTTATTCATAGTATGTACAATGTATTTCTAAAATGCTGTTATCATTTAAGTGTTATTATTGTTAGGCTCTAGGAAAAGAGGAGGAAGGATAGATTGCTTTTAGCTGGGAGGGGTTAGAGAAGGTTTTGAGGAGAAGGTGGCACTTGAGGGGAGCTAGCCTGATTGAATATATATAGAGAGGAAATTGCAATTAGCCCATGATGAGTAGTCTGGTCTGGATGGAGCACAGAGGGGATATAGGGGAGATGGGGATTGGACTTGTGGTTTCATTGATTTAGGGTATTCCAAGATGAGGAAGCCCTTTCTGCTAATGCAAGTCAGCGTCTTCTCTGAAACTTTGTCTTAGAAAATTGTGCGGGGAACTAGGGAGTAAAAGACATGCTTTAAGTTACTCAGCCACCATGTGCCCAATATGGAACTAGATCTCAAATCTTTCTAACTGTGAAACCAGCTCTCAGTCCATGACATCATATTCAAGAGGACTGAGAAGGGCAATAAAATGAAAAAAAAAAAGCCTATTAATAGATAGCTCAGTATCTGACAGTGGAGGCAGACTTCTGAAGTGTTTACATTTGATCTTACTAGCATAGTAATGATATTATATTATATTATATTAGAATGATATTATAGCTATCCACTTTAATATGTGCCTTAGTCCTGAGTTTGTTTCTGGAGTTTGAGAACAGACAAAGATTTAGTCCTGATTTCTGTTTTCAGAGATCAGAGTAACCTGGAGCACTGTGGGAAGATTTCCTGGAAAGGTGGAATTTGATGAGGAACAGAGGTGAGAGCAGAGCTTTCTATGATGCACTCAAAGAGCACATTGCTGTAGCAGAGTTTGGACAAAGATAGTGGAGAAGACATCTCAAAAATGCTGAAAACCCAAATGGAACTGATTTTGGGGAAAGCTGTTGCTGACATACCTGCAGTTAGGAGCTGGCATGTGGGCTCCAGGACTTTCTTAGTGTGAGAAACAGAATGGTGGTGAGCAATGTTTGTGTGTTGGAGAGAGAGGGGGGAGCCATACCTGAGAGATTTGCAGTGAAATGAAGACCACATAGGTAACCACAGCAATGGTGAGAAAGCACATCATGTCCTGTTTCTCTGGGAGCTGCAGAGGCAAGATAATGTTTTTAGTCCATCATACCTTTTTTATTCTAACTTTTTATTTTCAAGATAAATGCATGGGCAATTTTTCAGCATTGACCCTCGCAAAACCTTCTGTTCCAACTTTTCCCCTCCTTCCCCTCACTCCCTCCCCCAGATGGCAGGTAGACCAATACATATTAAATATGTCAACGTATATGTTAAATACAATATAGTACACCACACTTTTTAAAGAAAAGGAATTATTTTTCTATTTGTTATTACATATCTATTTTTTGTAATAATTATTATTTAACTTCACTCTTAGTAAAAAAGGAAAATAGACTCAGAGAGGGTTGATGGTATATTCATCATCAGAGAGATGGAAGATGTATCTCTGCTCTTTATTATTTTAGCATTAAAGATCTGTCCAACTCCTCGTCAGTGCTTCCTATATGCCAAGCCTTGAACCAACTAAAGAAGCAGTGAGGATTCAGAAAAAAGCTAAACAACTGCTATCTCCCAAGAGCTGATTTTCTAATTAAAAAATACAGCTTGTAAATAATATGCTCTGTAGAGTGTAAATGCAAGTTAATCTTAGAAAAAAGATTCTAACAGTTTGGAGGACTGGCAAGGCCAGCTTTAGAAGGTACGGAAGAAAGTCAATATAAAGACAGTGTTATTTCTGAGGAACTTAAAATCTTATAAAAATGAATGCTAAAATTTTTCTTATCATGGTATTGCATCAAAAAATAAAATGATAAAAATTGTTTTTGCATATAATTGACAAAAATAAAAATTATTTAGAAAAATTATACCAATAAATAAAAATATGAATAAATATATAATGTACATATAGGCACATACTTAGGGATATATATATTGCATGTGTGTGTGTGTGTGTGTGTGTGTGTGTGTGTCCCCTTCTTTATTTATTCAGCCACCTACTTCAGAATATCATCATCTCATTTCTGGACTATTGAAAAAGTCTTGTGGTTCGTCCCCCAGCTTAAAATTTCTCCCCATTTTGTTCTATCCTATACTCAAATAACAGGGAGATTTTTCTGAACCTTGGATCATTCCCATCCCCTACTTAAAATAAATTTTACCATTTGACCAATAAGGAAATGGAGAAAAAAACTATAAGAAAGAATAAAGTTAGTGAAAAAATATGCTCTGATCTTCATTCAAAGTCCATCAGTTTTTTATTTAGTTATGGTTGGCACTTTCCTTCTTGAGTCCTTTGTACTTGGCTTGGATCAGTGTCGCTGAGAAGAATTGAGTTAATGATAGTTGATCATCAGACAATTTTGCTGATACTATGTTTTCCTGGTCCTATTCATGTTGCTTTTCATCAGTTTGTACAAGTGTTTCCAGGTTTTTCTGAAATCTGCTTTATTCATCATTTCTTATTGCATGATAGTATTCTATTATATTCACATATCACAGCTCTTATTCAACCATTCCCAAATTGATAAGCATCCCCTCAATTTCCAATATTTTGTTACCATGAAAAGGACTGCTCTAAATATTTTTATACATAAAGGTCCTTTTCTTTTTTTATGATCTCTTTGGGATAAAGACCTGGTCAGTGGTACTGCTGAGTCAAAGGATCTGCAGTTTGATTGTCCTTTGAATAGTTCCAAATTGCTCTCCAGAATGGCTGGATCAGTTCACAAGTATACCAACAGTGCGTTAGTATCCCAATTTCACCACATCCTATCCAGCACTTACAATTTTCCTTTTTTTTTTTGGTCATATTGGTCAGTCTGATAGCTATGAGATATTATCTCAAAGTCATTTTAATTTGCATTTCTCTAATCAAAAGTAATTAAGAGCACTTCTTCATATGTGTATAGATAGCTTTTATTTCTTCATCTGAAAACTTCTTGCTCATATCCTTTGATCATTTATCTCTCTTTTATATTTGGCTCAGTTCTCTCTATATTTGAGAAATGAGTTTTTTTTTTTTTTTTTTTTTTTTTTTTTTTTTTTTACCAGAGACACTTGGCTGTAAAGATTGTTTCCCAGCTTTCTGCTTTTCTTCTAATCTTGGTTGCATCGGTTTTGTTTGTACAAAAGCTTTTTGATTTAACATAATCTAAATTATATATTTTGCATTTTGAATGCCTTCTATTACTTCTTTTATCAAGAATTCTTTTATCCCTTTCCCATAGGTCTGACAGGTAGACTATTGTTCAATTTTGCTTATGATGTTTCCCTTTATGTCTAAATCATGAACCCATTTAGATCTTGTCTTGGTATATGGTGTGAAATATTGGTCTATACCTAGTTTATGTCCTATTGTTTTCTAGTTTCTTTAGCAGTTTTTGTCAAAAAATGAATTTTTATGCTAAGAGCTAGAGTTCTGAGGTTTATCAAATACTAGATTAGTTTTGTCCTCTTTCTCCTTTTATCTCTGTGCTCTTCATCAGTGTTTTGTCCCATTCTACTATTTGCCCTGATCTGCTTCCCTTCTATCAGTTCTCCCCTCCCCCCTGCCCTTTTTTATTTAATCTCCTCCTCTCCTACTTCCCTGTCAGGTAAGAGATATTTCCATATTCAACTGATTGTGTTTATTATTCCCTTTTTGAACCAATATAAATGATAGTAAGTTTAAAGTGATCACTCACTCTCCCACTATATTAGGTTTTTCATGCCTCTTCATGTGAAATAATTATACCATTCTATCCTTTCCTTCCTTCTGTACCAAGTGTACTCTTCATTCTCATAATTTAGTTTTTATAATTCCTTCAAATTCACTTTTTACCTATATCCTCTCTGGTTGTACTATTACTAAGAATTGTAAGTATCATTTTCCTGTGTAGGGGTGTAAGCTTTTAGTTCTATTGAATACCTTATGGTTTCCTTTTTTTTTTTTTTTTTTTGTTTTGTTTTGTTTTGTTTTGTTTTGTTTTGTTTTGTTTTGTTTTGTTTTGCTTTTGTTTTACTTGTGCTTCTCTTGAGTTTTGATATTGGAAGTCAATTTTTTGATGTAATTTTTTTTCTTTCTTCAAATCATTGGCATAAAGTTTATTCCCCCAGCTCACCTCTGAAACACATCCAGTGTGTGACAATTTATTTAATTTACCCCCAGTTACATTCAAAACAATTTCTTTTACATGTGTTTAAAATTTTTAAGTTCTAGGTTCTCTCCTTTATCCTGACCCATAATTAAGAAATGAAATATGAAGTTAGGCAAAACATTTACATAAAAGTCAAGTTGTGAAAGAAATCATAGTTCATTTAGTTCTAATCTCCTTATCAAAGCTTGAAATCCTTCTATTTCAGTGAATGACCATTTCCCCCTTGAAGTATTATGCATCATTTCACTGGGTCAGTGTTCTGAAATTTGGCACATGTTCCTTGGAATCTTTCTTTTGCAATCTCTTTCTCTGAGGAGATTGGTGGATTCTTTCAATGTTTATTTTGCCCTTTGGTCCTGGATAGAAGGGCAGTTTTCCTTGATAATTTGGAAGATATTGGAAAATTCTATCCAGATCCTCCTTTTGATTATGGATTTCAAATAGTTCAGTTATTATGATATTCCCTCTCATAGGATCAACAGATCCTGGAAGATATTCCAGGCCTGTTATTTTTCCCATGAGGTATTTTACATTTTCCTTCATTTTCTCATTAAAAAAATGTTTTTGATTGATTCTTGAGGTCTCATAGAGTCTTGATCTTCCATGTGCCCAATTTTAGTTTTTATGGTAGTTTTCGTCAATTATCTTTTTTATTTTCTTTTCCATTTTAAGGAGTTCTTTTCTTCAGTGGATTTTTGTATCTCCTTTTTTATTTGGTAATTCTATTTTAAAGTAATTTTCTAAGTTGTTGACTCTTTTTTTCATAATTCTCTTGCATCACCCTCATTTCTTTTCCCAATCTTGCTTCTACTTCTCTCACATGATATTTAAGCTCCTGTTTGAACTCTCCCATGAGTTATTTCTGGGCTTGGGACCATTTCCCATTTATTCCCATTTGCCAATAGATGTTTTGACATTGTTGTCCTTGTTTGAATTTGTGCCTTGGTCTTCTCTGTCACCTTAATGACTTTTTATGGTGAAATTATTTTTTATTTTTTGCTTTTCTATCTCCTCTCCTCTCCTTTCCTCTCCTCTCCTTTCCTCTTCTCTCCTCTCCTTTCCTTTGTCTATCTGTCTGTCTATCCTCTCTGTTTCTGTCTCTGCCTCTCCCCTTTTCCTTTCTTTTAAGTTTGAGCTCTGCTTCCAGGGTAGAAGGAGTACTATCTCAGACTTCTTGTTTTAGTAGCTACAAGCTGGGATATTTACCTAGTGCTATATTGATGTTGTTTTAAAACCTATGGGGAAACCCTCTTCTCTGGGGCTGGCTGAGGGGGATGGGTAAAGTGTGGCTGCTGTTACTGAAGTGTATTGGGGTCTGGCAGCTTACCCGTTGTTGAATTGGGATTCTAGTGATGGTATTTGCTATGTACTGAGGCTAGGTGAGCTACTTCTGTAATTCCCAGGTGCTACCACCAATCTGGCCACTGATGGATTCTCAATCTCTCAGGGATATGCTGAGGTATGTGGTGGTCTAGGTGCTGGAGGATGTCTAATTGCTAGGCCTACCTAGGGAATGTGGTGGTCCCCAGATTTGGTGTCTAGCAGGCTCCCGTGATTTTGTCAAAGCACTTGGAAAGTCTTGACATTTGTTTGTTCTACCATCCTGGGACTCAGAACATCTGGCTGATTTGTTGAAGTAGGCTGTGCTACTGGTTTGCTGGGAACTTTCCTCTCTTGGATTGAGCCCCTATCTGTTCCTTGAGTGAAAGGGACCCTTATGGCCATTCCTACAAGTTTCCTGGGCTAAAAGATTGTTTCAACCTGTCTGTTGGGATGACATTCTCTCTATGTTTATGAAATGAGACCTTATCAGAGAAACTTGCTTCAAAATTATTTTTACAATTATTTTGCTTTCTGTTTCCCCTCATTAATTCTTTCTTTCTTTTCACCCTGAACCTCCTCAAAAGTGTTTTGCTACTGACCACTTCCTCCCCCAATATGCCTCTCTTTTATTATTCTCCTCCACATTGCATGTTATTTACTCTTTTCTAATGTCTTTTTAAAAAGCTTTTTATTTACAAAATAATATATATAGATAATTTTTGACATTGGCCCCTACAAAACCATGTCCTAAAATTTTTCCCTCCCTTCCCCTTACCCCTAGTTCAGTTGGCAAGTGATCCAATATATGTTAAACATGTGCAATTTCTCTATACATATTTCCATAAATATTGTGCTACATAAGAAAAATCAGAAGAAAAAGGAAACAAACTTGGAAAACAAAACCAAATCAAGGATACAACAAAAGTCATGGAAATACTATGTTGTGGTCCAGTTTCCATAGTCCTCTCTCTGGGTGCAGATGGCCCTCTTCATTACAAGACCAATGAAACTGCTCTGAATCACCTCATTGTTAAAGGGAGCCACATCCATCAGAACTGATCCTTGTATAATCTTGTTGTTGACATGTACAATGATTTCCTGGTTCTGCTCATCTCACTCAGCATCAGTTCATGTAAGTGTCTCCAGGCCTCTCTGAAATCCTCCTGCTGGTCGTTTCTTTTCTTTTTTTTTTTTTGGCTGAAGCAATCAAGGTTAAATACTCTTGAAGTGGAAAAGCACCCCAAATGGGACCGTGAGAAACATAATCTTGAATCTTTGTAGTTAGAAGTTTATTACTAGTTCTTCACTTCCTAATTCAGATGGTATTTTTACACCCTCAGATGTGCTGTGCTGAAAAACTTGAGACCTTGACAACCTGATAAGCTTAAAGAAATACTGCTTATTGCTGTCTGGGAATGACCCCCTTAGTGTGATAACTTTTTGCCTCCTGTTTAGAATAGAAATTCCTTTATTATGAAAAATGTATCAAGAAACCTTTTGATGTCTCTCTCTCTCTTCTCTCTATAAATATATGGCCCTGAGGCCACTCATTAGTGACCTCTCCAGTCTTGGTGTTGGGGGATCAGTCCTGGCCAGTAATAAACACTCTTAAAACTTCATTATTTTGGCTGCCCTGTTTTTCTCTCGCCTGGGTACTTCACTCTTTGAGCCAGTTCTGATGAGAGTAAGTTTCACATATCTCCTTTTCTTTCATCTCTTTTCCTCCTCTGTAAAAGCTTTTTCTTGCCTCTTTTTTATGGTAGATAGCTTGCAAAAATGTAGAGGGCTGCAGATAGTGCAGGAACTCTGGGTAAGGTATAAGACCCTTCAACTCAGAGGAACCTGCTGACAAGGTCTGGTTTGTCTCCCCACCTCCCTTTGGTGTTCTCATTCTTCCTGACAAGTCAAGGAGAGCATGACCACCTGTGTTCTACTTGAAGCAAGGGATACTTAAAGTATATAGATGCATTTACATATCAATAGCAGGGTGCTTATAGTTATCACTATGTAATGCTACTCTAGCTAGCACTTGCTCAATAGGATGTGATGATATAATGGTTCTCTAGTTGGCACATATTTAGTGTGCTGTAATGATATAATCATAGTCTGGTATTTAAAGGCTGAGAGGACTTGAACTAAGGAAACTCCATCTTTGACCATCCTGGTGACTCTCCTCCTTCACTCCTCTACTAAGACCAAGGTTGGTCCCAAGATCCTCCAGAGAGCTAGTCCAGACACCACACAACACTCTCACCCCCTAATTCCATCATTTTAAAAAAAGATAGTAACCCTTCATATTCAACTCACACCTATACCCTCTGTCTATGTGTATGCCTTCTAACTGCCATAATATTGAGAAAGTCCTAATGAGTTACAAATACCTTCTTTCTCCAGAGAATTGTAAACAGAAAAATCTTATTAAGTCCCTTATGATATCACTTCTATTCTATGGCTTTGCTTACCTGTTTTCTATGGAAAGGTCCTCCAGGCCTCTTGTATATTGGGAATTGATCAAGGTTCCACAAATAAATTAATTAGTTTTAAAAAGGAAGCAAGAAGGGAGCTTAGAACTGGCCTTTATCTCACCCTGAGTGAGGAGAAAGGCAGGCTCTGTATCTTTTTAATGAAACTAAGCTTTTGGCTTTAGTTTCAGAATGAATGTAAGATGAGGTTAGGAGAACTTTGGGAAATAGAGGAAATATTTAGGTTTCAGAATCACTTGGCTAATTGGTTATTGTCCTTTACATTGGAAGAGGAACACAATAACATTACTGTGTTAGAGTTAAGTTACAATGTGTTCGACTGTGGCTGATCAGACCAATTGGGAGATAATAATCAGTAGAGAGACAGTAAAGGGTTCCCTTCTTATTTCACCCCTCTGTCTCTAAATTAGGTTTACCTTCTACATTTAATAGATTTTGTCCTCCTACTTGTGTAGAAAACTCTACCTTCTGCCCTGGCTTCACATGTTATAACTTCTTCACAATGTGCACCCCTTGGTCCCTGGACATTTCACATTTTTTATATAGAAATACAATCCTCCCTATACTCTAGTTCTCCCTTACTCTTAACAGCATTATTGTTATTCTGAGTCCCAGGTTCAGAGTTTCCTTATAGCCTTCCTCCTGCTAGGAAGCCAGATTGAAAGCCTTAGCATCCCCTTGGATTCTCCATCCTCTTTTGTCACTGTAAACTTAAGCAGTCATAAAATCCTATGTGACCTGGAGAATAGAAAGAGAGAAAATAGGAGGAGCAGCTTTCTGGGGAAAGATGATGAATTCTGATTGGGGGAAGATGATTTGATAGTTGGAGATGTTGAATATAAGGTGCCACTGGAAATTGATGGATGAAAAAATAGGCACTACCCAAGTGCTTACTGTATAAAAAGCATTGTGCTCAGTGCTATAGATTCAAATAGAAAAGCAAGAGAATCCTGGTTTTCAAAGAGCTTATATGCTAATAATAATAGATCTAATTTGTTTGAAGAGACATACTGCTGAGTTCAAGGAATAGTTAATATTTTGACAGATACAGTTCATGATTGGGATCATGAGATCTTGGATTTTGGTGGACATTAGAACTCATGTAGACTAATTTCTTTATTTTAGGGATGACTCAACTTAAGTTGAGGTTCCCTATAGTTCACAAAGTGGCACAACTAAATTTGAATCCAGGGCTTCTTACTCCAAACCCATTACTTTCTCCAAGTTTACTACACTCTGGGATTGGGACAGAGTATCATTTCATTGCTTTAGGGAACTCATGAATGAAGAAGCTCCCTTCACCAATTCAGGTTGATATTTTCTCCGCAACTTAGTCTTAGAGTTGTTTGGAACATTGAGTGGTTATTTGATTATGTCCAAGCTCTTGAATTGTCAATTGGTTAATAAACATATATTAAGAACCTACTGTGTACCAAGCACTGTGGTAAGTGCTGGGGGTATGAAGAAAGGCAAAAGATAGTTCATGCTGTCAAGGTGATAATACTCTAATGGTGGAGAATCATTATGTCAAAAGAAATTTTGGTTGGTCCTTTCTTTGGTCAATGAGGCAAACAGAGGATATAATGCAAAAATAGTTTGTTATCACACCAAGGCATCAGGCAGTGTTGTGTAGCCACTTATTAATAGTGCACAGTTTTTATATGGAGGAATAACTTCTATGGGTAAGGATAATTGATTGGTACACATATTATAAGGGAAAGAATTTTATGCTACATAAGTTTTGTCCTCATGTCTAAGTAGGAAGATATTTTCAGGTGACTCTTTCTTTCCAGGCCATTTGTGCATGTACCCAAAGATTAAGCAAGAGTTCAGTATAGAATTATTTAGCCTTACTGTAAAATTATAGTTGATCATGGCATAGATCAAAGTTCTTTTTTATTTGTTTTTATTTATTTTTATTTTTTAAAGCTTTTTATTTTCAAAACATATGCACGACTAATTTTTCAACTTTGACCTTTACATAGATTTGTATTTCAGATTTTCCCTTCCTTCCCCTCCCTGCCTCCCCTAGATGGCAAGCAATCTTATATATGTTATACATTTTAAAATATATGTCAAATCCAATATGTGTAAACATATTTATACAATTCTCTTGCTGCACAAGAAAAATCAGATCAAAAAGGAAGGTAAGTAAGAAAACAAAATGTAAGCAAACAATAACAAAAAGTGAGAATGCTATGTTGTAATCCACATTCAGTTTCCAGAGTCCTCTCTTTGGGTGCAGATGACTCTCCATCATAAGACCATTGGAACTGGTCTGAATCACCTCACTGTTGAAACAGTATATCAGAATAGTATATCAGAAATGGCCATCATATAATCTTCTTGTTGCTGTGTACAATGTTCTCTTGGTTCTACTCACTTCACTTAGCATCAGTTAGTCTAAGTATCTCCAGGACATTCTGAAATTATTATGCTGACCATTTCTTATAGAATAATAATATTTCATAATATTTTTATACAAAAATTTATTTAGCTATTGTCCAACTGATGGGCATCCACTTAGTTTCCAAACTCTTGCCACTACAAAAATACTGCTGCAAACATTTTTGTATATGTAGCTCCTTTCTCCTTTTTTATGATCTCTTTGGGCTACAGACCAAGTAGAGATACTACTGGACCAAAGGATATGCACAGGTTGATAGCCTTTGGGTATAGTTTCAAATCGCTTTCCAGGATGGTTTGAATCAGTTCACAATTCCACCAACAATATATTAGTGTCCCAGTTTTCTCATATCTCCTCCAACATTTATCTTTTCCTGTCTTCCTTGTCAATCTGAGATGTGTGAAATGTTTTCTCAGAGTTGTCTTAATTTGTATTTATCTAAATAATAGTTTTTTAGAGCTTTTTTTTCATATGACTAGGAATATCTGCCACATATTTTGCCTATGCAGAAAACCAGGTACTCTAGGGCAGTGGTCTGTAGAGTTTTCTCATCATGCCATATTGATATTGCTCCACTGTCAATGAGTCATTGGATTTAGCCATCCAACCAAATCTGAGTCTAATTATATTATCATCTATTTCACATCTTTTCATCTTCTCCATGAAAAAAGTATGAGGTATTTAAAAAGCTATGTTAAAATCTAGGAAAATTATACTGATAGCATTCATCTTATCTATTAATTTAGGAATATTGTAAGTTAAGTGAAACTTAAACAGTTTTTTTTGGTAATCACTGCTTTCCTTTCTGATTGGGCTCAGAAGACTCCAGAGGAGAAAATGAGGCTGGTGACTTTGTACAACCCTTCCTCACTTAAATCCAATTCATTTGCATGTCATGGCACCACCACCTCTCAAGTCATGATCCTCTTCCAGAAGTAAGATAAACAAAGAGCAACATCAACAAGAGGAGCTGCCTCATTGAGGACTCAACTGGAACTGTCCATTTAGGGAAACACAGTTCTTTTCCCTTTCCTTTCCTTTCCTTTCCCCTTTCCTTTCCTTTCCTTTCCTTTCCTTTCCTTTCCTTTCCTTTCCTTTCCTTTCCTTTCCTTTCCTTTCCTTTCCTTTCCTTTCCTTTCCTTTCCTTTTCCTTTCCTTTCCTTTCCTTTCCTTTCCTTTCCTTTCCTTTCCTTTCCTTTCCTTTCCTTTCCTTTCCTTTTCCTTTCCTTTCCTTTTCCTTTCCTTTCTTTCCTTTCCTTTCTTTCCTTTTCCTTTCCTTTCCTTTCCTTTCCTTTCCTTTCCTCCTTCCTTTCCTTTCCTTTCCTTTCCTTTCCTTTCCTTTCCTTTCCTTTCCTTTCCTTTCTCTTTCCTTTCCTTTCCCTTTCCTTTCCTTTCCTCCTTTCCTTTTCCTTTCCTTTCCTATTCCTTTCCTTTCCTTACCTTTCCTTTCCTTTCCTTTTCCTTTCCTTTCCTTTCCTTTCCTTTCCTTTCTTTTCCTTTCCTTTCCTTTCCTTTCCTTTTCCTTTCCTTTCCTTTCCTTTCCTTTTTTTCCTTTCCTTTCCTTTTTTCTTTTCTTTTTCTTTTCTTTTTCCTTCCTTGTGTCCATACAGGGTATCACATCCTTACCTGTGGGTGTTCTGTTCCAAGGAATGTAAATTTTGATTATCAAAACCTGTCTTTTTTTTTTTTTTTGGCCTGGATAAAAGGATCCATTCTTTGTCTCATTTCTTATCTAGCCTTGGTCATTTAATGGGTTATGTTTTAGTCTAATTGAGACCTGTTAAAGACTATAGCTTAAAAAGGTCAAAGCCTTCCAGTGTCTACAGGGCCATCTCTGGTCAAGTTGATCTATAGCTTGCTGTTGGACTCAGATGGCTTTGGAAGAAAAAATGAGGCTGATGATTTTGTACAGCCTTCTTTCAGTTAAATCCAGTTCACTCGAATATAATGGTATTACATCACTGAAGTCATGGACTTCTTTTAGAATGAAGGATAAACAACAACAACAATAGCTTTCCTTTCTAAATGTCACACACTTTCTTTAATGATCTATCTTAAAATTTTTCCAGAAGTTGAAGGATGAAATTCCCTGTTGTGTAGTATGCAGATTCTGTTCCATTCCATTTTTCAAAATTGGAATAACACTTATTTTTCTCCAATCTTGACATGCTTCCCACAATCTTTTAACTTTACTGATGATGGCCTGGAAAAAACTGGAGCCTACCAATAAATGAGGATGAAGTTTATCTGGGCCAAATTATTTTAATTTTCCAAGGATGTCCAAGTTCTACTTCTTTTTCCTCTGAAATTTCTAGTACAAAGGTCATTCTCCGTGTCCGAGAAAACAGAAGCAAATAATAATTTTGAAACTCTATATTTTCTCAATTGCCAGCTATCATCTTTCTATATGCCACAATTAATGGTCCAATTTGTTTTTGGAGCCTCCTTTCCACTCCCAATATACCTCAACTCCTTTTTTGCATCCCCTATCCCCATGTTGTTGCCTTTAGTTTCTCTGAACTTCCTTAATTCCTTTTGAACATTATATATATCTGTCACTATTTCCCATACTCTCATGTTCATCTTCTATTACCTGGCCATCAAGCCATCTTTTATACATTTCTTTTAAAAAATCTAATTTGTTTGATATACATCCATTAGTGGTCTACTGAAACAAATTTCATGTTTCCTTCTCACTGGCACATTTTCCCTCTTGTTGGCTTTAGTACTTCCTTTTGACCATTTCCTATTGCATCTGATCTACCTTTTTCAGGGAACATTAATCTATGGGATGCAAGTTATCCTTTTTCTCAATGTCTTGAAATCTGCTAAACCCAAATCAGATGTGTATATTGGACTGAATAGCTTCTCTATCAAAAACTCTAGGAAGGATTTATCACTTTTGTCTTTCAGAACTGGGATTTTCCTCATTCAGCCATTCAATCTGGATACCAGAACCTAGGAAGGAATCTCTCCAGTTGTCCTGCCACTTTTTCCTCAACACTTATCAGCTGTGCTTCCAACTCTCAGAATCTGGATACCCAGGATGTGGGTGCCATATCCAAAGTTTAGGCAACAAGCAAGAGGAAGAAAAGGTCTTAATGCAAGGAGGCAAGATAAAGAGATTCCCAGTTATTACTGAATCTTCCTGTGATAAGATTCCCTGAGTTGCCAAAGTTTCTATGTGAGTTCCTTTTTGTTAGTGAGAATAAGATCCAAAATAGAATTCCAATGTGGCTAAGGCACATCCACTGTTTTGGGAGAGACAGACAAACAGAGACAGAGAGAAAGAGACAGATAGGCAGACATACATACACACAGAGAAACAAGAGACAGAGACTGAGAAGAGTGAGAGGGAATGGGAGAGACCTGGGTGACTGAAGTTCTCCCAGTACTACTTTGGCACATCTCTCTGTCAGATTTATTATCCATTTCCCAGTCTCTGAATCTATTTTCTCTTTTTGATCAGCTGATATGTAGTGTAATCCAATGGCAAAATATCTTCTTTCTCTTCCCATTAGCCATCACCAAAATGCTTGCTTTTCTTCCTCACTCTGATTCCCAGATGTCCTCTCCTCTCATGTGAGAATTGTGATAAGCTAGAATTGTTCTAGGATTGTGACAAGTGCAACAGAAAATTGTAAGAAACTAGAATTGGTCTAGAATTGTGACAACCTACCTCACTGATGTTTAATTGTTAACTAGAATTGTGATGTTTTAACTTGTTGACTTCCCACCTCAGTGTTGACATCCTACCTCATTGGCATCCAACCTCTTTGGCTTATTATCTCGAGTATGACTTTGATGAATGGGTTGAACACTTGGGCCACTGTTGAGCCTGGTTCTCATTGCCATACTTCTGTTTACTGATCTGCTGCTTTGTTCCTCCTTGGGCATAACACTCTGTCATCTCATGGATCAAGTGAATTATAGCTGGTGCTAAAAGTTTAGCTTGGTGAGATGTGCGGTTCCCGCAAAACAAGAGAAAGGGAATTGTAAGAGCCCTTTAAATGGGCGCCACAGTGCATCGGGAGATTGAGTGGTCCAGAAGTAATTTCTGTGGATATTAGGACTGCCTTGTAGGTGGGATCCTGTCCATGATGAGATAGCTTTGTAATGGGTGACTCTCTCGCTGATTGGCTGTGTGTGTGACCTCACAGGCCCTATATAAGCCCACTGCAGGCAGCAGTTGCTCTCTTTAACCTGGCGCTCTTCACCCTGGCTTCCTAGCCTGGGTGGCCAAGCCAAGATGGGTAGCCGAAAGAGGTAAGGATTTTGGTAGTGAACACGTGGGTCTTCTGACCAGGTGTTCACTCGGGAACCAACAAGTCAGGGCATTATGTGAGTATGTATAATAAAGGCTTTTAAGATTACAAGTGGCTGTTCTTGAGTGCGCTACTGGTTATTAAGCTATAGATTCAAGAGATTGTGGCCAGAGACCTTTGAAGACCTCAGAGGAGGCGAGCCGGGTAGAATTCACACTGCTAAGCGCAGTGGTCAAAGGTACTCTGGTGGGTCTAGAACAGACAAGTAATTGTAACTGCCAGGAGAGCATGGTACACTCATGAGTACATCTTTCCAATTTATAGTTTTCCTCATCCTACCTACCACCTCTTCAGCCCATCTTATTTCTTTGAAATAAATTATGTCAATGCAGAACCACAGGCAAGTCCTGGATTTTATGAGAACAAATTAGATCTTTGAGGCTCAATGTTCTCCTTTTGTTCAGAACACTTCTTCCTCTTGCTTGCTGTCTAAACTTTATATATGGTACCCATAACTTGTGTTGTGTGTCATGTGTGTGTTGGAGAGATGTATAATTAGGTTGGAGCCAGAAGATCTGGAGTTGATCTCTTAGGAACCATGCAAACATGGATTGGTCCTTGTTCTTCTCTGGTCTTCCTTTTATTCATCTTTAAAATTTCATGACTGAAACAGATAATCTCTAGTCCTGTATTACTCATCTTAGGAAGTTGTTTTGAGTTCTAATATAATGATGTTTGTTAAGAGATTTGAAAAACTTAAAGTGTAAATCATAGTTGTAATTATTATTATCATATTATTGAAAGGGTGTATTGTGTCATGTTGTTGGTCATATAGATGAGGTGTGCCCACATGATCTTTTAGATATAGCTCACAGGAACATGGGAAACTCTCTACAGTTTGCTTTCATTCCTCTTTCTGCAAGGAAAAGTTTGACTTCTGCTACATGGGGAAGCAGGAGATTAGTGCCAGAGGCTGGCTACTGCTCTCCTTAGAGAAAGGATAGCAACTAGAATTATATCTATTTGTTTCCCCTTATATAGAGACATATAAATGACATAATGGATAGAGCAATGGATTTGAAATCAGGATGATTCATCTTCCTAAGTTCAAATCCAGTCTCAAACAATGACTAGTTCTCTGACACTGAGCAAATCATTTAACCCTGTTTGTCTCAAGATATCATCATATCTTTTCTCTTTTTCAATGTCATTCTCCAATATCCATTTTTATACCACCTACCAATTTACTTCTCAATTTCTCATAATTCAGCTGCCAATCACCCCACTCAATCAAACTATTCTCATTAAGCTTACCAGCAATTGCCTAACAGATAATTCCGTGTTTTTTTCTCTCTTCATTCTACTTGACTTTCTGCATCTTTGGATGCCTTTTTTTTTTTTTTTTGTTAGAGACTGAAGCAAATGAGGATTGGCTATAAAACTCCTTCAGGAAAGGAATTATCTTTTGCTTTTTTTGTATCCCCAGCATTTACATAATGTCTGGCACATTGTGGGTGCTTAATAAATTTTTACTGAGTAAAAAGACATGAGAATATGTATAGAGATTTTGATGTGCAGAATAGGATTAGCAAACACTTAGATCTAGCTATATTTCTATCAGGTCTAGAACCCCAAGAAATCAAAGAGAAAGAGGAAAAAGATCGAAATGTACATAAAATATTGTTGATATCTCTTTTATAGTAGTTTCCAATGGGAAAGGTGTTACCCTGTTGGGAAATAGCTAACAAATTGTGGCATATAATTGTCATACAACATTATTGTCCAATAAAATATGTTGAAGTGGATAATTTGAGAGAAACTGGTTTTATACCTTTAAGAACTGATGAAACTAAAAGTGAGCAGAAGAAGAGGAGAAAGTTTAGGCAATGATAACAAAACTGTAGATAAAAACAACTTTGAAAGACTTAGAATTCTGATCAGTACAATAATGGACCATGATCCAAAAGTCTGAAAGTCAAAATCCCCCTCATCTCCTGCTAGAGACTTACTGAACTCAAAATAACAAAGAACTATCATTTTTGGTCATAATTCCTTTGGGATTTTCCTTCCTTAACTGTATGGATATGCATTGAGGGATTTGTTTCCAAATACTAAAAAATGAAATCTCTGCTCTGTATCCCACTCATGAGCACCAAAACTATTTTTCTGGTCTTCACTGCAAAGGCCTTGGCATCTCCAAATTCAGACTTAGCATCCTGCTCTCACATAGCTTACTGAACATAGCAAAATTAGAATAAATTTATTCTCAAGCTCAGCCATAGTCAAACCTGTGGGCTTTTGGAGTTTCCTGTGTGTTTTGGATTGCTTTCCTCTGTCACAAGGGAAAGCTGAATAGGTGGATATGTGTGGGAAAATAAGTGGGATTTAATAATAAAAGACAACTAATGATTAGAAATCATTTATCTTTTATTTCAACTTGATGATCTTACAATTTATGATTAAGTGAAGCCTTTAAAATATTTCCATGTTAACACTGTCTATGGATTGTTGTGGGGAAAGACAAGACTAGATTCAAGCTACCCTGCTCTCTAACTTGTCCTAGTTGACCTATTGATAAGCAGACATGATGCTGAGAGAGACTAATATGCATGTGTGTCTAGAACTAGCTCCAACCTATCTTAGGAAGCTAATTATTACATTTTCAGTGTGAGTATTTACACTTAGAAATTGGCAAATAGTACATCAACTATTTTTTTATTGCTAGGCTAGACTTGGGAAAGTGGTAGAAAAAAATCATGTTACAGATTATGCTTAAAAGTGTGCCATGGGTACATTCCTTTTTGCAGATGGGGTAGGGATGGGGAAGAGCTAATTAGTAGACATTTACTGGCATATCATTGTCTATATGGGGCCCCAGGGTAGCTAGAATCCTGTCAAGATCTGGGAATGAGCTTGGAAGACTAGGATGAAGACTCCAGAGAATAAGATGGTTGTAAGTTGTCCAGGGACAGTTGCCTTATTAGCAGAAGCTGTAAAGGAAAGAATATAGGAGCAAGAGTTAGTTTTCCTTGGAGGTTTGTTCCCATTGTCCCCTTCCTATCATTGCTGGATGATTGCAGGGTCTGTCCTTTTCTTCCTTTTCCTCATCCCTGATCTCCTCTCACCAGAGTGTACCACAGACAGTTATGGCTATTTTGGAGGACATTCTAGGCTGAGCACTGGTTCATAGGATCTGTAGTCTCATTGAAACCTATTCTATTCTGGTGTGGCTTATATGTGATTCTCATAGCTTCTTGAGCAGACAACTTGTCTCCAATTCTGTTCATAATGGAGAGTGAAGAGGGATTGTTGTGCTTCTGGGGATACTGGGACAGGGTCCCTGAAGGTCCAATGGATGGGGCCCATAGAAGGATGGAGAAGAAAGGAGAGAATTCTCATCAGGGAATTGTAGCAAATTAATTACTTTCTTCCTCTGAAACAGAAATAAATTCTTTCAATTTCTTAGAGCTGGGCTTTAGACAGCCCCACGCTCAATACAGCTCAGCTCAGCTCAGCTCAGCCCAGCCTTTGTAGCTGGCTCTATCACAGCTTTAGGAAGGAGTTGGTCAAACAGGGTAAGGCCAGGCTCCTTATTCTGTGTTCTATGCCCCATTGGTTCCAATATCCCAGGGCCATCCCAGTCTACTCTGTATTGCTCTTTTGGTAGAACTGGGCTTGTGTCTTCTGTTCATGAAAATAGCTGGTGGCCTATCACCCTTAATCTCCCTCCACCGCCATGAAAGTGTCTGCAGAGAGGATAAAGGCAGAGGTGAAGTCCATGAGAATACTAGAATCTAAGTTATAGGTTCATATTCAGAGCTGGAAGGGATCTTAGAAATGATTATCCAATTCTCTTATTTTAAAGATGAAGAAATGGGGGCCCAGGGAAATGAAACAATAGCTTACCACACTGGTGGGAAATAGCATAGCTTCCATTTGAACCCAGATTTCTTTGACTCTTAATATATTACTGTTTTCCCCAGATAGCACTGCCTCTTGACCATCTAGGTCATAGAGTAACCATATATCACTTATTTTATCCATAAAACTTTCGAGTTGGGAAGGACTTCAGGAAGCATTGAGTCCTGTCTCTTTTTAAGAATTCTCTCAGCAATATCTTCTAAGGGTGGTCAGTTATCCTCTGCTTAATCACAATCAATTGCACTTGATTATGCAATCAATGCAGCCTTTAAAGCTGAGATGCCACAAGACATGCATTGATTCTCTGCTGCTTGTGCTGATTTTGGCCTAACAATTAACATTAAAAAAACACAGGTACTCCATTAGCCAGCACCACAACATCCATATGTAAAGCCATCAGTTGGAGCAAATGGTGAAGTTTTGAATGCTGTGGATTAGTCCACTTACCTTGGCAGAATACTCTCCAGGAATGTACACACTGATAATGAGGTTGGCACATGCATTGCCGGAGCTAGCTCTGTGTTTGAGGGCTCCAAAGGAAAGTGTGGGAGAGGAGAGGTATTAGACTGACTTCCAAACTGAAGGTCGACAGAGCATTGTGCTGACCTCATTGTTTTATTTTTGTGAAGCCTGGAGGGTATACCAATGCCATGACAGGAAACTGGATCTCTTACGTTTAAGTTGCCATAGGAAAATTCTGAAGATCTCCCAGCAGGATAAGATATCAGACACAGATTCTTTCTCAAACTAGACTGCCAAGTATCCAAATTCTACTGCATGAAAGCACAGTTCTGGTGGACTGGCTACCCTGTTCAAATGCCAAATGCTAAAAAAGACTACTTTGTGGAAAATTCACACAGGACAATTGTTCACAAAATAGTCAGCAAAAGTGACACAAGGACACGCTCAAGGTCTCTCTTAAGAATTTTAGAATCAGGGGCAGTTAGGGTGTCACAGTGAATAGAGAACTTGCCCTGAAGTCAGGAGAACCCAAGTTCAAATCTTGTCTGAGACACTTAATACTTCCTAGCTGTATGACCCTGAAGAAGTCACTTTATCCCAATTGCCTCAGGCAAAAAAAAAAAGAATTTCAGAATCGACCTATGACATGGGAGACACTGGCATAGGACCACCCAGCATGGATTGCCCTCATTAGAAAAGTGCTATGCTCTATGAGCAAAACTGAATTGAAGTAGTTTAGAAGAAACACAACATGTGCATAGTCAGTGAAGCCACCTGAAATGTTTGTAAGGACCATTTGTGCCTGACCTGTGGCAGAGCATTCCAAAGTCACATTGGTCTGATCAGCCACAGTTGGACTCACTGTAAACTTGACTCTAACATAGTGATGTCAATTTAGTCCTCTTCAAGAACAGATAACAACCACCAACTTAAGATCTGGAATCATGGGGATAATTTCTTCCTATTTGATTGGAGGATATGATTTTGTCTCTCCAGGTTAGATCATACCCATGCCTTCTAGACAAAAATGGTCTGTGTTTTTCTAAAATGATTCCTAGTAATGGAGACTGCCCAATCTCCTTCATTTCTTTGTACTCAAGTCCATAGGAATATCTTCCTGGACCAACATCACTAGCTAGGCTCCAAGAATAACTGGTTCTAGGAACAGGTCCAGAGACTAATTTTTAGTTAACAGAAGTTCTGAATGTCCCAGTCCTCACATGGTATACTTGTTGGGACTATCTCACCATAGTCCAGAGTGCTGTAGTACCAAGACCACTGGATTTGGAGCCCAGAGGTGCTGGATTTCAGT
Organism: Sminthopsis crassicaudata; assembly: GCF_048593235.1. NCBI lineage: Eukaryota > Metazoa > Chordata > Mammalia > Dasyuromorphia > Dasyuridae > Sminthopsis > Sminthopsis crassicaudata. The sequence goes on along the minus strand of NC_133619.1, from coordinate 579,011,913 downwards.
CCTGGTTCTTCTATTTATAACCTGTGTGTCCTCCTCCTTTTTCTCTTCTTTCTCCTTCTTTTCCTCCTCAAATGGAATTAGTTTGGAATTGACTCCTGTGAGTATTCTGTTCAACCTCTGCTTAGAAAGCTCATAAGTCCTGGGAGTAGAAATCGAAACCTAATTATCTTTGATCCAAGACCCCCAGTGTAGTAAATGGCAGAACCTATATTATAACCTCCAATCTGATTACTCCAGAGCCCAACCCAAGTTTTACATTGTACGAGACCCCAACTCACCTATTAAGGCACAGTTATACTTGCTAGATTTTCTTTTGTGAGTTAGATGAACTGTTGTAATGCCTTTGGAATTTTCAGAAAACTTGGAGACATCAAACTCTTCATATGGGGGGATCAGCACTTCCTTTTGTATAGGATAATTGGATAAATGTTCAATGGAAACTCCCTCACATGTGTGCACATAGTAGATGGTTCCTAAGTTACCTGAGAAACCTTTGGCTACATTTAGGTACAGAGAGGTTGAAGCAAATTGGCCAAAGCGCATCTTTCCTGTCCCATCAGGGTACACTTTTACAGAGATCCCTCTGTAAACATTTCTGCAGGATCCTTTCAGGGTTTGAATAGCCCTGGTGAGATAGAAATGGAAAGCTTTGAAAGTAAAGTTTTTCACATAAGACTCCAGGGAGTCACAGCATCCTTTCACTGCTTGATTAAAGGTTTGATACATCTTATATTCTTCCATCGTATAAGCAATGACAGCAATTTCAAACATCTTCTCCATTCTTTTTTTGTCAGGAGACATATTTTTCCAATGATTTTCTGCTTTTTCCCAAACTTTGTTGAAATTTGGGTTTATTGCTCGCTCTTTATTTAAGAGCTCTATTGCCCTTATATTCATGGTCTCCTCGCAGCCCATATATTGGTCATCAAAAGAATTATGTTCAAAGCTCATTGGAAATTTTTGCAATTCCATTGTTTCCTGTAAAGGAGAAATAAATCTTTATTGCATTCGGAGTATTATCACTTTCTACATTTTTAAAATCATTTCAACAACAACAATGGCTGATGGAATAAGTAATCAGAGACATGAACTACTTGGTGATGACAGTCAAAGTAGACCTAGATGAATGCCCTCGTTTTTTGAGTTGATTTCCCTATCTTATACAGGCTGGCAATGCATTGGGAACTACTTCATTACTGATTGGCACTGAAGCTTAGCAGTCTGATACTGCCTGCTTCCCCCATGAGATCACCACATTGGTGCTGTACTTATTTTAGACACCTCTTTGGCTTCAGAACAAGTGTAGCTCAGAACTCTAAACCTCAAGTGATCCACTGTAGAGGATGGAGCTTTGGAGAAGTATACTTGAAACAAGGTGTAAACTCAGTAGAATTGATGAGATGATTGTTCTGTAATTAACATATATACTTAGTATTTACTATGGTGATGTAATGGCTCTCTAGTTCACACTTACTCAGTATACTGTAATGATGTAATTGTAATAGGGTATTTAAACTGGGTACAAAGTCAGACTCAGGGGGAGACTAGTTGAGACTGACTGACTGTGAGACTGCTGGAGGAGACTGAGTCAGAAGGAGATTGGGTCAGACTATGACTGACAGACTGTGTAAGAGGCAATAAAGACTTTGGACTCTATTCTTGCTCATTCTCATGGTATCTATCCTGCTGAGACCAAGGCCCTTCTGGAGGACCTCCAGGCAAACATGACAATACACCAATCTCAGCCTCCATAGTAACAGGGATTATAGGCATGCCTCACTATATCTGGCTTCTCATATCAGAAATACAGTGAAAGGCATGGTTCCCTGCCGAAAGGGAGTATAGAGGCCACCTTGTCCTTTGGTGCACAATAAGTTCTCTGCCAAGTTGCAGAAAAGCCCTTGTTGAGCAAGAATCAGTGATGTGTGACTGGGAAAGGGGTTGGCCTGAGGGTCGCAGTACAGTTGTGCATAAGCAGAGATGCCACGATAGGGCCTCTCACCTAGGATTGATTGCTGACATGACTGGATTGGGTCTCCTCCTATTGGCAGATACCATGCCTGTGCAAATCCTGATAAATTGGTAAAAAGATGGAAAGACAGGTACCATTTCCCTCCTTAATAATAGATGTCTTACATATTAACTTATGGGGTAGAGACATATTTCACCAATTAATGATGAAAATTACCACAGATTTCTGGGAGGGATCATTGTTACTGTGGCTTCCACCACTCCAAAAAATGACTTGGACTACAACATATCAGTATGAGTAAAGCAATGACCCCTGATGAAAGAAAAAACCAGCTGCTCTATATCAATTAGTATAAGAACAATTAGAATTAGGACACATTGAGGAAACTAACAATCCATGGAACTCCCCTATATTTGTTACAAAGAAAAAATCTGGTAAATGGAGAATGTTAACATATTTGAGACAAGTAAACTTAGTCCTGGAAGATATGGGCTCTTTACAGGCAGGTTTGCTATTCCCAAACATGAACCACAGAGAATGGTCTTTATGGATAACAGATATTAAGGATTGCTTTTACTCTATCCCTCTTCACCCTGAGGACAGGGATAATTTTGCTTTCTCAGCACCAACATATAATTTTCAAGGACCTGTGAAGAGATTTCAGTGGAAGGTATTGCCACAAGGTATGACAAACTGCCCTACCATATGTCAATGGTATCTTGATAAAGCCTTTAGCAAGATAAGAAAACACTATTCCAATGCAGTCATCCTCCATTACGTGGATGGTCATCCACAGCCTGAGGATTTTGGGGAAATGTTATAAATGACAGAAAGATAATTAAAACAGTTATGTTTAATAGTATGTATCATCAGAAAAAATTCAAAGACACCCCCTTTTAGTTATTTAGGTTTACTCTTCAGCCAGGGTGTGTACATCAGAAACCGTCTGAATTCCAGACTTACCAAGTACATACATTAAAGCTGGTCTAAAAATTGATTGGGGACATTCAATAGCTTAAACCCCAAGCTTGTATACCCAACTGATGTTTCCTTTGTATAAAATGCTTGAGGGCGATCCTTAGTTATATTCTAGCACCACATGGATTCCTGAAGCTTTTGTCAGCATAAAGCAGATAATATAAATAAAAGCAAAAGCAAGCACTCAGACAGTATTTCCACAAAAAGGTTGCAAGGTTCTGTTATTTTACTTCCTGTCCAACCCACAGAAGTTATACACCAAAACAATGATATTTGTGAATGGATATATATATATATTTCAAAGACAAAAAGCTCACTAGAACCATACTTGGACATGACAGCTGAAATAGCAAGGCAAACATTGCTCAGAATTATCCAATTAGTAAGAGCAACTGGAATTATGTGGGTTAACAGACAATAATAGATTGGATTGCTTAATAGCTACTCAGGAAACCTGGACCATTTTGTTAGGGTTAGGAAAGGTAAGAGCAGGAAAAATTCTGACCCAGTTGCCATTCTAACAGGGGCAATGGATATAAATTCCACAAAAACAAAAACACATCCACTTAAAGTCTCTAATGTGCTCAATGATGCCAGTAAATAAAATAAAGCAGCCATATATTCCTCAGAATTGGGCATATCTAATGTACTGACTGCACCATACACCTCTACACAGAAAAATGAGCTGTATGCCATTATATAACATAGCAATATCATTTCAGATAGCCACCATGCAGTTGGAGTGGTCCAGAGAATAGACAGCATATATAAAGGCTCAAACTGAACCAATCTTCTCATTGTTTTAGGAAGTACAAGAGGTAATTTTACATACTTTTTTACATACAGGACATTTGTTGTCATATGGATGGGCTGGGACCTATATTTGAAGGATAAAATAGTGGATAGTCTGCTTACATAAGGTATCCTTCTTTGCCCTTTAGAACAAGCAACAAGAGCACATGAACATTGGCATCTGTCTGCCAGGATTTCTCCGGAGATTATTGGGGATGTCCCGGCAAGATGAAGAAAACATAGAAAAAAAGATGTGTACCCTATTCTCAAAGACACGTAGGGATGAGGACTAACCCCAGAGGTGACAGGCCAAATGAGATATGGCAAATGGATTTTACACATATGGGAAAAACATGCATTCATGATTCATGATACAGTTGACACTTATTTAGGCTTTGTAGCTACATCCTCTCAACAAGGGGAAGCTGCTTCACAAGTAATAAGTCACTTATTTCACTGTTTTGCCTCTATGAGTATCCCACATACTATCAAGACTATGATAATGGGCCCTCCTATACTTCAAAAATATTAAAACCGTTCTTACAGCAATTACATGCTATTTTTGGGATTCCTTACAACATCACAGGACAGGCCATTGTAAAAGGAATAATCAGATCTTCAACAGATTGATCAAAAAACAAAAAGGAGATGGAAGTAGAGTCACTCAGAAAGATATAGATAAAACAGTGTACACAATAAATTATTTAAAATTTGAATTGAATGACTTAAACCCAGCTACGAAATATTGAAATAGAATATGAAATTCTATAGTAAAACTAGACAATCTCTCAAAGAAAATATCCCATCTTCATTAAGAAGGCCCCCTAAGAATGAGACCATGTATAATGAAAAAGGGTCCTGAGGGATAAGAGGGGACCCTCGTGAGGGTGTGTGTTATACACAATCAAGATTGGCCACAGAGGCCAAAGGGTGGGCTATCATTATGGGCCCACTATGGCCTAGGATTGTCTCATGGGGGAAAAACATACTGTTTGTAGTGCTAACAGGACAAAGTATCATGTGACATATATACTAGGCATTCAGGGGACACCCTGTCATAATGACACTCTCATTCACGTGGGAAGATTGTAATGGTGTGTCTACATAAAGGGGTCTTCAGGTTGGCCCCTTTAACGTACAAACCTCCATGGGACACATTCTTGTCATTCAAGAATTGGTCCGGCAGTTTGGCACATGGAAAAATATCTTGGGCTCTGGTTCTTGGACAAATGGCATGAGAATTGAATATCAATTCTATACCAAATCCTATGTGGGAGGGAAATATGTGAGGAGACTTTGTAACAGTTACCAAAGAAACATTTGATTTTTACAATGTTACTTGTTGGAATTTGACATTGAAATTGAAAATCAGACTGTATTTGTGGTCACTAGAGCTGATGTAGCAATGCTTTCTGTCAAAAGTGAGAAATGGTATTGTTCTAAGACTGATCATATGTTCAATACCTTAATAGAAAAGAAGGAAACAGATCTTAGACCTATTAGAAAAAAAAGAGATGTATCAGCTGTATCACTTTGTTGGTTTCACTTATAGTTTCATCAATCTTTCTTGCAATGTCCATATTTAATGTACAAAATAGTATGGCACAAGCTAGATATATAGAAGAACTAGCTATGAATGTCTCAGAAGATTTTGATCTATCTAAGATCATCTATCTAATCTAGATGAACAATTGTATTTTTCAGAGTATCAGGAGCCTTGAAAGCAGTGAGTTCCTCATCACCATAGGTCTTCTAAATGCAAGTCAGCATTTAGTCTTGGTGGGAATATTGAGTTTGCTGGGAATGGATCTCTGAGACAAATTCCAACTTTGGAATTTTATGATTCTGTGAGGAGCTGTGATCTTTCTATCTTCCCAGGAATAATTTAGGACTAGGAGTCCTAGGCTGGACACAAAATTTTCTCTCACTGCAGAGAACAAGATAAACTTTATCTTGAAGAAACCTTGATAATTAGGATTGATATGGCAGTCATATTTTTAAGAAATCAATACATTCTTTAAGAAGCAACTTGCTTAAGAATATAAAACTTAGATAATCACATAATTACATGGAAAGTACAAAACAAAATAACATTCTTGATATTTTCCCACTATTGCTTATTTCATTTACTCTTTAAACCTATAAAAATATAAAACTTTGACTTGGAGAATTGGAACACTATTCAGAGCAATTTTACCTTTGTTGAAATAAGACTATTTGGGTTTATCTAGCAATTATTTTGCTTAATTTTTTTTCTTCTATAATGCTGAGGACAATAAGTACAAGTGTACATTGGGAAACACTATAGTACAATGAAGGTTATTCATTGTTCTCCTCTCTCCTGTATTAGACTATTTTAATGATCTCAAAATTTGGTGACAGATTTTTGGTCAAGATATTTTCATTTAAAAATGACTGATTTTAAAAACTGGTAACTTAAAACTATCACTAAGTTAATATCTACAAAAACATTCCTCTCCTTCTGAAACTTTTGTGATGTATTATAATCCTTAACTAGTCTTTAACTATTACGTTTAAATGGCCAATTGAGACAAACAGTTCTGAGACCTTTCTTCTACCATTGATCTATTCTGGAATTCCAGGTGTTGTACAGAATAACAGCCTGTATAGTGAAGCCAGGGGTTTCCACGGGTGTATCATTTTTCTTCTTCTTTTTTAATATTGCCCCTCAAGTTCTCTTACTCTTTTTTTCTTATTTAATATTTTCTTTTTTCCCCAATTGCATGTCAAAAGCAATTTTGATATTCTTTTTTTTCCTTCAAATTTTGAGTTACAATTTGTATCTCTCCTTCTTTGAGGAAAGCAATTTGACATGGGTTATACATGTATAGTCATATACAACATATTTATCTCTCCATTCTGTGAGAGAAAATACATACAAAAAAACTCCTAAGAAAAATAAGAAAGGAAAGAAAAAGATCTTTGATCTGCATTCAGACTCTACAATTCTTTCTCTAGAGATAGATAATGCTTTTCATCATAAGTCCTACATAATTGTCTTAGATCATTGAATAAGAGAAGTTAAATTATTCATAGTAGATTGCTATTAGTGTCTACAATCTTCTCCTAGTTTTGCTATTTTCACTTTGTATCAATTCATGTAAGTCTCTCCAAGTTTTTCTGAGAGCATCCTGATCATCATTACTTAAAGCCCAATAGTATTCCATCACAATCATGTACAACAGCTCATTCCATTTACCAATTGATAGACATCCCCTTAATTTGTAATTCTTTGACACCACTAAAAAGCTGGTATACACATAGGTCCTTTTTCTTCTTTTTTTTTCTTTTTATCTTTTTGGGATATAGAACTAGTAGTGGTATTGTTTGGCTAAGGGGTATACATGGCTTTTACATTTTTGGGGCATAGTTCCATATACTCTTCAGAAAGGTTGAATCAGTTTACAACTTTAGCAATAGTACATTAGTGTTTTAGTTTTCCAATATGCCCTTCAACATTTGTCATTTTCCTTTTCTGTCATATTAGCTAATTTGACAGATGTGAGGTAGTAGCTCAGAGTTGTTTTAATTTGAAATTTTATAATCAATAACAATTTAGAGCATTTTTATATTGCAATAGATAGCAATTACTTTGTCTGAAAAAATATTTGATCATTTATCAATTGAACAATGGCTCTTATTTTTATAAATTTGATGCAGTTTTCTGTATATTTGAGTTATAAAGTCTATCAGCAAAACTCACAAGAAATTTTTTTTATGGTATTGATTACCAATTATATATTTTCCTCTCTCCTATTTTCCTACTGTTTATTTTCCTCTTTTTCTCTCTTCTTTTACCCTGTCCATTCTCAAAAATGTTTTGCTTCTGACTTTTATGGCCCCCAAACTGACTTCCCTTCTATCAGCTCTCTCTTTTCTATTATCCTCTCCTCCCAACTGACTTCCTATATGATAATCTAATATAGTGTGTTATTATTCCTTCTTTCAGTCAATTCCTAGGAGAATAAGATGCAAATGCTTCCCTTTTTCTTTCCCTCATTTACATCTCCTCTATAAAATCTCTTTTAGGTCCCTCCTTTTTTTGTCAGATAATTTATCACATTCTATCTCTCCCTTTCCACTTCTCCTAGGGCATAATCCTTTTTTTCACCTTAATTTTAATTAAAAAAAAAAGATAATCCTATCATTACAATTAACTCACACCTATGCTTTCTATGTATACTCTTAAGTGCTTTAATAATGAGAAAGTGTTTTAGGAGTTATAAATATCATTTTCTTATATAGGAATATAAACAATTTAACTGTATTGAATCCCTTATGATTTCTCTTTACTTTTTACCTTTTTATACTTCTTTTGCAACTTATATTTGAAAATCAAAATTTCTATTCAGCTCTAGGCTTTTCATTAGGAAGGCTTGAAATTCCTCTACATTGAAAAGTTATTTTTTTCTTCAGAAGAATTATACTCAGTAGGAAACTCTTGGTTGTAATCTTAGCTCTTTTGCCCTACTGAGTTTCATATTTCAAGCCTTCCAATTATTAAATGTTGAAACTACTAAATCCTGTGTAATCCTGACTGTGGCTCTACAATATTTGCATTGTTTCTTTTTGACTGCTTGCAGTATTTTTCCCTTGATCTGGGAGGTCTGGAATTTGGAAAATTAATATTCATGGGGGTTTTCTTTTAGGGATGTCTTTGAGGAGGTGATGGGTGGATTCTTTCAATTTCAATTTTATCCTATATTTAATCTTTGATTCTAGAATCTCAGGTAAGTTTTACTTAATAATTTCTTTAAAGATGATGTGTAGACTCGTTTATTTTGTTTAAGGCTTTCAGGTGAATAATAATAATTCTTAAATTCTTTTCTTCATTGGGTTTTTGTGTGTCTTTTACAATTTGACTTATTCTGTTTTTAAGGCATTATTTTCTTTAGATTTTTTTGTGCTTCATTTACCATGGTATTGATTCTTCTTCTTTTTTTTTTTTACTCTATGATTTTCTTGCATCTCTTAGTAATTTTTCCTTTACTTTTTTGTTTGATTTTCAAAATTCTTTTTGAGCCTTTCCATGGCCTAAGACTAATTCATATTTTCCACTGATACTAGGAGTTTTGACTTTGCTGTCCTTTGCTGAGTGTGTGTTTTGATCTTCCTTGTCCCTGTAATAATTTTTTTATGGTGATAATTTTTTCTGTTCATTTTCTTTTCTTTTTAAATTATAGCTTTTTATTTACAAAGCATATGCATGGGTAATTTTTCAACACTGGCCCTTGCAAAACCTTCTGTTCCAAATTTTCCCCTCCTTTCCTCTACTCCTTCCTTTAGATGGCAGGTATTCCAATATATGTATACATAGCCATACAGTTATCTTGCTACACGAGAAAAATTGGATCTAGAAAGAAAAAAAACCTGAGAAGAAAAACAAAAAAGCAGGCAAATAACAAAAATGTGAAAGTGTGAAAATGTTATGTTATGGTCTACACTCAGTTCCCACAGTTCTCTCCCTGGATGTCAATGGCTCTCTTAATTACTGAACATTTGGAACTGATCTGAATCAATTCATTGTTGAAGAGAGCCACATCCATCAGAATTGATCATTATATAGTCTTGTTTCCATGTATAATGATTTCCTGGTTTTGCTCATTTCACTTAGCAAAAGTTCATGTAAGTTTCTCCAGGCTTCTCTGAAATCATCCTGTTGGTCATTTCTTACAGAACAATAATATTCCATAACATTTATATACCAAAATTTATTCAGCCATTCTCCAATTAATGGGCATCCATTCAATTTTCAGTTTCTAGCCACTATTTTTGCACAAGTGGGTCCCTTTCCCTCCTTTAAGAGCTCTTTGGGATAACACTGCTGAGTCAAAGGCTATGCACACTTTGATAACTTTTTGAGCATAGTTCCAAATTACTCTCCAGAATGGTTGGATTTGTTCACAGTTCCACCAACAATGTATCAGTGCAGTTTTTCCACATCCCCTTTTACTTTCATCATTATCTTTTCCTGTCATCTTAGCCAATTTGAGAGGTATGTAGTGATATTTTGGAGTTGTCTTAATTTGCATTTCTCTGATCAATAGTGATTTGGAGCACCTTTTCATATGACTACAAGTAGTTTCAATTTCTTCATCTGAAAATTGTCTGTTTATATCTTTTGGCCATTTATTTATCAATTGGAGAATGGCTTGATTTCTTATAAATTTGAGTCAATTCTCTATATATTTTGGAAATGTTTGTACAAAAACTTTTAAACTTAATATAATCAAAATTATCTATTTTGTGCTCAACAATGATTTCTAGTTCTTCTTTGGTCACAAATTCCTTCCTCCTCCACAGGTCTGAGAGGTAAACTATCCAATGCTCTTCTAATTTACTTATAATATCATTCTTTATGTCTAGATTATGAGCCCATTTTGATCTTATTTTGGTATATAGTATTAAATGTGGGTCCATGCCTAGTTTCTGCTATACTAATTCCCAATTTTCCCAGCAGTTTTTGTTGAATAGTAAATTATTATCCTAAAATCTGGGGTCTTTGGGTTTGTCAGACACTAGATTGCTATAGTTACTATTTTGTCCTGTGGATCTAACCTATTCCACTGATCAACTAGTGTATTTTTTAGCCAGTACCAAATGGTTTTGATGACCTCTGCTTTATAATGTAGTTTTAGATCTGGTATAGCTCAGCCACCTTCATTTGATTTTTTTTATTAGTTCCCTTGAAATTCTTGGCCTTTTGTTTTTCCAGATGAATTTTGTTGTTATTTTTCTAGGTCAGTAAAATAGTTTCTTGGGAGTTTCATTGGTATTGCACTAAATAAATAGATTAGATAGTATTGTCATCTTTATTATATTTGCTCGACCTATCTAAGAGTATCTGATATTTTTCCAATTGTTTAGATTTGACTTTATTGTATGGAAAGTGTTTTGTAGTTTTGCTCATATAATTCCTGGCTTTCCCTTGGCAGATAGATTCTCAAATATTTTATACTAGTGATGGTTATTTTAAATGGAATTTCTCTTGTATCTCTTGCTGTTGAATTTTGTTAGTGATTTTATAAAAAATGCTGATGATTTATGTGGATTTATTTTGTGTCCTGCAACTTTGCTAAAGTTGTGGATTATTTCTAATGGCTTTTTAGTTGATTTTCTGGGGTTCTCTAACTATACAATCATAATATCTGCAAAGAGTGATAATTCCTTTTCCTCACTACCTACTCTAATCCCTTTAATCTCTTTTCCATCTCTTATTGCCAAAGCTAGCATTTCTAATACAATATTGAATAGTAATGGTGATAGTGGGCAACCTTGTTTCACCCCGATCTGATTGGGAATGGTCCTCCATTTTTTGTATTTTATGAAATGCTTTTTCTGCATATATTGAGATAATCATATGATTTGTTAATTTGTTTATTGATATAGTCAATTATGGTAATAGTTTTCCTAATAATTGAATTAGCCCTGCATTCTTGGTATAAATCCTACTTGGTTAGGGTATATTATCCTGGGGATGATTATGTTTAATCTCTTTGCTAATATTTTATTTAAGATTTTTGCATCAATATTCATTAGGGAGAATTGGTCTATACTTTTCTTTCTCTGGTTTAGGTATCAGTATACATGTCTGTGTTTTTCTTAGGGAGTTGATTAATAGTTTGTTCTATTTTTTCCCCCCTAAAATGGGACTATTTAAGTAATTTATTTCCTTCTCTGTTAATCTGGGCAATCTATCTTTTTGTTGGTATTCCTCCATTTCAATTAGGTTATCAAATTTATTGACATTAAGTTGGGCAAAGTAACTCCTAATTATTGCTCTAATTTCCTCTTCATTGGTAGAAAATTGTCCCTTTTCATTTTTAAGACTAACAATTTGATTTTTCTCTTTCCTTTTTCTAATCAAATTAATTAAAGGTTTACCTATTTTGTTGTTTTTTTCATAAAACCAAGCCTTAGTTTTAGTTATTAATTCAATAGTTTTTTTTACTTTCAATTTTATTTATCTCTCCTTTTATTTTTAGAATTTCAAGTTTGGTATTTGATTGGGGGTTTTTTATTTGCTCTTTTTTTTTTTTAGCTTTTTTAGTTGCAAGCCCAATTTACTTATCTTCTCTTTCTCTATTTTATGCAAGTAAGCATCTAGAGAGATAAAATTTTCCATTATTACTGCTTTGGGTGCATCCCACAAATTTTGGTATATTGCCTCATTATTATCATTCTCTTGGATGAAATTATCGATTATGTCTATGATTTACTGTTTCACCCATTCATTCTTTAGGATGAGATTATTTAGTTTCCAATTTATTTTTGGTCTCTTTTCTTCTAGTCATTTATTGAATGTAATTTTTATTGCATTGTGATCTGAAAAAATGTATTTACTATTTCTGCCTTTCTGCATTTGATTTTGAGGTCTTTATGTCCTAATATATGGTCAATTTTTGTATAGGTTCCATGAACTACTAAGAAGAAAGTCTCCATTTTGTCTCTATTCAATTTTCTCCAAAGATCTATCATACTTAACTTTTCTAGAATTTTATTTATCTCTTTAACTTCTTTCTTATTTATTTTATGGTTTGATTTATCTAGCAAGGTTAAGATCTCCAACTATTATAGTTTTGCTATTTCTTCTTGCAGCTCTCTTAACTTCTCCTTTAGGAATTTCCATGCTATACCACTTGATGAATATATATTTAGTATTGATATATCTTCTATGGTACCCTTTAGAATTAGATCGATTTTTGCTTTTGGTTGATGTGAGATCAGAATGGCTACCCCTGCTTTTTTTTTTTTTAACATCACCTGAAACATAATAGATTCTTCTCCAACCTTTTACCTTTACTCTGTATGTATCACTGTGCTTTAAATGTGTTTATTGTCTTTTTTAAAATTAATTTTATAATTATAAATTTTTTTTGACAGTACATATGCATGAGTAATTTTTTTATAACATTATCCCTTGTATTCATTTTTCCAAATTTTCCCCTCCCTCCCTCTACTCCTTCCCCTAGATGACAGGCAATCCCATACATATTACATGTATTACAGTATAACCTAGATACAATATATGTGTGTGAATCCAATTTTCTTGTTGCACGTTAAGAATTGGATTCCGAAGGTATAAGTAACCTGGGTAGAAAGACAGTAGTGTTAACAGTTTACATTCAATTCCCAGTGTTCCTTCTCTGGGTGTAGTTGTTTCTGTCCATCATTGATCAACTGGAAGTGAGTTGGATCTTCTTTATGTTGAAGATATCCACTTCCATCAGAATATATCTTCATACAGTATTGTTGTTGAAGTGTATAGTGATCTTCTGGTTCTGCTCATTTCACTCAACATCAGTTCATGTAAATCTCTCCAAACCTCTCTGTATTCATTCTGCTGGTTATTTCTTACAGAGCAATAATATTCCATAACCTTCATATACCATAATTTACTCAACCATTCTCCAATTGATGGACATCCATTCATCTTCCAGTTTCTAGCCACTACAAAAAGAGCTGCCACAAACATTTTGGCACATACAGGTCCCTTTCCCTTCTTTAGTATTTCTTTGGGATATAAGCCCAGTAGTAGCACTTCTGGGTCAAAGAGTTTGAACAGTTTGATAACTTTTTGGGCATAGTTCCAAATTGCTCTCCAGAATGGCCGGATTCTTTCACAACTCCACTAACAATGCATTAGTGTCCCAGTTTTCCCACATCCCCTCCAACATTCATCATTATTTGTTCCTGTCATCTTAGCCAATCTGACAGGTGTGTAGTGGTATCTCAGAGTTGTCTTAAT